>NC_031951.1:2974070-3197050 GCF_000303195.2 Fusarium pseudograminearum CS3096
GGGGGGGGCGAAAGGGGAACTTTGCAGAGGATAGCATCGGAATACCCACGATGCCCGGCGTATGGAACCATTTTGGCAGCTCACTTTCGTACTTGGGATTCTGGAACTGGTTGATTGGTTTTGGGGGGCGTTTACGTATGCACCATGCACCATGTACTTTTTGCCTCTTGAGTTTAAACCAGAGGCCATATTATAATCTTGTTATGATAGACAAGGCGTTTGTATTAATTTCTCGTTATGCGTCGTGTCAAAATCGTTACACTTGCTCCTCCATCTTGATGCACCCATCGCTAGTTTCCATATATACATGAAACGAAGTATTCGACAATGCAAATATAGCCACCGATTACATATCCTAAACTAGATCAACCCGTCTCTTTTCCTCACATACGCCTCTCCGCCTCCTGTCTCCTCATCTCATCACGGAAAGCATTACCACCGGTGCCCTGGTGCGAGAAGTTGGCATCGACAGGGCTACCAGCCAAGCTACCGAGACCGTCGCTGTCGGCACGAGCACGCTGAGGAGCATCGCGGTACTCGCCGGGAGGAGGGACGGAAGCATCGAGCTGGATGCCGTTGTCACGGGCACCAAAAATGCGGCGCTTAGCACGACCGGTGTAGCCATGACGGGCGCGGCCAGAGATGTTACCGAGCCCGATGTGGCGGGTCTTGCGGTTCCACAGGAAACCACCGATAATGAGAAGGAGAAGGCAACCAAAGACGACGGGTAGGGCGATGATGAGAGTCTGACCCTCAGGGAGCTTCTCGTTCGCCTTCTCGGGGAAGTCCTGGTCTTGGAGGTAGAGAAATAGAGTCGTGGACTCGGTCTTTTCCAGCGAGTTGTTGCTGTTGCTGTAGAGCGTGAGGGAGATGTTATGCGAGTGCTTGATGTAGTCCGACTTGGCATCGAAAGGCCAGTAGCCCCAAGCAGCGGGGACGGCGGAGTCGGTGAAGTCCTGGTACTTCTCCCACTTCTTGCTTGTGCCGTTGAAGAAGTTGAGACGGGGGGTGATCATGAGGGTGGAGTTGTTAGAGGACTTGGTCTTGTTGAAGTAGTCAGGGTCCCAGGTCACTGTAGCATAGATAGTTAGCAATTGGTCGTGAATTGATGCGCTGATAGCTTTGGCAACTCACCGAAATATGTCCTGCGAGCATCAAGAGTGCTGTTCGCGTAGGGAGAGCAGAAAGGAGCATTATCACCATCCTTGTTGTAGCATCGCGAAAAGACACCCTCGCCGTGCTTGCCAGTCGCCTGAGGGTTGGGAGGCTCGCCAGTGCTGGTGTATATCTTGGCCCAGCTGGTGTAGGTGTAGACGGTGGCAGTGAGGTCGTGGGGAGCAGCGTCAACGATGGACGTGGTACCGTCGACGGTAGTGTACGAGGGAGTGTAGGTCGTGGCAGGCTGCTGCTCGTCATCGACGGTGACCCAAGCGGCGGTCTTGTCGGCTCGCTTCTCGAGAGCGGGAGCATCGGCTTGAAGATCGCGCTCGTAGCGAATGACAGTTGCATTGACGAGGGCCATGAGGCCAATGGAGGCCAAGATCTTGGAAGCGTGCATTGTTTTTGTTTTGTTGCTTGTTCCCTCGGTGATGCCGATCCCTTTCTACAAAACGAATGGAGGAGCTCTTTCTTATGGGACTCTGCACACGAAGAATCGCCGACGGAGAACAAGGGCGACAACGATGTTCGAAAGAAAGTTGAAGATATACGAAGAAGAGAGAAAAAGAAAGGAAAAGAGAGGTAGAAAAGCTGGAACACGGGAGATTTGAATGCCAATGCGATATCCCAGTTCAATCCGAGTCCAGCCCAGGCCAGACAGAGCCAGGAGAAGACCGCCGATCGGGCCGGACGGAAATGCCATGGCCTCAAGGTATCAGAAAAATTGGCCGCTAGAAGCATAAGAGACGAAATTATTAGGTCAGTTTGTGCTATTTAAGTCACACTCTTTAGGCTGTTTTTTTTTGTACACCAAGACTCGAGGGCGCCTACTAGCATGGAGCCAACCACAAGCTGGACTTTTTTCTTCCATTCCCGTTTTCTCATATTTCGCGCAGGTTGATAGTGGGCCTAGCGCGCATTCCCCAGGCGATAGCCAGGGGTTTTACGGGGCTTCATGCATTGGACGCTAGGTACGTACCTACTTATGGCGTGGAGCAATCCATCGCCAAGACTGCCCAGACGGGTGAAGGAAAGATGGTGTTGATGGGAGCTGGGCGTGATGTCATGGTGATAATTTTTAACGGTTGATAACGAGGTCGAGAGAGTATATAAGAGGCCTATGAAGGATAGAGTGTTGGGAGAATATGACTCTGGTGGTTCGGATGGCCAACTCGTGCAATTAAGGGCAAATCACACCCAGGGATCACTGAGCCATCGTTTCTTCCAAAGAAACACAATCGAGACGGGACTCCGAGATTATGAACAGTCCATGCCATAACATCCAAGCATTCCAGGATCTCACATGCGGCAAGCTCGATACATGCTTCGTTTGTCGGTTTGCGATGACAAAGTTGCCTACTTGAGCCATAAGAGACGAAAGTAATGGGTCAGCTTATGATATTTATGATATTTAGACCAAACTTCTTAGACTCTTTATTTTTGTACTCCAATATTCGATAGACCAACATTCCTGCTGCCCATTATCTAGGTACCTAGGAAAGTTGTTGAACCCGTTCTCGCTCGACAGTGAAAATTGAATCAGCATGTATGTACCTGCTAAAATGGCTGCCGTTCATCAAGCGGGTCTATAGACTCTGCAACCTTCCGGTGAGATGGCCGAGTTGGTTATGGCGCCAGGTTAAGGTTAACCTTAACACCAATTTCCTGGTGGAGCAATCCTCCTGGGTTCGAGTCCCAGTCTCATCAAGATTATCTTTTTATCTTTTTATCTTTTTATTTTTTTTTTAATCGTACTGTCTTTCTATTACGATGAATTTAGTACTTTGTTTTTACAGCCCTATGGAATCCGGTATATCACCAAACTTTCACAAGTCTCAGGAAGATCTAGATATGCCTGCGAAGAGTTTCATTAATGCACTGTCAATTTGTAGGTAGAATAGCTGCAAGACTCTTCCCCAAAAAGGTCGAGGATTCGCATGTCGAATCCATGGTCCCAAATCGAGATCGCAATAGTTGAAAGCCACAATGGTAAAGCGGGCCTACAGATCACCTGTAACCTTCAGTAAGATAGCCGACTGTCTATTACAGTATATCCATCGTATCCCTTCTTCAAAGGCTCCATGCCACTCAGCATAACGACAAACACCTACGAGTCTGAAGTAGGATGCCGCTATGTTTTAAGTCTGTGGTCCTATTCCCCCTCGCGTAACTCGGTGAACGTCCCTCCATTATCAAGGCGGTAGCCATAGATACAAGCTCCAAGTCCGCGTCTGCAAGCGGGACAATAGCATTGTCCGCTGGATTCATAGTATACCCTCACTGTACGCAAGTTTGGGCAAGCGCTGATGATGCGGTTGGTAAGATTGACATTCCACTGGACGAGATCATCTTCGTCGAAACTAAGGCTGTCGTCGACATAGTCATTTTCGTCAAATAGGTGCTCACATTCGGCTTCTGATTGCCCTTGTACACCTATGGCGATGGAAAGGGCTAGAAACTCATCGTCAAAGCAGTCTAAATTAAGACCGATGGCAAAATGCTCGACATTAGAACTGTTCAACGCTTGACAGAGCCTGTCAACATCGCTGTCCTAGTCGAAATAATTAGCAAAGTATATCACTATAACAGCATGTCAGTCGCTTACGAAGCATATCAGTCGCTTACGAAGTACCAGTAGCATTGATGGAAGGGTTCGTCAAGGGGCCCCAGGCGTTTACAATGTTTGAGTAGGCGGGATCCATGAATGTACAGATGCTTGAGACCAGGGAAATCCTTCACGGTTTGATGCACCCCATCTATGTATTCTTCAGCCACTAGGCCCATGTTGTAGTGTTCCGAATGGGGCTTGAAGCATAAGGAGAGGGCCTTGAGTGACTGCGGCTGAGCTGAATACATAGACCGGAGATCTAAGTACTCGTCGCTTGTGTCGTTGATGCTTTGGGACCAGGCATTAAGTGACACACTCTTCAGAACGTCACGATCGCAATGGTTGAGAGCAGCAAGAGCGATGGGCGTTGAACATTCCAGGCAGAGTGTTGTGACCGTATTCCATCGAGGGGTCCCGGTCAGAATACGAGCGAATTGAGCACCATTTATAGGAAGACAAAAGCGTCTCTCATCATACAGAATAATCTCCTTGACTTCGACCATCTTCGAGAGACTATCGACAAGGAGCTTAATAGGGTCGGCAGATGATGGGTAAGACTTGCTCCAACCCTGTATGTGAATAGTCGCCTTTCTATACAAGTCAGTTAGCAATTATATCAACTGCGACAATAGTGAGATAATAAGCCTACCTTATACGCTTATGTTTCTCGTCATACTTCTCATCAAGAAAGAACTTGAAGATGGGAGATAGATGATCGATATAGCCGCAAAACTTGACCTCTCTCCAATTGGTTGAGTCAAAGTAGTTGTAGAACTTTTTGCAGGTCAACGAAAGATTCAGGCGATCCTGTTTGGTGAGAAAGGAGCTGATCATGCCGCGACACTCTTGTGGGATTTTGTCCATGGCCATGGCCAAAGGAACGCCGAGGCTACACCTCGGAAGAACAGGCGGATGGAGGTGCAGACGTCTGTATGCCTACTGACAGATCATCTGACAGTAGCGTTAGCCCGAAGGACGTAAATGAAGGGATGCCACGATGTGAGTTTAGTGGTGTTGGAAGGTTGAAAAGATTCTGGTGATGAATGATGCTCCAAATGAGAGAGTCGCCGGTCACCTGCAACTGTGCTGTAAGATAGCGGAGGGAAAATAGGGCAATGCTGCGAAGTAAGGTTAGTGCTGGGTGATATTTTAAAGGAGAAAGTCGCATACATTTTGCAGATGTGCTGTAGTATGTTGTAGGACGAGTGTGATGCAGGAGGATGCAATAGCAAGAGGATGATGATGATGCAAGAGAACGATGCAGCAGCAAGACAATGATGCAGGAGGATGATGATGCTGCTGCACGAGAAGGTTGCAGGTAGAGGATGAGAGGAGAAGAATTTCAGAAAAGAGGAAGGCCAGAAAACCGGCTTCTTTTATACCTACCAATGTGAGTGCAGTGCCAGGTGGCAGTTAATCATTGCAGTCGGCCAAGTGGAGTAATTTCATAATTCTATTATGATTTTATGATTCTCTTTAGGCAAACTCGCATCTTTTTTATAAGTACAGCCCTCAATGCTAAGTGTGTCATAGAAAAAGGAGACTCAGATACTAGAGCTATTGCAAGAGAATACGAGGAGTCAGGGGGGAGGAAGACAACGACTCGATGCTCTAGCCCAGGCGTCTAACGAACCTAATAAGAAGCCTTCAGAGACACCAGAATAGAGAGTGTCTATCAAATGATAATGATTCTGACGACTCTTTTGACACTAAAGTGGTGGCGATCTAGAGGAGACCCAGTGCTGCGTGTTCGTTCATCTACGCCTGTCCCTGAACATCAGGTCCTCTACATCTATTCAGCTTGTCGACAAAGCCTTTTTTGTGTTCATTGTTTTTTGTACCAGACTAACTAAAGTGAGGCATTGTGTTTTCTGCTATCATCTGCTGCCCAAGTAACAAAATGCTATGTTCAACTTTTGGGGAAATGAACATGATCTTTGTTCTCATATTTGCAAAACAAAATGTTTGTATTCTTAACTGGATACTATAATTGGGATAGAGAGAATGCATTAAAAAGGCTTCTTCTATCTGCTAATATTCCTCCTCAGTAGACTAACTCATCATCCACAGATTTGTATTTGCTGACAAGTTCCAAGTTTCTTTACAACCACCGTTAAGCCAGTCTCGACGGTAAACATTGCCTAACCAAAGATCCAAACGACTATTCATCAGTTTAAATCACCCAAAACAGAAATTTTACTTCTATCAACATGTTCTCCTTCTTTCAAAGTCGGATCTCGCCCCCTGGGTTCAAGATCTACATGCCTCTGAGCAGCGACATCGGCGTAGAGCGATACCTCTGCCAGATTAACATCAGGGATCTCGCAAAATGGAAGTATGAGCTTTCCCCAAAGATACGTGCTAATCAGGTGAACAGGTTCTATCAATCTACCGCCGCTATCAAAGGTAAGTGGACTCTAGGAAACTCCTCCTTCTCATTAAATGAGGCCATGGACCCGGTCGAGCATTCGCCTGCCAGTGTGTCCTCGTGCGACTCGGCAATGTACACACTCGAGGAGGCGCGTCTTTTCATGCCTGGAGAAGAGAGTCAGATCAACGCCGAGATCATCGCGGAGCGGATGAAAACGAATCTGATCCTCGAAGGTAAGTTGATTCCTCCCCCTTGTCGCGACTATGAAGGTGATCTTGCTGTTTTCTTTCACGCCATGGCCATCAAGGAAGAACGCGAGAGAGCTCGCCGTACTGTACTTGGAAGGGTCAAAGAAAATTTACACTCTCGTCTTGCTAGAGATGCTCCCAAGGGCTGGGAGCATCTACACCCCATCATCTACGATGGACAGCAAGAGTATCACGGGTTCAAAAAATTCCCTCGGTATCACGCTAACCAGAGAGCTTACCTCGTCACTCGAGAGTTCAGGGACGGTATTTATATCGCGACCGCGATTCGAAACCTCAGCGCTTGCTCCCAGAGGGAGATTGTGAGGCTGCTTGATGGGATTGAAGACCAAGGACGGGATGATATAATCTATGTGGCCAACCAAGGTGAGGAGATTCCCTACTACTTCGAGAGCGAGGATCCTGATTTCATTGAATGGATAGGGACTCGTTTGGTATGAATGAGTATGGGAAAGGGATTATGGTAGGGGCAAGGATAAGGAGTTGAAGGATGAATTTGTATAGGAATAAAAAATGCATTGATGGTGAACATCTATACCCAAGATACCAACTATATATATTGTGATCTTAACCCGTATGTTCTAGATATCTCATAAATTCAAGACTTAAGCCAACATTGAATACACCCAGGTACTCCCTTTGGTCATAAGGTAGGCTCAAGTCAACATAAAGGGCCAGAATTGGGCAGCTGGCAAGCACTTTATTCTGAACTGCTCTGCCACTGTGATTCACTGTCAAGCGGATAATTAACGAGCGCTGATTTACGAAAGCCTAGATTGCTGCCTGGTTCAATCTGCATACATCCATCTGCTTGTGGATTCCTTCTCCTCCCCTCGCTGCAACTTGACTTTATAGACCATCTTGCACACTATCTACGATGGACAATTCCAGTTCAATTTTCGCCTTCAATGATTCAAATGTTTCCTACAATACAGGCAAACCCAACCGAACCGAGTTCCAGTCCATCCGCATAGAAAAAGTTATAAAAGACAGTACAGCAGCTGCAGAATGTACACGACAGCCATGCTATCTCATCGAGCAACAAGAACACGCTCGCAAAGCCCTAGACCTTAGTGATGCTCCTATGTAAGCACTGATTTTCTATTTGCAAGTGCATAAGCTAATATAAGACAGTGAAAAAGTAGTTGGTAGTTGGAGAGTATCTACCAGGAATGCTGCCTAGTTTCAACCATAAAGACCTTCCGGAGAACCCAGGTGATTTCAAACAAAGAAAACACCGCTACTTGGCAACGAGAGACAGGACTGCTCTCATTTTCCGAATGGTCAGCGATCATAGGAATATCTTTTACCGTTTATTGAAATGTAAGGACGGACTCTGGACTGCTGGCCCCTTATCCGTAGAGATCAACGAACACATCTTCTTCTACCGCGAATTTGTGCGCGACGTTACAGATACACAGAAAACCCACCGATCTATCAAATATAGAATGAACACCCAAGTAGAAGCAGTGAGGGTCTCCAACACCTACACTAGAAACCGCATCAACGGTTCCAACAACAAAAACCACACCAATGGCGCCGACGACGAGAACTATACTAGTGATCCTAACTTCACTAATGGTTCTAACGATGAGAGCCATACTGACGATTCTAGCAACTCTGCACAAGCACCTATCTCTAGGGTTGAGCCTAATATTGTTATGCAAGAACAAGAAGATACCGATAATCTTCTTCTTACACGGGCTGCAGAGGATGTGTGCGCTTTGCTTCGGACCGCTAACCATTCCGCTCGCAATCATCCGGTCCCACGGAAGAGCATTGATATTTTCGAAAAACTGTTTCGCCGACAAATTGTTGACGAGGGTGCTAAAGCTGTGGCTGAACAATGTGTGGTATGTTTTGCAGTTAGGGGCGAGAGCAAGAGGAGGAAATAACTAACAGATACATATCTAGGCGCTATGGAACCATGACTGTCCATTACCGGCCATTTCAGCACTGGCACAGAGCGTCTGTAATGGTGCATTAGGTCAGATAGATGAGGAAGCTTACCTGGCACGAACTTTGATCTACAAGTTTTGCACTCTCTACGAGGTGATAGGCAGTATTGCCGACCACAATACGCTCGCCCTGAAAGCTTACCTACTCACTACGAAAACTGTCGACAGGCCGTACATGCACGATGCTACAAAACAGGAGGAGAGCGTCAAGATTCTGGATACCATGCTCAACATCCAGAACTTACAGATCAAATCGATTGACGAGACGCGAGAAGCTGATAGGGCACGGGTTCCCGATTTGTCCGAGCTGCTTGACAAGCTTGTAAGCCACATGGGCCATCCCTATGTAGTGGAAAGGGCAAAGGAAATATTGGCCTCGCAGGGAGTCAGGCATGACAGAACCATGGGAAAGGTTGCGGACATGATCAAAACAGGACACGAGGGTTCGACAACGCTGCGGGAGACCTTGGCAGGTCACAGCGGCGAGTGCGAAGACAGTGATGAGAGTGATGAGAGCGATGAGAGTGATATCGGGATGTCTTAGGGTTAGACCGAGAGAGACTGGGGGGTTGCTGTTACATTGTGCATACAATATGTGCTATGAATATGATACCCTCACCTGGAGCCACTATGGGTCTAAAGGTCAGACAGGGAAAGATTTTACTGGGAATTTGTTATAATACTTGGGATTTCCAGGTAAAGGTACTTTCAACTCTTGTTAAACAAAAACGGGACCAGACATCATGGTTTACAAGCCTGTGCTGTGCATATTAGTAGACAATGTTTTATAAGGGTAACCTGGTGATGCAGGGTCCGGTTGTTAGGTATATTGTGGATGGATGTCTATTTCGTTTAGAATTATCGTTCATGCCCCTTGTTGATATCACAATCATTTAAGGTATAAGCAGTGACCATTGACACTGGGGAAAGCCAGATCCTTGCTTAGCTTGTTAAAATGCATAACATACATGACGAACAGTGCCGTTAATAGTTTGCATATTCATTTAGTGCATAATCAAGTCCAAAGGCACGAGATTAGGCCGAATGTTGTGGAAGAAGACTTGAGAATGCCGCGTGGCAGATGTGAGGGTTGACCATGACATGTTTTCTTGGTGGAGATAACTTCAAGTTGGTTCCTACCTTAGTAGCTAGCACAAGACAAAACAACATTGGCTGTTGGTTTGTTTTTGCTAGTTTCACGTCATGAACTCTAGTATCCCTGTAGACTACAACTATAGTTCTCACAGAACAAGGTTATGTTGACTCAATTGACCCTTGGATTGACCTACAAAACTCACGATCCAATGCCTCGTCTATTGGTTCTTGTCGAGTTAACAAGAGATTTGAGATTTATCGAAGCTGGCTGGTGGTCTGAAACGTGAGGGCGTTACCCCACTAATGGCCACGCCTGTCGAACGCTGCCACATGTTCAGTGGGCTTGTTTTGGTGAGTTTCTCCCCTGTAAATATGGGGTAATGTAGTGGATCTGGAGCTGTTCGATGATCCGAGGCGGGTAGGCGGGAGGCAACTGACGATGTAAATGCTGTAGCAAAACGTGGGACTCAAGATTAACGAATCGTTTCTTGATCCAAACCATGTCTCATATAGTGGAACTCAGTGATGTACACTCTGATAGAAACCCAACTGCCCACTCTGTGATGTACTACCAAGCATGGATGCATCTCACTGTCCTCTCAGGCAGGTTACTAAGAGAATAGGGACTTGAAGTAGTACAGACGAAATCATTAGTCCACTCTTAGGCTATACATACACTAAGAGTAATCTAATATTTATATCAACCACTAAATCAGTTGATGCATCTGCAACTGCTGCAAGCTACTGTACCTACTAGTGGACTTTCGGCAGCCCCAAAATTCTTCCAACAATGGATCAACCCACCTTTTGATCGTGCGAGACGAGACGCCTCTGGATGATCCATCCGCTTTCATATCATCGTGATTGGCGAGCCTTCCACTTTGCCGCCAGTCCGGGGCGGTGACAGCTGTTCGTGTGTGTTTTTGTTTATTCTGTCTTGTGTTTCTGCCTCTTTCCCCTGCATATACTGCCTTTCTGGTTCACCAATGGAGATTCATTCGTCTTGCAACACCATCAATCAATCATCATGACCGACAGACGTAGTCGTCGTGACCGCGATCGCGAGAGCCTTCGAGTACCCCGCGCTCGACCCCACCGCAGCTCAAGGAACTCATCCGTCCGCTCTTCAGCACGCTCCTCGGCCAACTACGAAGAACCTCGTCATCGTCATCCTTCGACCGGTCCAACTTCTTATCCAGCAGCTGCTCCAGCTCCTTATCCTACCAATAGTCCTTATTCCTATCCATCAGCCGCGAATTCTGCTCGATCGCTAAGAGCTGCCTCGTCTCGCTTTTCTCTCAATGAGCAGTTCGCTGCTACTCGGCAAGACTTCAACCTCTGGGACGATGATGCAAGTTCCATCTATGACCAAGGGATCAACGAAGATGACGAGGAGGACGATGATGAAGATGAGGAAGACGAAGACAAGGATGGGGACAAAGATGAGGACGAGGACGAGGAAGACTCTGATGATGACGACTCCGACGATGAAGACTCAGAAGACGACGAAAAGGCTGCTCTAAGCTCGACAGAAGGAAATGACGATACATTGCATGAAATCAGCAATGCACCCCCCGTTCTGCAGGCTTCGGATTCCAACTTTTATGACCTCTTCTGCCTCCCACAAGGCACACAGGAGCTCTCGCAACAGCAGATCCGAAACGCATACTACCGCCTCTTTGTTCTCTTTTACCCCGACAGTTATCCTGCACATCTGCGTCCAGTTGCTCGCCAACAATTCCTCCGAGTCCAAAATGCTTTTGAAACGCTCATTGACCCAGTGCGCCGAGCACAATATGACGTGGACCAGTTCCTGCAAGCTGAAGAAACGGGAGCAGTAAAGTCGGAGTACGAAACCGCGTTTGATGAAGCTGTTCGGGACCGCATACAGGGCAGTATCAGTACCAACTCCGATTTGGGTGTTCGACTGGATGCATCTGAGTCTACCAGTGGCCGCCCAAAACTCCAGATCCTGGACTTTGCTCTCAGCCATTCCGTCACGATCGAGCTTCCAGGAGTACAGAAGTTAGTGCAGCCCCAAATTGCCCGGGTAGAGAGTTTTGCTTCAAAGAACGAAAAGGAGGCAGCCGAGAGTCTGTCACAGCCTGGTATTCAAGTAGCTACACCCACAGTTACTATTACTGGATCTACTTATGGTATCTCAAAGGATCTCTCATCAGTGCCAACATCACTCTTGTGTGATCGGTACCAGCCTCTTCTGCCCCTGACAATTTCGAGACATAGACTTATGCAGCTTGTCGAGAACAAATTTGCACCATTGGCCACTCTTCAGTACAGACAAGAGTTCCTCAACCGCAAGCTCTCACCATCGCCAGAGAAGTTTAGGTGGATAAAGACAGCTGTTGAGCTCGAGGCGGATGTTTTGCCTGAGCTTACCGCTAGGAGCCGCCTCTACCACCACTTCCTACTGCCCAAGTTCACTGAGCCTACCATTGCTGAAGCTAGCATACAATCTCCGCGGGATTCTACTGAGTTTCAACCCCGTGTTGCTCTTGGGCTTTATCAGAATCTGCGCCACGGAACTGGCTTCCTGCGCGCGGATAGTGGCGACTGGGCCTTTGGTACCGAACAGTACTCTCGATTCTTCTCTGAGCACTCAACGATAAACCCGGATTTCTTCAATGCCGAAGCACCCGGGGCCACTCCCAGCATTGAACTAGGGTTCCGAACGGGACAATCCGACCGATTGCCTGCCCCAGGTTCCTCGGATACCCCTGGTGACGAGGGTGGGATTCGAGGTCTCGACTACGAGATTAACACATGCCAGCATGGAACATGGGCTATCTCTGCTTCTGCCTCGCCTGTTTCAGCAGCGGGTGCTATAAGATACAGCAAGGACCTTGTTCTGCCTTTCCAAGCTCCGCCAACGTCATTAGACCCAGGCATGCCTGCAGCAGCACGCCTGGAAGCAGAGCTCTGCTCAAACAGATTCCAGGATCAATACTTGGCTGTCCGTAACCTCTGGTCTGTTGGTCGTTTTGCACGCATCGGTATCGAAGTTGGTATGAGCATACACAATCTCCATCTCTCCGTTTACTGGTCTCGCCTTGGTCAACGTCTGAGTGTCCCCTTGCTCATCGCTCCGCGGTCACTACTCGGACCCGATATACTCTTCTGGGCTGGTGCATTGCCGTTCGCCGGTCTTGCCGCAGTGCAACTTGGTCTTAGCTACCGCCGTCAACAGACTGCGCGCTCGCATCGACGTAGTCGTTTAGACATCGCCTCTACCGACAAGCCAGTCGCCATCGCCCAGCACCGATTTGAAGCGGACAGCATCACCACACTTCTTGCACAGCCTGTTGAAGTTCGGCAGAAGGGCCAGATGACCCTCAAAGGCCTTGTGATCCTCAGTGCAAGGTTCGGTATCCCTAGTGAAGATGGCTCACTCGTCCCAGGCGACGAAGTTGCTGATGTGACTGTTGCCGTTGCGGCTTTGATCAGTGAACCTTCTTACGCCAACGGACCTGCCCTTGTCATTCCCCAAGGGGTGCGTAAGAGCCGCTTGCCAGGTTTCTGGGACCCTGCGCCTGGCCAGGATAAGGTTCTCCGTGTTGAGTACCAGTTCAAGGGCAAGGCGGGCTCTATTGAGGTCAGCAATCGTGATGAACTTGTTCTTCCACCGCAAGCTTGAACCATCGAGCTTGTTTTTTTTTTTGTCTCGAAGCGCAAATAGAAAAAAACATGTGCTATGAAGATTGATGAAAATTTGAAGACGAAACGAGAGTTATGATAAGAAAAAAGGGAAAACGGTGTCGGAAAATGGATGATATATGATTGCATACATAGGGTGTTGTATCATGGCGACTGTACTACAGATTATTCGTTTAGCGAACAGAAACGTATAAACATTCAAAGAATAGCATAAACATTGTTTTTAACTCAAGTTACAATACGTCGTGATTGATCCTTGCCAAGATAGAAGAGCCCTTAAGAGTATCAGAAAAATTGGCCGCTGAAAGCATAAGAGAGGAAATTAATAGGTCATCTTATCAATGAAGTCAATGAAGTACTCATTCGATCTGTGAAGAGATATGAGTATAACTGTAAAAAATAAAATAAAATACTACAACATTATGTAAGGAACTGTAGGATAGGTCATCTTATGCTATTTAGACTATTACTCTTTAGGCCATTTATTTTTATATACTAAGACTCCAGAGATTGACTCTTCTGCTACCTACTGGAGAGCTTATATATACTATATAAGAAGAGAACGAATAACTATCAGGGAAAGATACAGAATTCATGAAAGATCATGGATATTTATTTCAACCAGATGTCCTCTCACTTGGAGAGACTGGACCATCCTATTTGCAACTGGCTCTTTCTCTCAACTACATAGTCCAACGGAAGTAGATAGCAGCAGTTGTATATTGCTCAGTAAAAGCGGTTGCTGAAGTGACTGCTGACTTTGATTGATTCTCAAGTAGCTTTCTCATTTCCAAGTCGCCACAGGCTTGGATGGGTTCCTAGCTTGCCGACTTCATACCTGGAGAGTAGTTTTTCGCTACAGAATTAAGTCAGGACCTGATCAGGGTTGCGGACCGGATAATGATATACTCTTTTGCGTTTTTTATGAATCTCTCATGTCGAGTTGTACATAAGCCAATCCGATCTCATGATGCGACGTTCGTGGGCCTGACACAATGCAATTACAGTAGTCCTTCTTTTGGGGGGCTACTGGGTAGCAGAAAAGTTGACCCCCCAAGTCTTGGGGTACAGAAATAAACAGCCTAATGGCATAGTCTAAGCAGCATAAGATGGCCTACTAATTTCGTCCCTTATGCTCTTAGTGGACAATTTTTCTGATACCCTGAGGGGTGGTATTGCGCATAAAGTCGTGCCATCAAAGTATCTCCGGAAAAGTAGTAGAAGTATACGCAAGTCTCAACCAGCAAGCGGATTGGCGTGAATCGTCACGTTTTCGATACGAACTGGCTCCTTCGGTCTGTTCTTTCGATCAACTTCGACAGCCTCCATCTTGGCCAGCGTCGCCAGACCCTCATCTCCGATCACACGTCCAAACACAGTGTTGAGCCCATCCAGATGTGGCGCCTTGTCGAATGTGATGAAGAACTGCGATCCGTTCGTCCCGGGTCCCTTGTTGGCCATTGAAAGCACACCTCGCGCGCCGTGTCGCAACGCAGGTCGGATCTCGTCTTCGAATGCGCCTCCCCAAATACTGCGTCCGCCTTTAGGATTCTCGGGAGGGTTCGGTGTTGCGGGGGCGCCTGTCTGGGCCATGAACTTGGGGATGACGCGGTGGAATGGGGATTTATCGTAGTAGCCTGAGCCGCAGAGGGCGAGGAAGTTCTGGTAGGTGTTAGTCCAGGGTGCATGCAATTGCAAGTTTGACTTTGTTGACGAACCTCTGCTGTTTTGGGGACGCTTTCGCAGTATACCTCTACTTTTATGCCGCCGTGCGACGTGTGTAGTGTGACTGACATGACTTTTGTATGTGGGTGTGGTTGTTATGTCGAATGAAGTCGCATCGAGAAAGTTGGAGGGATGGTATTCTACGAGGCGTGGTGTTGATTCTCTAGGTTGTGTATGATTGGACAAAAATTGTAGATGCCGATGACTAACGTTTTCAACGACATACACTGCCTACTAACTTACCAAGGGAGGCCATATTTCTATAAGCAAATGTCCATAATGTTTCAATTGTGAATATAGTCAACTGACTTTAAGATAAATATGCAATTACTTTGTAACTTATATGGTGTCCTCCTTAATACATTTAGGCATGCTGGGTTGTTGATACTGTGATGAGACTGACAGCCAAACATCCCACCCAGGATTCAACAATACTCTATCTAATTCTGAAAACGACATCAATACTGTATCGAAGCTAATCTCAGATTCAGGACGTCTTTGTAGCTGCACATTATATCAGGAAACCTGAACACTGCTCACGCGCGAGAAGCTTGTCCATCATGAACCTTGCATAAAACAGCCAGCGAATAAGAGTCTCAAGCGACACAGCATAACTCAACCTATGCTCGCCCGCCACATTACATACATCGGATGTGGCTTGCTGTGGCGTCTGTTCGCTACACGCCCCCTTCTTCCATGTTGTATATAATAGTCGGTGTTATTTACATACAAACTGCACAATATGTGAAAAGACGGTGTGCGATTGTTTGTTGTTGCAGTCTCGCGTCGTGGGATTTTTAATCTCCGTCCCAGCCATGCAGTTTCTCCCCGGGTGGAGAAGTTGTAATTTCATAGGCTTTATTCGCTTTCGGCCGAGTCAACTATTGCTACCCTACATGAACAAGAACTGGATCAATGCGCGCCTCGTCAATGCGGTGAGCACTCCCTCACAGTTGACTTATGCGGTGTATCTGTGCTGTTTTGGCTTTTCATCTGGTCTTTGTTTATACTACACGTGTTAGTTATGCGGTTTCGACTAGTATCGTTCTAAAATACGAGTCTAGAAGCTGTGTCTTTACCGTCATTTTGTAGACTTACACCGTTGCACGGGTTCCTGCAGAGTGAGGCATGGAACGGTCTTTGCTAGCTTGACGGGTGATATGCCGCCAAAATAAGACAGAAAATCATCAAAGATTTGGCTAGTAAATGATGATCCTCAGCTATGGGGATCGTCGAAGTCAGCAATTCGGAATCCGTGTCTTGTCTCGGAGGGAGGAAACAGGACAAGAACCCTGTGGCATTCTCACCACCTACACTTAGACGTGAGGAACATGGACGAACCAACAAAGACAAATACAAACACAAGCTGAACCGTTGCTTCCGACTCATGAGACATGCATGCATCCCAGCATCCGTTTATTATTTCCATACCCATTTTCCAGGATGCTGGTTCGTAGGAATGTGAAAAGGTCCAAGCCTCCTGGTAATGTGATCTGAAGAGACACCACACCTTATCACGGCCCAGGAATGTAGGCTCTAGCGCCTTATACACTATGACACGACGTATCTGTGCTTTGACGACCGGCAGCCAAGATTAGCAGTTCCAGGTACACCGCCAATAGTATCGGATTTGATCGTTAAATGCCAACATGCATTATCCAGGGGGCCAAGCCTTAGGAACCTACCTCCCTTACTCCAAGACCGCAAAGTACAAAGTTAAGTTATTCAATACGCTACTAATATGTATCATGCCCTACATCAGTAGTTCTATGCATGTGTGACTCCTAGTCAGGGGTTCTGAATGGAGCGCCGTTAGGGAAAAGAAAAAGGGACAAGAAAGCGACAGCCATTTGGCGTCTGTCCCGAAATTACAGACTCCCCACAGTAGGAAATTCCCCTGACGTCAATGTGCTTTCCAACCTCCACTTGGTGAATCGACGATCTAGACCTCTTCTGCCTAAGAAAAGTGAACACAGAATTCAGAGTCAAAGAGAGTTAGAAGTCTGAAAGTCAGTCAGGAGCCAGACAAAAAGAGAGATACGGCTGAGCCCAAAAGCGCCCATGACCAAGTATGGACTTGTTCAAATCAGATCACAAGGAACAATTAATTGCGGTAGCGACAGTCATGGATGCTGTTTACAGTCATCATGATTGTCATTGGAATGAAGAAATTGAGAAATGAATACGATTTGGAACAGTTCAAAGTTAAAGAATTTTTACTTCTTTTTTTGTGCCTGTCTTTGTTACGTACAACTACCTATACACAGGACAGGGGGCTGCTTTTGAAGAGAGGAACCATAGTCCAAACTTCGTAAATCCAACCAAAGGCACTAGTAAATGCCAAAATCCCTCCCCCGAGACCAACTACCAGTCGGCTTTCCCGACTGAACTCCATGTGGTCCCGTACACCTTTAGAAGAATTATGCAGACGTATCGTGTGCTGCAGTCGTGAAGAGTAGGCTCGCCTCATCGTACCAGACCGAGGTCAAGACACCATCGTCCCCGTTTTAATAAAACAGGTCGGTCCATAGACCGCCTTTTCCCATAACCGGGAGGGTATCCTTTTATCCACTGCGAGGGACCTTTTGGTGCATTCTCGGTCTCCTTTTCGTTCTCTGATATCCGTGTCGTCGAGAAGGCTCCTCAACTGTAAATCTATGTCGCCAACCAGTTTACCCCGGATGGAAACCTGTTGTAGGACCTTTTCGGGGTATGCGGATTCTTTCCACACCGGGGGAGCAAGTCGTATGGAGCCTAATAAAATAAAATGCAGAAAATTTGCTGAAAAATTGAAGAAAGGGGTATGATCCGCGTATTCCTTTTTTTGGTGCCGCTAGACTTGATGTTGATAAGAAAAATGTTGTTGAATCGCGAAAAAAAAAATGGAAACAAGTCGCTAAATGCCAAAAAAAAAGAGAGAGAAAACATATGTGAAAGATCATTCTGTTGTGCGACCATGCAATGATTTCGAACAAGTAATAGAATGTCGCAAAAGATTGTGTATGAAAAGGCAAAGTGATGTACATGGGTGAACGTTGAGGTCGAATTGTCCGATTCAATATCTTGTCATGAAGAGCATTATTGGTTCATGCCATGCTGGTTAACGTATCCGACGTATTGGCTTTGTTGTTGCTGTTGTTGTTGACCATATACTGCCGCATGGTGAGGAGGCGTGGGAGTGACTGGGCATCGAGGAGGCAGGACATATGATTCCTTGGCCAAGTTGTGGTTACCCATCAGAGTGTTACCGTCCGGGGTGATCGGGGGAGTTAGATATCCATCGAACCCCATCGCGCTGTGCCCTTTTGAAGGCGTGCTGTAGATGTTGCTTGTGTGCTTGTTGATAGGCTCGGCAAGGGGGGTCGCAGGGTTGGCGCTGGCAGCTCGACGGGCGATGGCAGCTTGCTCAGCCATGAACTCAGCAAGCTTCTGGGATACGCGAGAAAAACCTGTCGTCGAGTACTTGCGGGCGAGTGTGGGTGAAGGCTGGTGAAGGTGGTGCGATAGAGTAATCAAGGTAACGTTCTCTGTTTGATCCCAACCACCATCGTTAACTTCTGTGCGACCGAGGATGGCACGAGCAAGTGCAAGCGAAGATCGAGCCAGGACTGAAGGCTTAGTGGAGACAAAGTCGCGGTGGTACAGAGCGATCTCACAGAGGTAAGCAGCCATGTGCGCAACCTCCTGGTCATCACCCTCTTCCGCCACCATGAGTTGAGAGAAGAAGTCGACGGTAGGGTGACCAATGATCCAGTCGAGGGTGTTGAGGACGTGCATCTCCATCTGGGTGAACATGCCAGCATCATAGAGGCCGCAGCACATGTTGTTGAGCTCGTGAATTTGGGGAACGCGATCCTTCTTGTCTCCGTACTTGGCAGCGATGAGTAGGGCGGCGCATCCAACCAATTGGTAGTGTTGCTTATACACAACTCGCTTTGAGCAGTATCGGTCCAGTAGGTTGACAGTCAGGAAGAGAGTTTCAGGTAACAGGCCGAAGGCGGCGTGAGCCTCGATGAGGAAGTCGATCAAGTAAGGTCGCATAAACCATTGGATCTCGCGTTGCATATCGATGAGGGAAGCGTCAGGTAGAGTCTCATCCTGTTACTGGTTAGCATATGAGATGTGCGAGAATATCATCTCTACGTACCTCCATTTGTCGCATATGCTGCATGATATCCTCGAGGTATTCGTCACCTGCTAACCGTGAGAGTTCGACACCAATGATATCTTGTCGTTGACGGGCCATCATTCTCGCTGCCTCTTGGGCTGTGATTCTGTGTTGAGGTTCATCGGACTCGACGAAGAAGGTGTCGTCATGTTGAGAGTAAGCCATGTTGGGCAATGTTGATTTGTCGGATAGTGTTGATGAGTGTCAGTAGTCTTGTATGGCTTGGTGTCGAATGAGAGACTGTCGGTTCGCCAGGAATCTTGTGGTCGGATAATTCGAAGTTGAGAGCGTAAATGATTGTTGATTACGGATGCAATAAAGAGTGATGCAAACCGATAAATTAGGATATTAAGTTATTAAAGAACGTGCAAGAAAATGAAAAGATTGATGATGGCTGGTAGAAAGAAACCAGGTGCATGTAGCTTAACGGATAGTGGAGGCAATAAAAGGGATTTGAAAAGGGGTTGTTTAAAGACGAGATCGACTTAAGGGCTCTAATGCGGCATGTGCGTCAGTATGAGGTTTATACTAGTACGTGATCTCGATTTTGTCAGGGACACTCTTTAAGAGCGGTTTGTGCGGTATCCCTTGGGCGATAGATTCTAACAGACAGTCGAGGCTGGGCTGGCACGAGTTTGGTATCGAGGGGGGAAGGAGTAGGTCTTACCTGCACAGGTCGGGGAGATGGGCAGAACTCGTTGAGAAGATGAGACAATCCCTAAAATTGAGTGGAAACAACGAGCTAACGTCTCCCACGGGCAATCTTCAAGGATGGAAAAGAAGCGTCGTTGTGGGGAAGAGAGCGGTATGCGGAAGTAGGATACTAGGCATGCAGCTGTTCGGACAGTTAGATACCCATGCTATTAATAAGGCCAGACCGAATGTCTGGTTAATGACATACCTCTAAACACTCTGGCTTCAAGACAGTCCGATCGAAATTGACAGCGACGGAATCGAACAAGTCGGTGGTTGGTCAGTTGATTGCGATGGTGCTTGATGAACAGAAAGTTGGATAACTATCTTGTCGTGTAGTTCTCCTTTCCTAGTGGTCCGAAGGGTCACTGGGGAATTTGATTGGCGAACTAGTTCTTCGTTGCTTCGATGAAGTGAATCAAGGGAGCGGGCACTTCGATGGGAGGCTTTTCGTCGGCGGCGGGAGCGAAAGCGGGAGCGAAAGAGGGAGTGAATTGAGTTGAGATTGGAATTCCTGGTGGGTTTGAGATGCAACCGAGGAATTTTACAGTCAAGCAAGCTGGAGTGAAGGAATTGGTAGTTGGGAAAAAGAATAGATTCAAAAAGCGAAATACCAGTAAAGGTCTTTTTGATTCACTTTTTTCTTCCTGTTCCTTTTCTGGTTCGGTTCGTCTCACAGTCTCGAAGGGTTTCTTGCTTTCTGGCCTAGATTTAATAGGTTGGGAACAGCGAGAGGGAGAGATGCTGAGCGAAAGAAGCCCTTGGGGGTGGTTGGGGTGAGTGGGTGGGAGAGTCGATGATAATTCTCCTCGTCTCAAATTGTCTTCAGGCCTGCTCGGGAGAGTTGAAGACTTAATGAGAGAATGAGGGAATCAACAAAACGAGAGGAGGAGGGGGGGAGGGAGGTTGAAAAGAGGTAGGAGGAGGATAGAGAAGAGGAAAAAGGACTGGGTGAGAGGTACGCGACCAGAGTAGTTTTAACCAACTGTACATTAACTTAGCTAGGTAGAGTAATGCAGAGCAGCAGCGTAGAGCGAGATTCATGGATCCCATGGATGGATTGGATGGGACCAACCCTTGCTGGGGGGTGAAGGTGGAGAGTTCATGGTGTGTGCCAGGATGTTGGGTGTGCAGCATAATAATGAGAGTAGTAGGGACCAAAGGTAAAATGTACAGTCCATATGCACCTCAGGCTAGAGCTAGTAGTTGTGCTGAGCTGCTTCTTGCTGCTTGCTTCCTGCCTCCTGCCTCCTCTCGCCCTGGGCTGCCTGACCTTGACCTTGACCTGCCCACTTTCCTTGGTTTCCTGGCACGGGTACCGCTTGCGGGTACGCGCTCCAACGCTACTGTTGGGTACGGCAGGCAGGTACCGTTGGTTTCTGCGCGCTGGGCAACGCAACGCAACGCCTGGAGTCGCGGGTGGAGGTACCTAAAGCGGCCCCTGTTAGGAGACCGTCCGAGGAGAGGAGGCCACCAGGAGTCGCACACCTACTACTGGACCCAGCCCATTACCCACTCAGAAGAGCGGAGGAAATCCAGTCAAACCAAATCCTGGTAACAAGACCGAAACATGAGAAGAAAAAGGAAGCTTCGATTTGCTTTTACAGATCCATGAATTGAATTCAATACCAATCAATAACCCGTCTAATAATTAACGTCTCCTGTTTTGCTTTTTCTACTTTTTCAATCTCTACCAAGGGAGTCTTCATCTCCTCTTTCCTCCTTACCGACACATCGGGCATCGCCTCAACATCTCAAAAGCTTCTCTGCACGTATTATTACTGCTTTCGCTTTTGCGGGCTGACTTGCGCTAATACTTTGACCTCGCCATTCAAGGAACGAACCCTCTTCGGAGGCAGGCAAGTGGTAGTAGGGCAGGCGGGGGCATGTCTTGGCTGACTTGGTTCGACGGGTGTGAACTGCACAGCACAGCACAAACTTATCTGCATAGCACAAGCAACGGGGTGTGCAAGGCACGGCAATGTACATACATAAACATACATACATTACCAGCTTTGGGCGGACGCTACTGAGCTAAGATCCAAGGCTTGACGTGAAGCGCGTGTATCAAGCGTGTGAGCCTCCGCTGGTCCTGGACGATTTTGTGCCAATTGTGTCGTGTCGTAGCGTGTTCTTGTCTCTCGGCTTGGGAACATACGGCCTAGCTTTGAATCTCAAAGGCAGGGATCCGCGCGGATGGATATGGAGATGGAGACTGGGCGTGTGAGACGGTTCAAGATGCGATATGTACGAAAGTGAATAATGAAGTAAAAAGAAATGTTGTTTGACGATGAGGCGCTGGAACCAAGAGAAACGATGTCGATTTAAAAAAGAAAGCACTTTACGATCCGATTCCGGTCTATTCTGGTGTTTATTGATCGGATTGATTCATCACGATTATAATTGCAGTTTCTTATTCATCCGGTTCAATAATAGAGACATTTGTCTGATACAAGATGCGAAACAATGGCTTCTAGACAGGTTCTTGATCATGAATGAATGCAGTAGTAAGGCAATCTTGAATTATTTACCGCATCGACGCTATTGCGGAATGGTTGGCGCTGTCATCAGCCAGATTGAATAACCTCAATTTCTCATGCACTTGGCCGAATGATAGGTGAATTAAGACAGTATATTGCATTCGATCAGCGTCAAAGTTGAATTCGTCCTCTCTCTCTTGAGGAGCCACGACATGTCGCCTTTTTATTTATTTGTTTGTTTGTTTGGAACTTCTGCTTCACGGTCGCTTGACGGGCACCAGGCGGCCACAGAAAGCGGCCCATTGTCCTTGTTTATAAGCATTGTACGTCTATTCAGTGACGGGACAGAGACCAAGCGGCCCATTGAGAAAGCACTGCGTAGGCTCACCACAGCGAGTCGGCAGACACCAGCTGTAGAGGACCGTCACATTTACATTACAGTACAGCAAAGCAAAGCAGCATGCAGGCCTTTATCATGCCAACCAAGACAATAGAAAGACATGTTGAAAGAGCATTCAATCATTGTCAGGTGTGTCAGGCCTCGTAGAAATCGTCATATTGATTCAGTGTCAACGCACTGACTGGTCGGGTGAATAAGAAAAGATGGCCACGACCGGGCTTAGTCTGATGTAGACGAAACAAGAATCATGAGATACTTTACTTTTGCTCTCTGTAGGTACTGTACTGTAGCCATCTCAAGATAAGGTGATGGATACCCAGGGGGTTGGTTTGAGACGATGCACCAATTATAGCAGGAAAAGAAAAAGTATAAGTATCATCTGATAGAATATTGCATCAAATCCGTACCTAGCCCACCGAAAAAAGTCGCTGTTGCTCCGGTTGCAAAATGCCTTCAAAACATGGAAGTCTTGTCTTGTACAATGGTAGTGTCATGACTGACAAAGAAAAAGAAAAGGCTTGCTGCAAGATGGCACACGCTTCTGCACTTGAATGGGGTTTTTGCTTCCGTAACTTGGACAACATGAACAATGTACATGGTCATCCAACGAATGGCTGGTCAAGTAAAAACTCAAGCTGCCGTCCGGAACGAGTCTTGCGTTGCGTTGCGGTGCTTGCGTTGCCCGGCACAAGTAACCCGCGTACGAGTTAACGTGGAGTGAGTTAGCCTATGAACCAAACCAACTGCTACTGCGGCTTATCACCCACAAAGCTTGCAGTAGCGACGGGAACGTGAAGCCATCATCGCGTCCCGTCTCGTCACGTTTCGACTCGACAACCGTGTCGTTCGTTCCTCAACGTTGAAATTCATACATGCCTACCCGACGCGATGCTGCGCGACCAGACTTGTATTGATTAGTATAGTACAGCCTTGGTAGTGTAGTGACTCTTAGGTTTGAGCAAACACCTATTGATCCGGTCCAAACTTGACTTTTATCTCAGACAGCCCGACTCCCCATCCCATCGCTGGTGACGGAAGGGGTTTTTTGAGGCGTTGTCACATCAAAGCCTGGACCTATGGCAATGGCTGCTTTATTGAACTGAAAATGGATGCCTTCGTACATTTCGCCATACAGTGGTTGGTGTTAAGTTGAGTGCTGCATCCCTACTTGAACCAATCACTTGGCTATGTCGCGCTTCAGCGTCTCAAGGCCAATTAATCATGCATGCATGTAATTATGGATGAGAGGAGAAGTAGGAGAATAAGGCAGCTCGCTATGCTTCCTGCGCAATTCTCCACAGAGTGTCAGCAGTCGTCCTAAACTTATTAAAGGTGCTCACTACTACCTTAGCTGCTCTACTGTACTGGAGCTGTAGTTGTAGGTAGCCGCAACTGTGTAGGTAGCCACTGAAGTTACCAGATTAGATTTAGCAGATTGATATGCCTCTTCTTTCATTGGCCCTTTACCTCTTGTCCGCCATCTTGTGCTCTTTGCCTTCTAACCTTGGTGAGGTACGTTGTGCTGTGCATCGCAGCTGTCACTTGTACATAAGCAGATGCATATATGCATACATCCCATCCATTGATTATCGACCCTCTAGCTAGAAACGTCAAGATTATTTTTATTTTTTATCGCGGTTCCCGTGGTGTTAGTTCATCGACGCGGTCCTTGTCCTTGTCCTTCGCGTTGCCTGGTTCGAGCTCACATACGGACGGATACGTTGTTCAAGGTCATGCTCATCAGGGGTGACGGCCCGGGCGTGGTACGGCGCACAGCACCAAAAGTTGTGAGACGTTTGGGTTGTCAGCGCTGTACGTACTGTACCAATGTCATCAGGAGTAGTTATCTGCTGGGTTTGAATCTGAGTTTGAGTCTGGGCTGAGCTGAGTCTGATTGCCAAGCCCGCTTTGTTCTTGCGTATCATTATCATTTGCCATCGCAGTAGTCAAGTTTGCTCTCCCCGAGCCCCCACTTTGAAGACGCCATTCACAAATATGACACTATTCGCATATCCCGTACATAAGCATAATCAACCATTCAAGGAGTTTCCTGCAATTGTCTCTCCATATGAGCTGTCAATCTCCATCATCTCAAGCCTCATCTGTCTATCCCAGACATGATCCCCTTAAACAATATTAATCTCAACATCAGGGCTCAAACAAGTGCCAAAAAGCGCCACCCCAATCAAAGAAACACTAACTATTCATCATTTTCAACTGATGGGCATCCGGCTGGATCTCGTACGCCTATTAGACCCATTCTCATAATACTCCGTATTTACTCCTACTCCGTAGACGATCACGGATTTCACCAGACCCCCATACGTATCATCCATGCACGACGGGTATGGTACGGTAGTTTCCTAGTAAAAAAAGGAGGTGCTTGGCGATACTTTTTGACATGCAGTAATAAAACGTGGTGATTATTGTAACGAGGCAAGTTAGTCCTTGTTGGTGCGTAGTGGCAGGTCCATATCAACCGTCATTATACATAGCGCCGCCATGGAGATGGAGACCTACCGCCCGAGCGACCTGAGGCCAGTACCGTACCTTGGTGCGGTGGGTTTGGGTTGATTAGTAGGGGTGGGCTATTTGTAGATTGAAATACCGTGCTGTTGTACCTAGGCATATCATGTCACATCACATTGTGTTTCAAGGACATCTATCACCAACAGTTTTCTCTGCTCGTCCCTTTTTCTGCCCCCCAAGGATATGACTCCTTTTGAACATGTTTGTCTGATTCATCAAAGCCTAGCTTCACCGAAACTCTCGCTCGCTCATCTTGCCTGTCTTGAACGTGCCATGCCTGCCTGCTTGCCGCTTCAATTTGCTTCTCTGCAAGGGAAGAAGGAAAAAATGGTACTATCTCCACCACCTGCACTACCTGTCTAACTGCATACGCCGCTCACACATGACAAAAGGCAAAGAAGAGGTTCCCCATACCCATGCCGAGGGAACCGTAGCTTATGCTTGTGGTTTAGTATAGTAAATGGCTCGCATAAGTGGTTAACTAGGTCACAAGCATAATTGCCTACATATGTGCGTGCTAAGAATCTTTGTGAAGATTATGACGCAGTGATGCTGTGCAAGCAAGAGTCAGTTATCACAGTGGAGGTGAGAACAAAAAAAAAACTCTACTCTCTAGTGAGTGCAAACCTCCACAAGTTGCCCAGTCGACGAGGGAAAACAGGTTCGAGATGGAGGACCGCGAAGGACCAGTAACGAGTCAGAGTTCTGTGGAGGTGGTGCTGCGGGAAAAGGCCTCCATTTGACGATGTCATCATAGGAATGTTGCAGTAAATCATTCAGGGTCCAACATTGTCCACCTAGACCACATGTTTGTCTCTCTACATGCAATTATATAGCGTAGTTAGTTATGTTCCGAATACCAATGTCATGTCCTGCCATGATAACGTCCAGACATGAATTCAGCCGCTTTGTACTTGGTGCCACTGTAACCCCCGTATTGCAAAGCAATGGCGTGCCCATTGACATCACTCGGTGTAAAGAGAAACTGAACTTGTTTGCTTCAAAGTTTCACCAAAGTCAGGAACATTTGCTCGCGTGCCATCTGCAGCCAAGCGTGCGTGGATCGTCAAAAACCTCGACATTATATTGCTCGCGAAAACGATGCACTAACTAGATCCAACAGTTACAGCCCAGACAGAGACACAGGCACAGCACAGGCACAAACAGGTACAGGTAGGCACAAGTACATGTAGACACGCCGAGCTACTCTGTACAATCAGCCGCAATGGGCGGACGTGAGAGAGCGAATGGGCCCGAAAGCCGGACAGCAGTAGTAGCACCAGTAAAACTAATAGTTAACTACACGTCCAACTTAAACGGCAGCACCCCTTTATTAAAAGACCCCGTCGAGTTCGCGCACCCACGTTTTTATAACGCGCTCGCGTCAAATGGCGACGAAGGAGACGCAACGCAAGTTTGCTGGGTGCTCAATCAAGCCAATGAGACGCCTCAGACGCGCACCTCAACCTCAAGACTCCTTCACTCTAGAGTCAGGCTCAGCGCACTCTGGGTTCTGGGCTGGGGGGGTCGGGACCCAGGTTGGTGGACTTGTCACTCAAAAAGGCAAAACGGAAGATTGAACCCATGGGCGAGCTAAGTTTAGTTTGTTGGACCACGAACCCTGTAAACTTGCATGCAGGAGGGAAGTTGGGAGTTTGGGAGACAGAAATCCGTGAGGCAAGGAATAGTTGATCGACAGTATTGAATGTGTGAAAGTGGTAGCGAGGCGAGATTGAACCAAAGCAAGGGCGATTGTTTAATCTTGGGTAAGGCAATTGACATTCGACTGTAAACGAGTGAGTCTCTGGGCATCAATAGCCTGACGATCGATTTCTCATCGAATTCGAGATGCTTGTTTCCTCTCCTTTCCTTTCTTTTTTTTCTGTCATCAAACTTGTTCTTGCTCACTTCTCACATGCAGTAGTTTTGACGCCAATGAGGGGTAGCCCCAGGAACCACGCCTAGGATCCCCTGGACGTTCCCGACGCGGAGGGTCAAGTCAAGATCTGGACTACGCTACCAAGAAAAGGATGGATGGATGGATGGATTGGATGGTGTGTGGTGTGCCAGTCTGTAGATCCTCTAATCATGCAATGCCTCATTCGTTGCAGAATTGCATTGTGCACTGTTTGATGATGATGATTCTTTGTTCCGGTTTTGGATCCATTGTGACTAGGAGGAGGCTGGAGACGCCTGATTGTCACATACTTACTCAGTACGGAGTATACGTCTGTTTGCTCTCTACTATGACAATTTACGGACTATGGTTTAAACTCAGAACAGTTCGTTTAGCCGAACAGACGAAAAAAGGACCTCTTGGCTCAAGAAACCCCTCACGTCAGAGGAAGAACAACTCCGAGCAGGAATCAAGCAACAATTGATGATGTTGAAAACACATTGTTTGAGACACTATTCAATGTTTCCTCCGCAATCAAGCATCTCATCTGTCACTGTAATTGGATATACGCTCTTTAAATTTCAGGGCCTACTATTTCATACACTCAGACAAGAGACAAAACAATAGGTGGCCTGGGCGGATGAGCACAAGCCACAGACAGTCTCGCGGAAGCCCGGTTGAGCCACTTTTATTTTTCCAACGTCGATCCTCCTTGAGAACGGGCCATTGCTGTACCAAAGATTCTGCTTGTCCCTGAATCTCAACACCAAACAGCCTCAATTAGCTGGGATATTCAGTGTAGTGTAGCGTGGCAGATTCGCGATTTGAACGTGAGTCAAGCTGAGTCTAAGCTTAGTCTTTGCGCTACTGTCCTGTACCGGACTGGACTGGAATAGAAATGCGATGTGATATATGTACGGTACAGCCTACCTGGGTAAGTTTGATCCATGTCCCTAGGAAGTGGCTTTTTGCCTATTGTTTAGCATGCGTCAATGGTCTGACTGGATTCAATATTTCTACGTCAATCTGCACAGCTCAGTACCGTATATCTGGAAATCGGTCGATAGCCGCGTCAATCGAGACAAATTCAAGTTCTACAAGGCTTCTGGGCTTGATCAGTTCCCTACTTCCAGGATGCAGGTTTCAATTCTCCCTCACATTTTGTTGACTTGACTTGACTGACGTCTTCACATGGTGGATTTGAGCCTTGCAGCACTTTTCCATTTAAAGCCTAGACCCCTGCAACTATAGGCAACTAACGAGTGGCTTCTGCCCCGCATTCACTTTCAGATTCACGGTCCGACCTTCCAATCAGGGATCACCATCGGGCTCAGCGAACAGACGACGACTCGGCTCCATTCAGCAAAAAGTCGTGAGTATATTAATACGTACTCAGTTGCCTCTTGAGATGCTACAGTCTCCCCAGAGACGACAGGATGGGTGAAACAATGACCAGAGCGTGTTTCGGACCCTTCTATTCATCTGACTCCCGGATCTTGCGCCCTTGACCTCCAAGACCGGCTGTTCTTAATGCAGATTCCCGTGAAACCGTGGAAATGAAGGCCAGGCATTGATTGAATGGGATTGAGCAGAGCCGCAACACGTCGGAAGGACTTGTATTGTCTTGTAAAGTGGACGGTAGAGTAACCTCGGCCATGTACTACTTACTGTGTCACCATGTGTCGTACGGCACGCCTGCACAGGGCTTGCAGAAGTTCTGTCAGTCTCACATGCTGCAGAATGCCAATCGCAAAGCTTCGCAGACGTGGTATACGTCAGGATGTGCAAGCACTTTGGAAACGAGGCTTTGTCAGAGAGCTCGTATGTTCAATTATCAGCTTCACTTTCCCCCTTGCAAAAGAGCCCGGTAGGTTTTGGCTTAGTAGCTTGGCTGTCTTGGTGCTGCAGAGTTAAGGGTCAAGTTACAAAGCCTGCCTGCCTGCCTAACCTTGGGTAAGGGTGCGAGACAGGACAGAGACAGAGACACGGTGATCATCCCGTCTCGGATCGAGTTGCTCAATTCTGGCGCCAGGTCAGGCCAGCCTAATTTGACATCAACTTTTTTTTGTTTCTTTCTGATAATGCACCATCCCTCGCTTCGCCCTGTTGCATAGTGTTGCGTCGTTGCCTCCGCCTCGACACATCCACCAACGAATAACACCCAAGCCGAGACGCTGATGCTGACACTTGACACTGAAAATGACACGGTCACTTGCAATGCAATGCCTGTAGCTGAACCAAAGACCCTTAAGATCTACTCCGTCCCACCCATTCCCAACCCCCGTAACCATTTTTTTACAACGTGTCTGGTGAGATAAACGCCAAAAGGTGACTTGGAAACGCGCGAGCCTTTAGATGATTTGCAGTTCAACACACGTCCCACGTAACATGGGTTGCTGCAACACGCGTGAGATAGAGGAGCCACTACAGTAGTCCTAGTCCAATACACCAGGGGAGTTGGACAAGTACATACATAAAATTATCACCGTCATCGTCATCAGTGACTATTCCACGCCCATACTTAATTGAAGCTTGTCACCAAGGGGTAGGGAGTCTGCATACATTGCATCACATCGGTCACTCCATTCCCTTGCTGGAGTCACCACCGAGCGCAGACTTTTCTTTTGCATGAAGCTGTCACAACCAAACAATTAATTGATGCTGACTACACACACTTTCCGCCTTTTGGCGAATGTTGCGGTTCTATCTGCCGGCGTGCAAGGACCATGACAATCACTTTAATAATGAAATTTGAGTCTACGATGGACATTGGACAAATGATGATCTCCTGATACAGTCGGTTCCCCTCGAATTAGTTGATAACTGCATAACATATCTGGTTGAAAAAGTTGCACGCATTGACTTGAACATCCACTCTTTTTTTTCATCCTCATCGTGTCGGAACCGCCAAAGAACTTAGCGACTCGTGGAGAAAGAGATCTTTGCCTCTCCGAGGACTGAAACCCGAACGCTGTGACTGCGCACATGTCACCAAGTGGTTCGGGGTGGATTTTTCCCTTTTCCCTTTTCTCTCTACTTCGTCTTCATCCGGCCCGCGGCGATGGATACAGCCCCTCTCTCTATCCTCGACAATTGCCGTGAGCCGTTAATTACATACGTAAGATTTAACTTGGTTTGCCCGACAGAGTGGTACTTTATGGGGCAGCAGACGGGAATTCCTGCCTCGACCTCAAAAACTTTTTTCTCTTCATTTCGTCCCCGACCATACTGCAATTTGAGGTTATCCACGATCACCCGCCAAGGGAACGAATGAAATAGCGAAGATGGATCCAGAAATTGCACAAGCACAAGCACAAAACGCACGTGTCAGGATCCTTGAAGCTGCACCTAACTTGGGTTAAGTTATGGTTAGGGGCTAGCTTCTGGACCAAAAATGTTCCAGAAGCCTTCCATGAAGCGGAACTACCCGCCTAAAATGACGGCACCTCTTTTTTCTTGTGCTCTCTTTCTCAGGCTCGCATTGAAATGAGGCTGAATCACCCGAGCGCCAATCTTTTTTTGGGTTAGCACTTACCTCCACATGCCGGGTTCTGAAAGCACTAAAATTACGGCACCGTACCTTCCTCCATTCAGGGTCCCATATTTACGCGCTTCAATTCAGTATAGGGCAAGACGCATCTCTACATACCTGGCTTCTCTCATCCTTTCATCAAACTCAAGTTACGGTTGTCTCCTCTATTGCTTTCTACACGCCTCTTTTCCCGCCACAGCAGCGCCGTTCTGGGTCTCGTGACCAAACGTTATGCAGACCTTGACTTGCCTGCAGAGATGATCCCCTAACTACTAAGCGGGCCAGGCTCCATCCCTCGCTTCTTCACCACAGCGACGCAGGGCAAGGTTGAGAAGCGAACCAGCCAGGCCAGCTGAATTGGATCCATGACGCCTCCACCGATACGGAAACTCCATCGTCTTTCCACGAACGCTTTCAAGATGCAAGGGAGTCTTTTATGCTAATATCTCAAGAGAGAAAAAGAAGCAAAATCCACTCGGGTCTTACTTACCAAGTGCCAAGCAATGCATTGCAGAACGACATCACAACGGCATAGATACATACGGCCTGTCGGTGTCCAAAGAGGGGGGTGAAGAGCCAACTAAGCCAACCTCGTTTTTTTTCCCAACGATCGCTCCAGCGATAAGCATGAAAATCTTAACCTTCCCCCATCCGAAAGATACACCTTTTACTTAATAACTCTTCCCAGCTCCTCTTTCGCGCATCGTTTCTCTGGTGAACCAGGCATTCGCCACTGAACCATGCCTTAATACTCGGTGCTACTGTGCCCCTCCGGCTTGGGATTATTCAACAATCCCAAAGGAAATGAAAACCTCGGCAGTCACAGTACAACGTCGATTCACAAAAGGGCCCCGCAGGAATACCGATGGGTTTGAAATCATAATTCCTACGTATGCCGTTGGCAAATGTCGGTATGCAACCTTTTTGAGACCTAGCAGGCGGAGAATACCAAGCAAGGTGACTCAGAAGAAATTTTCGTGATAGCTTCATCCTGTTGCTATCTCAACTGTGCTCTAGCCCTTGGGTTCTGGCCCTAGGGTCCGGTGGGCCCTCAGGGCAAACATGTCGTGTAGATCGACTTGACAACCATTCTTTATCCAGACATCTCTGGATGGCTGGTTGAAGTCAATCTTTGAGCCTTTATGGATACTCAAATCGACACCAGACTGTCTGATGTGCTATTACCTTGAGCTGCTTCATACCGTGAATACTTCTCTGTTGAAATGGAAGGGTTTTACAACCTTACCTGCTTGTTCAGATCCTCTTGCACTTTTGAGAATGGCAACAGGGTCGGCATTCCGTTACAATGTCTCAATGGACCCTTCTGGTCCCTTGACGCAGGCATAAACAAGTTGACGTTGTCAAACTTTGAAGCCATGTCTTTGGCGCTTCTCCAGGGTAGGGTCCACTTGCGGGACTGTTTTCGCGGGGATGCATACACGTATTATCATTGGTCAGTTACCAACTGGGCAATCTGTTCATCAACAAGCTCTCTTGGTTGGTGTTTAGTTTCACTTGAAACTTCCCCGCATCTTGGTTGTTGATGCCCTCATACCTTGATGCTTTATTCCCCGCAAAGCAACCAGTCAACAGGCCGCCAAGTGGTCACGATGTCAATTTTACAAGGTTCATAGGGATGAAACTTGAAAGTCATGACCAAGATATGTGCTTCAAGTCATGCATTATTGTGGCCCAACAGCATCACATGCTGAGCAGAAGCAATAATTGCCTGTCTTATGTTGCTGCTGGCGATGGGATTTATATCGCACGCGGTATGGGATTTCAAATCAACAGTAAACAACAATAAACATAGGCATGGAGATAAGACACAGAAACACCCGAGTGGGTTGTGTTCTGCAGATGCGAGTGAGCGGCATGGGTGTTTTGGCTCAAACACACGATCTTGAATCTCAAGCCGAAAAGGCCAAGAAGCCGGCCATCCAGTCAAAAATTGAGGACGTCCCAAAAAGGATTGGTTTCCAGCTTTGCATGCATTTTGATGACGACGAGTTGCAGTCAATGGTTCGTCTTTGAAGGCCAACCCCTGGCCTTTTTAGGTTGATAGCCGCCACTTTTTACTCCCAAGGTCTGCCCTACCAAAGACTATCCGCCTACCAACCCGTTGCGGACCAAGTCCCAATTGCCTAGTTGGGTTAAATGATTGCCTCCAGGAACTGGCTGACTGGAAACTGTCAGCTAGAGGTGGGAGGCTGTGAAGATGGTCATAACCGAGCAGCCTATCAGCGTCCAGAATCGACATTTTGTCGTGTACGCGAACGTCCCTCCTTTGCAGATCCGCTTATCTATCTACCCATGTGTGAACTCACTGGTGTTGTCGGATTTTGATGATGACGATTTCCATGGGAATTACGGAACAGGATCATAATGATGATACTACTGCTGTATAGCACAACGCTGTGCTGCACCAGACTGTCAATTGATCAATTGGCATGACGGATGATCTACGAACCCCGGATGCATCGGAATGCGGTCAAGAAGCGGCATGCTATTCAGAAACCCTGACCAGACCCAACATTTGTACAGTAAACAACTCTATCACGCAATTCGCTGTCAGAGAATGGCGCTGGCAGATTTGACAGGGCATAGCCTTGTTGGGGATCAATGGTGATGTCGAGATATGACCTCTGGTTGGCTGGGGGCCTTTACATGTTTGCTTTTTCGAGACACCAAACTCGGAAGCTGGAAGCTGGAATCTCCAACGACAGCCACTGAAAGGAGGGGTCCAGTCTAGGCGAGGCCGAGGATTCGTTTGATTCGAAACTTACCTGTCTTGCTGCGGAATCCATCATTATGCATGACAGATGGCCCGCGGAATCTGTCGAGCCGGATAAAACACTGACATTTGCCGCATATCTGTCAAGATTATAAGGGTAGCGAAGCAAGTTGCCATGGCGGACAAACATCCCAATTGCGACACGATATTGAAGCTTTGTCGCCGTTGAGTTGGCCAGAGCGCCGTCTCTCCATACCCCTGCTCCGAACCTTGGCTCGTGCGGCGGTCATACGGTTCGTTGTCTTCTTTCTTGGTTCATCCCCGCACTGAAACTGGAAATGGGACTGAACTTGTGGGGTTCACAATCGTGATTCAAGAGTCGATTCAAATTATTTGATTCAATGTTACCGAGAGAGAAACAACAAGATAGTTACTCAGAGTCTCGAACCTACTACAGCATGCCATGTTCATGTATGGCATGAGACTGACAGAAGTACTTAATGGCTTGGCGATATCGGACTCATTGTCCAACTGTCAGCGTGCTGTAAGTTCAGTCCTGACAATTGAACTAACAAGGCTCAGGGTTGAAGACTAGCTCTTGAGAATCAGCCGATTTACGGACACAGAGTATAGTACGAACAATCTAGCCGTTGAGGCGCCCGCGTAACGCCATATCCTAGGGCGAGCGTGCGTTGTCAAGCCTAGTTTTCTTGATTGTGATCAGTTCTCACGATCCTCCTACCCCATGTTTGTTTCAATAGCTCTAAACAGAGATGCGATGTAACTCGGGTCGTGTCAAAATAGCTCACTCACCATGTGCCGAGTGGGCCGAGGCGATAAGCACCAAGATTCAATAGAGAATAGCATATGATGCCTACTCCGGCTCGTCCTTTGGAACTTATGGCTTGCTGGTTGTGGTCTTGGCCTTGATTGTCAATGGTTAGATATCTCCATTTACGGATTCGATGGCGCCTTCTAACCTATGGCTTGGGGCGTTGTTGTGGCTTGAGCTATTGTTGACAACACAACACAGTTGCAGATCTCTTATTACCTGATAGACATTGGTTTACCAAGAAGACAGTTCTTGTTTACCAAATTCTGCAAGTCAAAGCAAGAGATATGTTTCGCGTGTGCCGAAGCTGCCCTACTGCATGCATCGAATATGTACTGCGCCACGATAAAAGGGCGACTGTCCATGCTAGGCCAGGATCTTTACAGGTTATTCCGTTATTGTTACTCTGAAGCATTCTATTGTTTCCTCTGATTTGACACAACGATCAATAACAATAAACAAACTTTCAATCGGAAAGATCGATATCCGAAGGCATCGAATTCTCCGATAGGATAGGCCGAGTGTCCTCTCTCTCTCTTACCCTAATTCGATAGACATGGCGCCATTGTTGATTCACGGCTGGGCCTCGCCCCCTCTAAGATGCAATCAGTGTGGCTTACCTTTTTCGTTTTTGCTTGTTGGCTTGCTTGCTAACGCATAAGTTCTTCATCCATGATCCATGTAGACAGTTCAATAACACGAGTTTGATCCAATAGAGAACAAAGGCACGATCACGCTATCAAATACAAAGGTCAATGGTTCTTTGTTAATACGCGATGCAGCTGAAGAAAAGCCTGAAACGACTCTCTTGGCCCTGCGCAAGCAAACCCATAGCTGGCAGTCGATTATCGTGGAAATCTGGGATATGGGATACAATCCTTGCTCTCACTTCTGAAGCTACTGTACAGCACAGACCCGCATGCTTGCATACGAATTACATCTTAATCGGCGATTGCTTTGCTCCATCGATCTATTGCTGCCAAGGAATATGGGAAACATGGAAATCTGCTGATTTGCGGTGTTTTTCTCAAGATCCTATGCCTTGGTCAAGAGAAACTAGCACAGGTACAGTAGCAAAATCAGCAATAGTGCATGCCAACTTCGGTCCTTTGTTGATGTTTTGGTGTGCTGCAACCCTGGCTTGCCTGCTTCAAGGTACAGCACACATACAGCATTATTAGCACATCTATAGGGCTGTAAATCAGGGCATTTGCAGGATATCGCCCGTTTTAAACGGCCCAACACATCTGAGTACGTGGGATAGATGTTCGTTGAACCCTTCACGAGCCGCTGTACGACGTCGCGCAAGTGCGCTTTTTTGCCTCCTCGTGCAACAAACGGGATGCAGTCGTCCTTGAGGAACAGGAGCAGGGCGCTTCTCAGGTTCTACAGCGCAGCGTAGTTGAGATAAACAGAAGAGAGGCAAAGCAATTCGCTCGTCGAGGCCAGGGCAAGCGAGATGGATGGACGGCTTGGACGCTACGGCCCGTGGGCGTGTTGGTGCTATAGGTTAAGCAGGCTTGACATGCAATTTGTTGACGGTGATATGACTCTACTTCAGGTATATTGTTATTGTTGTTTTGTCTTGAGCGCGTCTCCCTCTTCGGCGAATCATTAATACAACCTTCCAAGTCTAAGCTGAATCCTCACCGAAACGACCTGGGGGAGCCAGTTGAGTTGACTTCTGTGTGTGCATGTCCAAGATAAGAAGGCCATTAGATCTCGACCAACAGGCTTACTCACACAGACAGTCAGCCTCCCAGCCTGAGACTGGTCAACAAAGGGCGGCCCATCCATTACAGCACAGCCAAAGAAAAGACCCATGGTTAAAATGCTTGCAGGTACTGCCATGACCCTGACTGCGGCCAGGAGTTCTCCTGCCAGGGCTTGTACACTGCTCCCGATAGCTGGGTAGGCGCTTTGATTGGTGCTCTTGATGCGCTGAGGGTAGTTGTCGTGGTTCCAATCGACGCTGTCGATGTTGACACTGGGTGCTTTGACAGGTGCGATAGATGCTGTGCGCATGATTGATTGATTGACAGGTATTTTAGGTACATCCGTCTTCCTGCATGTTGAAGTTTCTGGTTCATGCGATTCTGCTAGATATGAGGCTCGTTATCTAATGCCTAGATGTCATCAAAGAAGAAGGGGTAAGTAGGGGAGAATATGGCAGTATGTGTTCATGTTTGTCTGTCCCGTAGACAGTAAGAAACCAACTGCTAAGGTCATAAGGGGCGAACTAAGTTGGCCTGAGGGCATCGGAAAACTTGGTCATTAGAAGAATAAGAGACGAAAATAGTAAGTCAGCTCATTCTAATTAGATTAGATATTCTAGGCTATTTATTTTTTGTAGCCTAGAGATCAGAAGTCAACCTTTCTGTTACCAACCGGTTTGGTCACTTTGTAGCAACCTGGACTAGTTTTAGGATATTTTCTTGCTGTAATCTAAGTCCCAAGTCCGAAATAGAAAGCCCCAAGTAAGAACTCTTAAATAAGCATAGTTCGGCTGCAGATTGAGGCAAATCGGACGGCACTTCTGATATTGCTGTAAAGGTTGTTGAAGCCGCCTGAGCTGGGATCGTCATGAAGTTCGCAGAATATGGCCGTGAAGTGTCCATACAGAGCTGGATCGATCACAGTTGCAACTCCAGCCAAAGCCCCTTGACGCAATCCCACTGAAAGAAGCATCAGTGTCTGTTCCTCAGTCTTAAGTTCCCACTTCCCCTGAATACTAGTCAGTACAGTCCTGTGTTCGGTAGACTCTCAAGATATACCTTGCAGTAAGACAGAAGCTTTGCAGTATCGCCGTGAGCCAAGAAGCCAGGTCCATTCATCAGGCAATCGAATAGACTTAAAGTTTCATTACTAACTTCGGGCTGCGAGATGGTCAGGCTTGTGTTGGGGGGTGCATCGTGAACGATCTGATCTCTCTCCTCGGACAACTGATCCGAGGTCTCACTCTCAACAAGATGATTAGAGTAAGAGTTCATAGAGTGATAATAACGCCCATGATGGGAAAAACAGCGATGCTGGTCTTCATCGTCGTCGTTGTCTTCATAGTTATTGTTGTATTTATCATCGTTGTTGCCATCATAGTTGTTGATGTCTTCATCATCGTCGTTATCGTCTTCCCAGTCGTTGTTGTCTTTGCGCCTTAGGTAGTTTTGATTGAAGGCAATGATGTTTTTCAAGAGTTTGGACATTCTCTCACGTTTGCTAGTTGTGCTGATGCCCTTTGCATACTCTCTGTAGAAGAAAATACGATCCAGAGCCTCATCGCCGTCCGGAAGGCTGTGGGTGAATTTGAGCGGAGGGCCTTGTCCAATGAGACGATAGAAGGAAGGTTTGTTATCAATGATCTTGCTGACGACAAATTCGGTATCTGTTCTGGTTCTGATGTGGGAGTGATGAGCAGGATGGAATTCGCTCTCGTCAAGACTAGTCGTCTGCCCTCTCTGAAGCCTCTGAAACGATATACTAGGTGGGAGAATCTCTCCAACAACTGCCACTAGATGCTCCCTGGCGTACATCAGTTTTAAGTAAGATACGTAGATAGTTGTGTACTGACCTGGGGACGTTCGGCTCCTTCAGTTCGTCGTACGAGCAGTAACGCTCACCCAAATGCTTCAGGGTTAGCATCTTGAGAACGTCACTCCGACCCTTAGTGCTTAAGAGATGATCGAAGTAGTGTGCTACGTCGTTTTGTCGGCGATTCTGTCTTCCAGTCTCGTAGGCAACACCCTGCCAGTTGAACGCAAAGTCAGCCATGGCTGATGATGCGCCGGGCGGCCTGGAGAGGAGGCAGGGCGGAAGGAAGCAAAAATGTGGTGGGTGTTAGATGCAAAAGGCGTGGGGTGGTTGTGCTTTTCGAGGTGGAGAATCTGTAATTAGCAATTGATGTTTAGGCAGCTGAGCAGGGCGAATAAAACTGCTTTAGTACCTAATATTGAGGCTATTAAACGGAACACCGAGATAAGTCGAGTGCCGGCCCAAGGCTAATATAGGTAATGATGAAAGAGCACCAATATTAATCGTCCAATATCTCCAATAGATAAGAGCAGAATTTCAAGCTTACCAGTCTCTTTAATCCTACAAAACCTACGGTGATTATGCCACTAAGAGGCCTATTGGGACTAGAAGAGAGGAAACAGTCTACCCAGCATACCCAGAATGTCTGCAACACACCAACTATATAGTGATTGCTTATGGGAAGTGTTGTATTTTACGTCTAGGCCCCAGATTTTGTACTGTTACCCCGTGATGAGATTCGTAACTGATATACTAGAGGAAAGGGGAATGCGTTAATACTTCCACAGCCAGGCCCTGTAGTTTATTGACTTGACCACTGTTTATTTCGTTTTAGTTTTTCTGGTCGTAAGGCGGAGCCCTAGCCTTCTCAATATACTCAAAAAATATCAATAATGGATCGATCCGGATCAAAAACTCAATATATTAAATCAAGGTTTTCCTAACAACTAACTTTCCCAACAAGAACACACAGATAATAGAAGAAGCATCTCCCGGGCTTTACGCACAGCAGCTATTTCTTCCTCCTGCAACACAACATCAAGCAACTTCAAAATGTCTACTCGATCCACCAAGTCTCAAGCTACTCCAAAGAGCACCAAGTGCCAGCAAAAGCACTTACCGTCAGTCAATCCCTGGTCCATCACTCCACACAGCTAACCAGCGTCGCAGGCATCGCGCAACAATACAGCCTGGACAAAAAAGCCTCCACAGTGACAATGGCTGTTCCAGCTGTTTATTTCATATAGTTGCAGTACTAGAATGTATTGCTGCGCTCGCATCTGTTCTGGCTGTGGAAGAATGAAGCGAGACCCATTCGATCAGGTAAGAACACAATATATACGATCGGGGCGTGGGGGTTCAAGACTTAGTATGCAATGTTGGATGTTGTTCAGTGACTGAATCGCTTAATAGCTGCTTACATTATCGATTTTCGAATTTATCATCAGTCTGGAAGATTGACGCCGCCGGCGCTTGAACACTAAAAGGCGGAATGGGACCATTGGCCTTTACTCTTGCTTCAAGGTTCAACCTAAGCAGACCATATCTCAGTATACCTACTAAAGACTCTTGAATCGGCAAAGCCTCTTCCTGAAGTTTGGGGTTATCTACACAAGCATGTTTACGGCAAACCTCTATGTTCTATAGCTGAGAACGGTATACTTAGATAACTGAAAGAGTTACGATTGCTGCCTACATACATCTGATAAGATTCACTGTCAAGGTCGACATGTAATACTTGCTCAGTTCATTCTTTTGAGGCGGTCTGGTGAACTGTTTGTTAGTGTTGGTGATGTGTCGTTGGTGTTTAGCTCACGTTCTAACGATTGTACATACAAGTGGAGCTTATCGATAACGCGGGCGTGGATCCATGCAAGCTAGACTAGCAAGCCAAGCTCTTAGCGTTCCAACGACAATCAACTCTTTCTTCGTTGCACGCGTTTTCTTTTGCGACATCAACAACAAACGCCAGCTTCTCTATCATCACGATATAAGAGAGTCGAAATGTCGGCGATCTACAATCTCGAACCGCAACCCACTGCATCCGTCATTATCCACACCACTCGAGGCGAACTCTCTGTCGAGCTGTTCGCCAAACAAGCGCCGTTGACATGTCGCAACTTCTTACAACTAGCCCTCGACGGCTACTACGATAACACGATATTCCACCGATTGGTTCCTGGCTTCATTCTGCAGGGTGGCGATCCCACTGGCACTGGCAACGGCGGAGAGTCGATTTACGATGGAGGCGCATTCAGCGGTGATCTGGATCCTTGGCCCATGGACCAGCGCATGGGCAAGAACGCAGGGCCAACGGGAATCAACTTCAAGGATGAATTCCATTCGCGTCTCAAATTTAATCGCCGAGGCCTACTGGGTTCCGCGAACGAATCGCGCCCGGATACAAACGGCAGTCAGTTCTTCTTCACCCTCGACACGGCTGAGGAATTGAATGGGAAAAACACCATGTTTGGACGAATTGCTGGCGATACGGTCTACAATTTGGCGAAAATGGGCGAAGGAGAAGTGGATGAAGCTACAGAACGCCCAACATACCCGGTCAAGATCGAGCGCATAGAAATCTTGGTAAACCCATTTGAAGATATGAAGAAGCGATCTCGAGTTGCTGCCGTTGCGCCGTCTAAAACAACCACAACCAAAGATAAGAAGAAAAAGCGAAAAGGCGGGAAACAACTGCTGAGCTTTGGCGACGACGAAGGCGACGACGAAGGCGACGACGAAATGCCTGTGCTAAAGAAGAAGAAATTTGATCCCAGAATCGTTATGGAAGCGCCGGAGGAAGCTCCGGAGCAAGACGAAGTTCGCAGCAAACCAACAAAGACCAAGAAGGAGCGAGCATCGGAAAAAAGAGTGTCAATCGCTAAAGAAGAACAAGATAACTCAGATCAGACCACCCCCCGCGAGCCACCCAAGGAGGTTCGGCAAAAACCTGCCCCACCTGTCAAGATGGAGATCGAGGACGAATCACCTGAACCGGAAGCCCCCCGACAGACAGCATTGGAACGAGCCAATGAAGAGATGGCAGCACTCAAGGCGTCCATGCGACGAACGATACACTCTGAAGAACCCGTGAAGGAGAAGATGAAGTCTGCGCTGGAATCTATGATCCCCGAAACATCAATGAGGGGACGAAAACGACGACCAGGAGCGGCCAACACTTCAGCAGCGGACGACGCTAAAGCGCTTCGCATGCTCAAAGCCTTTCAGTCAAGATTGGAGAAGGCACCTCCAGAGAAAGAGAATGAACCAGCGGCTCGTGAAACTACCAAGGATGGGGAAGACGCGCAAGCTGGGGACGAGGAAGCTGAGTTGTGTGATCTGCACTTCATCGCAAATTGCCAAAGTTGCACGTCATGGGACAAGCAAGAAAAGGATGAGAGCGACGACGAGGGTTGGATGTCGCATGCTCTCAGCTTTGCAGCAGATAAACTCGGTAAGGATCTAAGCAACCGCAGAAAGGCGGAGGAGGAGCTCGTTGTGATTGATCCACGCGAGAAGGCTCGGACTCTCAAGGATGAGAAGAAGGCAGCTAGGGACGCACGACAAGGAAACTCGGGTCGAGCGTGGGATCAAGCACGAGATGCAGCAAGGAATGCCAAGATGGCACAAGCCGCCTCGCTTGCAGGACGCGGAGCAAAATGAACGAAGAGAATCATGTAGATATATCTTTGAGTTGTGTTGAACCTGTTGGCAGTTCAGCTTGTAGCCATATTAGGAATAGTCAGTCCGTAATACCCAGCATAGAGGCATTGAGACCATGTTCCGTGCCTCAGGGTTTAGGAATTGGTCATTGGAAGTATAAGAGACGAAATTAATAGATCAGCTTATACTACTTGGACTGGGCTTCTTAGACTAGGTATTTGTGTTTATACCCCAAGACTTATGAGACCATCTTTTTTGCTATCTACTAAATAGTAAATAGTAGCCATACTTGCATTCCTTCTCAGGACCTAACTGATGTTGTCCCTGGTTGTTGGTCTGACATGGGGACAATGTCCATGGTTATCCACTATCACTCTAACTACCTACACAAGAGACAAAATAGTTTAGTTACCTTGTACCGTATTAGACCCGCTCTTAAGCTGTTTGTTTCCTGTATCCTAAGCATGGAAGTCTACTACTATGTACCTCTGGATGGGACGACATCCATGTCTGTTTGGTGAAGAAAAGTGACAAGATGAATTGTAACTGCCGTCCCCACATTAGCCAGATCATGCCGATCGATCGTGATGATGATGATGTTGAGTGTCTTCATTTAGGGCATAATTATTATAAGCCGTGAAAAATTAACAAACCAACTTGTCCTTTAATTTCCAAGACATTGTGAGCTTGAACAGCCAAGTGACAGTGATATTGAAATAGCGTCATCAACGTTGAGACCTGTGGCTTTTCTTCAACGTCGACTTGGGACAGATCGAGAGATCCCTTAGTGGGCAACAGAAAAGTTGGCCTCTGAGCTGTAGTGTATAAAAATAAATAGCCCACGAGATCCTATCTACGTGGCATGAACTGACCTACTAATTTCGTCTCTCATGATCCTAGCCGCCAACTTTTCTGGCACTCTAAGATCCTGTCTTATCATCACGTGGAGATGGAGATGCCCATGCGAAATTCTGTTCTTTGATTGGACTAAAAATACTTGACATCTGATCCGCTCGCTGCAAATGCTCCGGAGACCCATAATCGTAGCGACCGTCAACTTCAGCATCACCACCGTCACGGAACTGCACCACTACCTCTAGCACTATTACTGCCCGCCCACCTACTATCCAAGTCGCAACACCGGTACTTGTCGCCTGTACATCGCCTGTAGCTCTACGTTTCAGAATGGGCACGCTGCCCACCAGCTCTTATCATCCTTGATCTATATAGACTCAGGCCCACCTCGAGTCCAGCAATCTGCCTTTTCTACCATCTACATAACTTTGGGCAGAACGCGCTTCGCAACCCATATTGCTTTAAGGCATCACCACCGCGAGCTCCGTACACGAGGTAGAGCAGAAGTGTGGCTGTCTTTGAGTTCCGAACGTTGTTATCCCCTTCCGCGATCCGATTCGCAAGGCTGCGCTGCGCCTCTTGGCCGCAAGATCTCATTGAATTGCTTGATCTTATCCTTTGCGATAACACATTCCACTTTAACTCTTCCACGCGCACCCGCGATTCTTCGCTACCTACTTTTAACCTCAGTCACGCACGCCTATCGTGTTTCTTTCCCCAACCCCGAGACGGCCGAGCAAAATCATCAATCGTTGACCGCTTACTACGAATGACGTTTGCGCAATCTCGTGCGGAATTGTTAATAAATCAAAAATTTACTCTCCAGAGTTACCGGCCTTCCTAGGCAATCATTACGTGAAATCGACTACTATCAAGGCGACAACTCCTCTGAGAACATCACAACTCCCAAACAAACCCAACAGGATTAGGCATCGAGAGCAGCCAATCCACTCGAAACAAACCCCACCGCTTCTGTTGAAGCGCCCGCATTCCAGAACCCTTCTCATGTCTGCACCCAACCCTAGGAAACGAGCAGCACCGGGAGCATCGCCTATCGTGCCCATACCGCAGCAAATGCAACCACAATACAACGCTGGAAACGGGGCGGGCAATCAGGGACCGCGATGGACTGGAATGGACCCCTCGAACTACATGAATGTAGTGGACGGCCTCATGGACGAGAATGAAAACCCGTTTGGTCTCATTCCGGCACAGCAGCAATATTCCCAGCCCGTGCCGACCCCATCAAACACAATTGCGCGGCGGCAAATGAATCACGCACTTGTTCCGACAAACCAACGAAGTTTTGATGGAGTAGTTGAGCCATGGGGAAACTTTGCCAGTGATGAAAACACACTACTTCAAGGAAATTTCGAAAACCTGAACGAGCAGGACAATGTCGAGGTGCTGGAGGAGAGGGCCCAAAAGGCAAAACGGGACGCGCAAGCCAAACGCAAGCAGATCCCGCCGTTTGTGCAGAAGCTGAGCAGGTAAGTTTGTGTGTAGCCGATGAATTGAAAGAGGCACGCTAACAATCTCAAAGTTTCCTAGAGGAGCGCAAAAACGAAGACTTAATCCGATGGTCGGAAAAGGGAGATTCGTTCATTGTGCTTGATGAGGACGAATTTGCCAAGACTTTGATCCCGGAGTTGTTCAAGCACAACAACTATGCCTCTTTTGTTCGACAACTCAACATGTATGGCTTCCACAAACGCGTGGGGCTGTCAGACAATTCAATGCGAGCCAGTGAACGCAAAAACAAGAGCCCAAGCGAATACTCCAACCCTTATTTCCGACGAGGGCACCCGAATCTTTTGTGGCTGATCAACAAACCCAAAAGTGGGAGCAAAGCCAAGAAGGGCTCAAAGGGTGCCGAGGGGGACAATGACAGTGAAGACGACGTTGCCAACGAGGAGGTACTTACCTCTGGGCTGGGACCTACTGCTGCTCAACCTCCTCGCTCTTTGCCGGCAGGTGAATCCCAACCAGCACCCAAGAAAGAAATGGGCCTTATTCGTGAAGAGTTGAGTAAGGTCAGGGATCAACAGAAGCTCATTCTCGGCGCAATAAACCGTCTGCAGCGGAACAACACTGAACTGTATAACCAGGCTCTCATGTTTCAGACCCAGCACGACCGTCACCAGAATTCTATCAACGCGATTCTCAATTTCCTAGCCAATGTGTTCAGGAAAACACTGGAAGACCAGGGCAATTCGCAAAATGTCAGCGACATCATCTCGATGATAACGAATCAAAACCAGCAGTCTGCCCAGCATGGAAGTGTGTTTGAGCTAGGCGATTACATCCAACAGATGAATCCCAATCCATACGGGACTCCCAAGAAGGCTAGGGGTCTTTTGCCAGCACCTCAGCAGAACAACCGCGCCCAGGCAGTCAGATCGTCTTCTACTCCGAATAGGTCTACGCCTGGCAGTACAGCATACCAGCCTGCCAGTCATCATAATCACAACCCTGAGATGGGTCATGTCACGGAACTCGTCGACAACTCCCCCAGCGACACAACCACTCCCAACCTTCGCCAAGAGCTTGAGGCGAATCCCGAGGAACGAATGATGAGCCTCATCAACGAACACAACAAACACAACAACGGCCATGGCATGGATATCCCTGACGCGGCAGACCTAGTTGCCAGTGCGCCCAGTGCCTTGAACAATGCTCAGCGAAACAGCCTGGCTAACTTCATAGCCGGGCAGACCTCTGCTGCTCCTTCGGGCAGGTCGACTCCGGCATCAACTCCTGTCTCTGCTACACCAATCCCCACTCCTACACAGATCCCCACGTCCAATTCCCACATGGCCATGCCCACGATGTCTACCTCTGCCTCTGTTTCCCCCCCACCAGCCGGTTCCGTCCCACCCCCTTCGCTCTCCTCCATCATGGGCCCGCCAATGGTGCCGCCTTCTATGAACGAGATCAATTCCAACTCGATAGAACTGAACAATCTTCAGCGACTCCATAGCGGACAGGACGCCAAGATAAGCGAGATCGATAACATCCTGGGGCCGTTGAGTCCTTCTGGACATGTCCCCGGCTTGAGTGATGACACGGCAGCGTACTTCGACCCTCAGGCAACTGATTTCGACCAACTCTTTGACATCAGTCAGTTATCAGGTGGCCATGATTTCGCCGATGGCAGCGATTTCGACTTTGCTATGGACACAGACCCAAACCATCAAAACCAAGCACCACTGCACCCAGGACATGTGATGTCGCACACAAGCCTTACCAATACACCCAGTCCTGCCGGCACAGAAGAAATACCCCGTGATGATTTGCGGTTAGAAAACAACCCCCCTGATCGAGGAACCAAACGACAACGCGTCGCCTAGGTGCCCAAGCGTTGAGTCTTTCTCGAGCGGTATTGCAGCTTTTGGCTAGGGCCGTGCTGGGGATGGGTAGATGGGGCATGCCGCCAGGTCTTTCGTTGTATTTAATAAACTACGTACTATGTATAATCCTTTTGGAAATATCCTTACGGGTGGGTTGGGTTTCGTTACAGATAGCGCATTTCAAAACGACGTTCAATAAGGGAAGGCAGGGAAGGGAGAGGGTTATACTTTCAAGTCGGCGTGTTGATCATGTTGCTATGTTATTGCTTTTCAAGGGGGAGAGGTAAGCGTTTTTTTTTTAATCAAAGAAAAAGTTATAGAAACCCATGGGTGAAAACCCCAGGAAGCGTTAAGGGTGCGGCGGCTTTACATAGGGGCTCAGAAACCAGAAACAGAAACAGGAAGGGTTGCGTCTGCGCACCTTATGATATGATGTATGTGATTAGGCACAATCAATAATCCCACTTTTTAATCTGTACTTGAAGTTGAATAACGTGTGTTGGTGATATACCCGAGTGTTTGAGGGTGAGCATATTATTGTGCTAAAAGAAGCCCAGACTATTACCGACTACACTGTGAGTGATAGGCGATGAGAGATGCATGCACTTACGTTGATTTCCGGGAATAAAGAGTCCTAAGCTGGCTTTTGTTAAATTGTAGGGGTTAGAGGGAGAAGGAGGACGAGGAGGAGTTCGAGAAACTTTCCAGAGCAGAGGAGGCTAGACACCAGTGACAGTGCAGCTGTAGGCAGTAATTAACTACTGCAGTCGGTCAGTTTTAGATCAGTGACTGGTGCTCTTGTTTATATGTTTATCAAATTGCAAGAAGCCGTCTTGGGCAGCTATAGGCATCAGAGGCGGTCTTGCTTGTAGACGTGTTGTGATATTGTCGATACACAAGGGCTTGCAAACCATGAAGTATAGTCACATCTTTATACAATAAAGGACTGTTTCATTCTTTACCCAGAACGTAACTAACAAGGACGGCTGTCTCATATACTCCTCGATGGTATTACGTTACGCAACACCGATCGTACTCTCGAAACATGTCACAAGGTCACTCGCAAGGAACCGAGTCCCATCCAGCACCAGAACATCACAAGAGCGGGTATCGAGTATAGTAAGGCAAAAAGAACCAATGCTCATCAATTACTATCTATCATACATCAAAAAAAGAAGTACCACGCTTCTCTAGCCCACACACAACGTCTCGTGCAAAGCGCTGCCCAACAAAGATAGTTCCATGCCTAGCTGAGAGAACCCAACACGATAGAACGCCGAACCCTTTTTTGTGTTTAGTGACATAAAAGAAACAAGATTATTTGGTATACGGAATGTAATAGCGAGAGAATTAGAGCCAGTACATCCACAGCGCTAGGCTTTAAATGCCCGAGAGCAAGAGTCTGAGATGAAAAAGATCAGAGGCACAACCGGAGCGACTTAGTGATTGTGGCTATGGTCATGACCATGGTCGTGACTGTGTTCATGCGCACGAGGACTGGAAGGGCTGTGCGACGATTCACTAGCCCGTCTTGTGGATGAAGCCTTGGATGATGAGTCGGCTGGACAGCAGCCCTGCGCCTGGCAGTCGTCGATACACTCGAGGAGGCAACTATCCCCCTTGTTTGAATCGGCTCCGCCATCGAGGGTAAGAGCAGCGGCGTCGGAATCGTGAGCGTGCTTCGAATCGAAGCAGAACTCGGGCTGTATAGTAGCACTGTGAATGCCGAAACCGTGGAGGCACTTGCGAGCGCGACGAGCCAACTCCATGTACTTCTCGCCACTATGAGAGTCAATGGGGAAGGAAACCTGGAGGTGCATGCTTGCGACGAGCTTGGTGTCTGAGAGCTGCCATACGTGGATGTGGTGGCAGGTAATAACGCCAGGGAGAGCCTCGATGTCTTGTCGAATCTCGGGGACGCTAATATGCTCAGGGGTAGCCTGCAGAAGAACGCGCGCAGTGCCTCTGGTGAGGGGAATACATGTCTTGAGGATAATGGCAGTAATGAACAGGGAGACGGCAGGATCAGCGTAGACCTTGCCAGGCCAGTCGGTAAGCCAGATGATAAGAGCAGTAACCATGACACCAATGTTACCAAGCATATCGCCAATGACGTGGAGAATCATGGCATTCATACCCATATCAGCGTGGTTGTGACCGTGGCTATCCTTCTTCTTGGCATCCTTGGGGAGGGTGTGGTGGTGACCTTGATGAACGCTCGAGTCTCGTCGAGGTCGTCGGGAATGGGAGTGAGAGTGGGAGTTGCTGTGACCGAGAGATGAGCCATTCTTGGCGACACCCTTGAGAAGAGGAGACTCTTCGTTGGCCTCATTCTCTTCCAAGATCAAAGAGTTCTCGGCGTCAGTTTCGCTCTCACTCGTGACCTCGTTGGCATCGCCTCCACGGGTGGCTTCGATGATGCTCTGTCGGAAACTTGCGGGGTGGATGCTCAAGTCATCAAGACTAGCGAAACGAGAATGTCCACTCCTACTGGATCGATGATAGTCGCGGCCTCGTGAGTGTCGGTTGTTCTCGTTGGATTTTCCGTTGGACTTTCGGGAAGTATTTGCGCGTTGCATAACAGCCTCGGGTAGAACCTCAGCGGCGCGGCCGCTTTCATCAGCAAGAGCGCTGTGGTATCCGGCGTTGCCCTCCTCGGCATCGTGGACATGGCTGTGCGAATGTCCATGATCATGGTCGTGGTCGTGATCGTGGTCACCAGGTCCGTGGGAGTGGCCGTGGCCACCGAGGACAAAGAAACCGACAAAGTTGGATAGTAGACCGGTGGTACCGACGATGAGCATGAGCTTGGGGTTGTCGATCTCCGGGGGTTCGATGAATCGGGTAAGGGCTTCGAGGACGATGGAGACACAAAGAGCGATAAGGAAGACGGCGTTGAAGAAAGCACCTAGAATCTCGGCGCGAACCCACTGGAAGACAGTTAGTTATGCGATTCGGCGTTTGAAGTTGTTGCGACTGGGTTTAAACGTACGCCAAAAGTGAACTCATCAGTAGAAGTCTTTTGCGCGGCAGACACGGCCCAGAGACCAATGACCAAGGAGATAATATCATTGAGCTGTGTAGAATTAGTTTCCATTCGTTAATTGGTTCGCGCGCAGTGCGACGGAGAAGTTAATCGACGTACCATGTGAAAGGCATCAGCCATAAGAGCAAGAGAGTGGGCAAGGAAACCAGAGACGATCTCGACGAGGAAAAAGACAGTGTCGATAGCGATCATGACCTTGATCCTGGTGCTCTTGGACCAAGCCATCTTTTGAAGAATACCCATGATGAAATAAAACGGCCTAGAAACAGAACAAAAAAAGGAAGAGAAAAAGTGGTTGTGTTGATGAAGATGGAAAAGAGAAAAAAGCTGGAGGGAATTGCGATTATGGTTTGATCTGGGCTTGGCTGGGTTATCCTTATCCCAAATATCTGCGGGCCCCCCCTCAAGGAGAGAGAGAGAGTGTGTGAGAAGATTTAACTCGGGACAAGCAAGCGCAAGCTACCTCTCACCCCAGTCTGCCTCTAGTTAGTCGTTAGTACATGTATGTGCCGTAGTTTTTAGGTGCTATAGGTAGGTTACTACTATGACGGAATGCAACAGTGGAGAGGTTGATTGATCCCTGGAGTAAGGGAGAGGTTAAGGCAAGGGTCGGTTACGCAGTGGTTAGAGGGTATAACTCCGAGTGACACAGACGATAAGAGAATAAGACAAGGGGGAAAGAGAAGATAGAAGAAGAGAGGAAAGAGATTGAATCGAATTGAAAATCCATGCCAAAGCGCTGATTAATTTATTGAAATAGTTTGTCGAGTAGTGGCAAAGTTTAATCAGCCTTGATCAACGGCACGATCCAATGCACGCAATTAGCACCTCACTTAGCACCTACAGAAAGAGGGACCTACAGACACATTTCTTAGTTGCAGGCTTGCAGCTAAGACATCATCACCCTGCTAGTTCAAATTGAGACAGCCGTGGTAGCCGTAGCCGTTTTGTTGGCTACAGGTCAAATGGAGGGCTGGAGCTATCGAACCTACAGTACTCCTAGCTCGGTACAGATACCGTCGCTCGTTTATAAAAAGAAGTTTTGTATAATTGTTACGGAAAACTCCATCTTTGAAGCTATAAAGTTCCACTACTTGGATGCCTAGAGAGTTACAAGTGGTTCGATAACAATGAATGTCACTGTAGCGGTTGCTGAACATGTTACATGTGTTATGAAACAAGGGACAACAAGCATTAATCATCGTTTCGGTTCGGGGATATTTTAAGCAAAGTTCGCGAGGCAAGAGAATCCGTTCTGCCGGTTCGGCATTTGATCGTCTCTTGGCCATATCGGTTCAACCATTTGACTATTAGTGGAGTTGGACTAGACTCCGATTTCGGGAATAATTGCATCGCAATATATAACTCTATTCATTCATAGAGGACCAAGTAAGAAGATAAAGCATCGAGACTTTACTTATGGTGGTTGATAATACCAGACTAATTCCCCTGCAGCATAGTTTCGTATCAAACATCTCGACTGCCTACCACTCGAGGTAGCGATTCGAAAATACCCATATATACTCTCGAGTACCTACAAATCAGTTCTCATCCTTTTCGTAAAAACAAAACGAAAACTTGACCATTCCCCATCCGAGCGTCTCTTCTCGGCGAGATCCATCAATTCGTGGGGCTTCTCTTCGGGCCATTCTTACTGTAATTTAACAAAATGGATCTTGTTCATTACTACTGCAGCTATGCAAGAAGAAATAAGACGGGAGAGAAAATCCAATGGCCAATCTGGACAACAATTCTGACTCGATCATATCTGACAGTTTTACTTTTGCCGTTGTCTTCAAGCCAGCCAGCCTCAATCTTTCAGCTCCGTAGCGAGTCTGACCACATGCCAATTATTGAAAAGGGGAGCATTCCTACTGGTTGTTTGAGAAGCCACAATATTGGCACTATCGTTATCATCAACATGCAAGGGTCCTTTGCACGCTGATCAGCAAAGCCATGTTGTTTCAAGTTCAGGGTAGAGGACTTGTTTAAATTGAGGAATCTAAAGACGTAACTGCTGTCTTGATGCCAGAAGAACTGGTGAAATGTTACCAAGGTCTTATCCGTCCATCCTGAGGAAAGATACACGTACCAGTCGTACACACACTTCACAAATACACAGCCTCTTCGTTCAGCATTACCTGCCACACCGTTATGCGCCAAGGGACGGGAAGTGAACATCTTTGCATACCTGCCACCACAAGGCTTCTTTCCAATTGTGATCTGATTCTATACCAACCGGGAACTGGCATAAAAAAGAGGGTTCTGATTCCAAGCACAGTTTTTGTACGAGCAATCTGGCAAAATCCCGCGCTGGTTACCGGAGATGTTTTCTTTTGTGCAATTTTCGGTCATGACCATTGTCCTGCAGGACGCTCAAAGCAAACCGATTGCAACTCAATATAGGTGCCTGGAGATGCAAGCCATATTGATTGGTCCAAGACATCTGAGCTTTGTATACAAATACCATGGTTGCCTCACCATGATATCCTTGAGTATGGTTGGTTGTAGGGTAAGAAATGCCAGGTTTGGATGTTTTAATAACCAACAGTTAGTGGAGTCAGTCAACCTTTAGCGCCCTGCCAGCGGCCCTACCCGCACCCGCTCCCTTCCGTCCGTGCCTGCGTCTACAAGCGCGCCTCATTGAGGTAAATGACATCTATTAAACATCTTTTTAAAAGGGTTCAATCGAAGAAGACGCTTTGTTCAGTGGGATATACAAGAGGCCTTCTCTAGAGATTATACTTCCATTGATCTGGATATCATATGATTCAATGCATCGAAACACAGCTCTGCTGCGGCTTGCCGCCCCCTGGTTACCTTGTCGTCCATACCACCATCCTTTAGGCGCCATGCCCATGCCTGTAGTGAGTGACATGACTAGCATGAGCCGTACTGGTTGGTCTAAGTCTTTTTGTCCGTAACAGTCACTGCATGTCCCACTAAACACGAAACTTGTTGGTTGTCGACTTCATGATGAGGCAGTGCTTGTTCGACTGAGGTTCGTGGAGGCGACATGGAGCTCCATTATCTGTCTCTATCCAAACTTGATTTCCATCTCTTCCTTCTTGCCACTTTCCCAAATTACTAGACAAGTATTTGAGTCTTTAACCTAGCCATCGAGTACCACACAACGCACAACATGGAAACTGCTGCCAGTCTTATTGCATTCATACAAGTCGCTGGGAAGATTGTAGAACTCATCATCGAGGTCAATCAACTATGGGGCGAGGCCAAAGATCTCCCAGGTGATCTCAGAGACATACTTGAAGAGCTGGACGACTATGCCCTCGTATTCGAAGAGTTGAAGGAGCAAATCGAATATGACCAGACACATAATACGCGGTCTAACGGCTCCTGCATGAGCCGTAGTTTCATGGCTGCGACAAAAGCGAAGGAAATCCTAAAAGAACTCGTTGAAGAGATCAATATGACCATTCATTCGAAGAAGGAAGGCTTACAGCGTAGGCTGAGCTCTTTCAAACTTCTTATGAAGAAGGAAAAGATCGAGAGGTATCAGAAAAGGCTTCAACGGTCTATCACATTGCTTCAAACCGCCATAAGTACTTACCAAATGTGAGTTCCCACAGTTTGTACTGAGCTACAGTCGAGCTAATAGCCGAAGTGCGATGATGAGACAGAACACGGAGATAATCGTGGGCAGAGTCACAGATAATTTTAGTGAAAAGTTCGAATATCTACAACTGAATCAAACTTCGATGCTTGCCACATCTGCAGCTTACCAGACGGAACAAAAGCAGCTATGTGGAAGCTCAAATAGCAAACAACAAGAATTGTGCACTCCACAGCGAGGAAGACTGCCTTCCTCCAAACAATATACCTCTTCATGGACAGGACACTTTTCCATGAGCCGTACCAGTGCAGAGGGTGCCTGGCAGGCATACCTTCAACTTCCCAGCTGGCTCTCCCAATCAACGCACATCTTCCAATCGTATCCGACTAGGTCTGGTTGGACCTTCAACTATCGTGTGTACAATATCGTTGCTCCAGATTCCGAAATCATTGCGCGAATTCACAATGGGGATAAGAACGGCGTTTTAGAACTATTCAGCGCACGAAAAGCATCCCCTTTTGACAAAGATTCGGATGGAGCTTCATTGCTATATGTTAGTCCAATGCAGACACACCCTTGAGCGACTACTGACATTTAATAGCACGCTGCGCGGTCAAAACATTACGACATCTGCAAGCTTTTGTTAAACATGGGCTTGGAAGATACATTATTTGAGGTCGTAGGCCGTGATAGAGAGTACGTCTGTCCGGTTATCTTATTAATAACTGGCTAACCCCATTTACAGAAGTCCCCTGAAACCGCTTGTGTACAATCCAGAAAAGGATGCCATGGGACATGACTGGGAAAGAATAGTGACGCTTTTCCAAACATATCTTCAAGATCCAGAAGATATGCCTGTTACACGCCTGTTCGACTTCCTTCACGAATGGGCACACTCTGACAATTTTGTCTTTATCTTCCGGACCAGATTCATGCCCAAGTATTACACATGGCCCAGCCGAATCCGGTTTGAAGCAGTGAGACTGGGCTCATTTCATTTGAGATCTTGTGCCAGCCTTCCAAAACTTCTATCAGAGGACTCAAAGGTCTCACAGTTGGATGTGTCTCTGTCGAGCCACGAGAACTTCTCATTGTTGCACTCAGCAGCTATATCTTTAGGGATCCGCTTTGCAGACGAGGCAATACCGAAACGACGTGGAGAGTTCCAATGGGGTACTTACAACGATGGTTGGGACGACTTTGTGATCGACATTGCGTCAGTTTCTGAATCCGAAGACCTTCATCATGTCGAAGCAGTGAGTCCATGGGATGTCTACAAAGTACCACAATGGAAAGGGACCCCCTTGTTCTCCCTTCTTGGAGGTACGCTCTGCTACTTGACTACTGGAACATCCTTCTTCCATTGGAATCATGTATTCCAGAAAACTCTACACCAGTGGCTCGGAGACCTCAAGATAGCAGGGGTCGATTTGCTACGATATGGCACACGAGAGAGGGGTTTTTTCCGCGACCATGTGTTGCGTGGTGCGTTCGATTCCAATGCGATCACATCGTCTCGAGTGTTGATAAGAGAGGCCATGGCAAACGGGTCTTACGATACCAACGTGACCCATTCATTGCGGGAAAATATCTCTGAAAATCGCTGGATCCCAATTAGATTGGTTGACTTGAAGGTTGGCGAAGATATAACTGATTGGGAGATACTGTGGGCTCCAGAGTTTGAGTATATGGCTTGTGAGTTTTGGAGGCTGTTTGAAGAAGAAGAAAACACTATGATTCCAGGCGCATGGGTTGAGGACTAGACAAGTTACATGCGCCTAGAGATAACCGGATGTGGAGATGAATAGCCACGGCCAGGACGAGCCGCTGTTGAACACAATTGTACACATAGACAGCGAGTGTTGCTTTATTGAGATTTGTTACTTTCAAACGAAAAAAACAGTAGACAAGAGAACGAACGGGAAACACGGACACAGGTAGCTGTTCAGCGTCTACACAATGCTACTCTCCGGCAGCAAGACACATTTTAGCCGCGTGAAACGTCATATCACTTTGATGATGCTATCAACAAAACGTTGCATGTGGTAACTCAGTACAGTACCCCGCATGGCGGGGACCTTCGACTGGAGGCATGCCATGTCATGCAGGGAAGGTGCACGACTCAGCTCGTCCTGCTCGAAGTTATTTAAACCTTTGATCTGAAGCTTTATTTTACATCTTTTCATCCCAAATAACAAAAACTCATTTATTTACTCATTTCAGTTATGATGGCTGCAACTCGACCCGCAAAGAAGGCTGGCAGCTGGTATGAGAAAGAGGCCAAGGTGTTGAAGAGTGAGCTTGAAAGATACCTAGCGGCTGTGCCGGAGAGCATCGATGGAGTTCCTGTGCCCATTCCTGGAGCTCGCGTTGTGATTGCACCGTGAGTTTACTCATCCAACGCACCGGATGGGTTATCAGCTAATAACACTGTTTATCAGTCATGCAGGATACAGCTACTCGGGCCCGTGTGCTGCTTGGGCATACAAGACCCTTGATTTAAGCAACGCCAAGCGAGTGTTTGTGTTGGGTCCATCCCACACGTACTATCTAGAAGGCTGCGCAGCTACTACTTTCGGCAAATACGCTACGCCTTTCGGTGATCTCACGATCGACCAAGAACTGGCCAACAAGATCCGTGATGATGCTGAACTGGAAGATATGCCCCAGAGAAACGAGATCAACGAACACTCTTTGGAGATGCACATGCCGTACCTATACCTCCGCTGCGAGCAGACTTTTGGTTCGCCAGGCGATTTTCCCACGATTGTGCCCATGTTGATTGGCAGTAACACCGGGGCCGAGGAGAAGATGTACGGACGGGTCCTAGTGCCTTACCTTAAGGACCCAAGCAATGCTTTTATCATCAGCTCCGACTTTTGTCATTGGGGCGATAACTTCAGCTACCAGGTATACTCGCCGGACAACAACCCAGCAAATCTCGTCAACTTGCGTGTTTCCGATCGGGCCCCTACCGAGCCTCCTATCCATGAGACGATTCGTGTGATCGATGAGGCCGCCATGGAAGCCGTTAAGAGCGGCAGCCATGACGATTTCCTAGCTACCCTCAAGCAAACAAAGAATACAGTCTGCGGCAGACATCCCATTGGAGTCATGATGGCCGCTTTGGAGCTGTTGGGCAAGGAGCCTGAACGTATGGGCAAAGGACGCTTTAGCGTCATCAAGTATGATCGAAGCAACTTGGTCGAGAAGCCGTCTGATATGAGTGTGAGCTACGTTTCCGCCTATGCTGTACTCTAAGGGGCGCTCAGCATGACTACAGGAGTGTGATTTTCGGGAGAACAGAAAGCTTGTTGAAATTGAACGATTGTTTGGAGTTTGGTTGGGATAGAAGCAGCAACGAGTTATGAGCACTTGATGTTGAAGAGGAGTTATCAAGGCTAGAGTATTTGCCCAGTCCATTTGGAGTCGCTAGAAAATACGAGAACCCCATTTGATGGTTTATACAACGTTTAAAAAAAAACAGATTGCCTTACGAGAACCCCATATTATTAATCGTCAAACTAGTATTTTCGGAGCCAACCTAGACGGAGTCTGTTGGAAACAGAGTTGGTGGAGTGTCAGCTTGTGATGCGTTGTAAGTTTCTGCGGCTGAGATGTAAGACGGCTGAACGGCTTCAAGGCGTGAAGCATACATATGTATGTACGGATCTCCGCACGTAAGACGAATGGTGGAGTAAACCAAAGATCCTTGACGAGAGAAGATTACGAGAGGCATTGGCTATTCGTATTATGGGATTATTAGTGGCAACTATGTATGATGCTATGCATTCGGCTGACAATGGCTCGAGTTGCCCATCGTGTACTCTATATCTTTAGTTGACATCAATAAGGCGGTATAGATTCACATGAATGATCGTCTCTACTTTAAATTGAAGAACCGGATTCTCATCTCATCTCATTCGGAAAATATGTACCACAAATAGCTCACGAACAAATGATTGGCTTCCCTTGGCAATGTCGCTACGAGCCACTGTTGACCCACGCGGCGAAGCTTAACTTGGGGTCATTCGAGACCCCTCCCTTGTCTCTGAGTCTGAAATGGGTGGACGCCATTTTTGCTGAGCTGAGGCTCACTCCAACTAGGTAGTCTGTGTCTACGGAACATCTGGTGCGCAAGATTCATCAATTGGTGATTCAGAGTTTGGAGATCTTGGCGATGATGTCGGATAGGGCCGAAGATGCGGATCATTGGACATAAAACACCAGACTTGTTACAGATTTTGCGGTTCAGACTCTTGACGATCCAAGGATGAATGGGCAGCAACCGCTCAAAGGTGAAACAGTGGGGAAGGCATCGCCAATGAAGAGAGACATGGGAGGAGGACTGTAGTTATTTAGGGATCAACCCCTTGTCTGAGGGAGGTGAATAGAATAAGCCAAACATAGAGGATGCTACTATACTGGTAGTGCTGTCGCGAATGATTTTGTCTTTCCATCACGCCCTAAACCACATTCATGTTAAGCTCATTTATAGCCCTGGTGCTACTGCAGGTCTCTCTCTCCTTCTGGATCCAATTGAATGTGCTGTGTCGCATGATTGTCCAGACTCTTAAAGTGTTTCTGGCTGTTGCATCTCTGGTTTTGAGCACACCGAATACCACGTCGCCTGCGTTTTGACCAAGACATGACTAGACCATGTATGACGATGGAGACAAACAACAACATGATCAGATCTCTTACGTAGGTAAAGCCCTGACTGGAATTTACATGTTAGGATACCAACGATTGGACCCTGCATCATCATCAAGGGGCAATCTTGTATGTACCTACGGAGTAAGCAAGCCTTGGGGTATCAGAAAAGCTGGAAACAAAGAGCACAAGAGACAAAATTATGAGGTCAGCTTGTGCTATAGTAATCACCCTTTTAGGCTGTTTTATTTTATACTCTAAAACATAGAGGCCATCTTTTCTGTTACCCACTGCCTCCTAGGCAAGGTGCGGCTTGCTCAACAGGGCTAAGCTAAGGCTAAGCTAAGGTCAAGTGTAATCTTCTAGGGCCGCTAATGGCAGTGAGCGGCGTCCCTCAAGCGCCCTTGATACCCCCCGGACCCGCTAATTACTCAGTGGCTAAGTGCTATGCTATGCTGTCCGGGCTAGGTACTGTCACTGCCACTGCCACTTTCACTACAACCTTTGGATGCACAATCTCGCACTCGGCCTCGCTCGCTCTCTCCCCCATTCCTTACTGGGCTCTTCCTTGTAAACTCCCGTCACGTCTCATTTCCAGATCCTTGAATCTTCTTGTTTTTCTTTAAGCTTACACCCTCCTCCTTCTCTCTTTCATACTTTTTTACCCTATTTGCCATCTGTTTTTCTTTTTTAAACCTTTTCGTATCTGTGTCGACCTACTCCACTAAAAAAAAGGACCTTGTTTCTCCTTGATTACCTATTCTTACTCTCACTCTTACATCTACTCCTTTCTCCTTGCTGCGCGACGAGAACCAGTCAACTTTAATATCGTAACACGGACACGACACCGGACTACCACAAGAGAAGAGATATCATCGCAATCAATTGATCGGATACGAAAGCCCTCAACAAGACGAGGTGATATTGCACAAAGAATCACATTCCACATTCTTTCAGAGCTCCAGCTCAGTCGTTACAATGAGTGTTAGTTGCGCCTCCTATCCAGCCCGCCCTCGCCTTACTCCTGTCTTGATGTCGCTTCAATCTTCGGATGTTCCACAATCGGCGCAAAAGAAGCTTGTTTCTGCACATAATTTCACTCGCTCTCTAGCTATTTGTACACTGCTAACATTTCAATAGTACGGGTATGTTCTAGATCAGCTTCAGTCGCGCGACTCCTCCCGACCAATCTATTAACTCGCGTCCTAGATACGGAAGACAAAATCCTTACGATTCCCCTGACCAGGGCTACGGCGGTAATAACGGTTATGGCAACGGTGGTGGTTACAACAGCCCGCAAGCTCAGGGCTATGGTGGTGAGACTTCCCAACTTTGTTTATCCGTTCTCTTGTACCATTTACTGACATGATTTGAGGGATAGGTAGCGTCGAAATGGAGCCCCTTGCTCACAACGGTAGCTCCTTTGCTCAAAGTGACCCCAACGCTATTCTTAATGAGTGCCGTGATATCGACCGTGGAATCGACACCGTTGAGCAGAACCTCGAGCAGCTTCGTATGATCCAGCAGCGAACCCTCGACGATGCCGACAGCTCGGGCTCCAGTGCCGCCAACCGTCAGCTCGACGCTCTTTCTACTGAGACCATGTCGCTTTACCGTGAGCTTACCGAGCGAGTTCGCACCATCAAGTCCAGTCCCGAGGCCAGCTCTGCCAAGAACAACCCTCATGTTACTCGTATTGATCGCCGCCTCAAGGCTGCCATTACCCAGTACCAGCAGGTCGAGTCGCAGTTCCGAAAGCGAACCCAGGACCAGATGGCCCGTCAGTACCGTATCGTTCGCCCCGACGCCTCTGAGCAGGAGATCCAGGCCGCTGTTGAGGACACAACTGGTGGTCAGGTTTTCAGCCAGGCCATGATGCAGAGTGACCGTCAGGGTCGCGCCCGTGCTGCCCTGAGCGCCGTTCAAGACCGTCACCAGGCCCTTCAGAAGATCGAGCAGCAGATGGTCGAGTTGGCACAGCTCTTCCAGGACATGGACACTCTCGTTGTTCAGCAGGAGGCTGCCGTCACCCAGATTGAGCAGAAGGGCGAGGAGGTTGTCGAGAACCTCGACAAGGGTAACGAGGAGATTGGTGTGGCTGTCAACACTGCCCGCAAGACTCGCAAGAAGAAGTGGATCTGCCTGGGTATCTGTGGTATGTATTTCCGGCCAGAACTTGTCGCTCAGCGATTTGCTAACTTTACAATCCAGTGGCTATTATTGTCGTTATTGTCATTATCGTCCTCATCTACATCTTTGTTATCAAGGGACAGAACAACAACAACAACAACAATGGTAACAACAACAAGAGGCGAGCCATCGAGGCTGCTTCTGACGCTATCATGCACACAGCTGTCATGCCCTCCCGTCTAGCTCGTCGCGTCGCTGGCGGCAACGAGGCCGCTTCTCTCATCAGCAGTGTCGCAGGAAGAATCCATATGCCCCAGCTACCGAACAACTAATTGTTCAAGGTGGACGGAGAATCATAAGCTCATTGTATTCGAACCATGTATAAGGCGACTTCCTTTTCTACTCGGGATATCTATACGCCAAACAACGACAAGCTTCGAATCGGAGGGAATTAAAAAGCAGTGTCAGGCTGTGTTTGTTTTGTCTTTTTTTTTTGCGTATTCCCATTGGATTATAACTGCTGCTATAGCCCGATAGCCTGTATGTTTTTTTTGTTGATACAACCGGGGTTTGAATCTGCCGCTGTCTGGGCTTGGTTTTTCTTTTATCAATTGCATTTGCTAGGGGCGTTTATAGTATGAGCTTTTAATCACATTTCCCTATTTCAACTGCTCTTTGCAAAACTAATGCGTGTGGTGATTCAAGACTCTCGAATGGGTATATCTCAATGGCGGCAGCATTCTAAGAAGTCGGGGTGATAATTTATGTAATAATATACAAGAGCGTCAGGATCCGTACATCTAGTACGATTCAGCAAGCTCGTCAAACAAATTCCATACGCCAAGAGCCATACCCAAAGGTGTCTGGTCCACCTGAAACTGATAACCCACAAAATGTTGGAAGTGGTGTTGTTTTATGTTGCCCAAGCTTTAGTTTTATTGAGTCGCCATCTGATAATATATTAGCATCAGCACGTAAAATACAAGAACGGGTTATAGCTTACCAGGTCATGCTGGCAGCATGTCTTTGTCCATATGTTGAGACACGAGTCTCAAAGGCGATTCAAAGTCTCCAACACAATCATCACTCTTCTTCAGCCTTGGCTTTTCCCTTTCCCTTGTCGTCTTCGTAATCTAGAATCGCTTCATCGGGTGCACTTCCATCATCTTCTACTGACTGACTCTGATCGTTCTCTCCCATAACCATACGCCTCTTCTCACTCTCGTCAACAACTTTCTTTAACACCCCCATGCGTCTCCGAAAGTCCTCTGCCAAAACATCAGCATCCTCACCTCCGATAGCGCCGCTTCCGGAATTAGGCAGGGAATCAGGTCGCGCCTCAACAGGTTCGCGCTCGACGCCTTCGACGCGGAGTATCGCGCCTCCGCTCTCGTCGCCCTCGCCCTGCTGCACTGCAACGCTGGACTCTGTCACGGCAAACTCGGGCGTCAGGCTGGATGCCCATGACACGGCCCAGCGGTTAGCAGAGCCTTCGGGGGCAGGGGCGAGATCTACGACGAGGGCGCGGTGGGATGGATCATGAGAGGGTGCTGAGAGGATGGACTGGTCGTCGTCTGAGAAGAGGTAGTGAATGCGCGGATGAACGGTGGTATTCGTAGTTGAGTTTGTCAATAGTGTGAAGAGCGGTTCGAAGGAGGGCATCCCAGTCTCGACCGGATCAGCCTGGTCGACGGCGGGAGGAGATTGTTCGTGCGAGAGTCCGATATCCGGACCACCCTTGATGGACGGCGAAAGCCCATCTGCAGGAGACGCATCCCTATCGGTAGTAGACATTGTGACGAGAGGTAGGTTGTGCTGTTGAGCTTCTAAAGTGGCAGGGATAAAGCGACCGAGCCAGAAGCATCTTTACTTCCACTGGATCGTTCTTGCTAACAACAAGCTGTTTGAGCTGTCTAAAGTTGGTTGTACATAGATCGAGGATGAAATGATGGGATGACGGAGGGAGCTATGAGGGCTTATCTTATCAGCACGTGGGTACTTTGGTGTATAAGTGGTGATCTGCCTGATTAAATGACAAACGAGATGCAATTTGTACGAGATGAGATTGGATATAGATCACATCTTCAATTCATTCTGACAAAGTTCTGGCCGTTTTTGGAGTCTTTGTTTGTGGCTCAACGTTGTTAAAGGTTAACTTGGAGCTGCATATGCAGTATGCATGGAGAGCAGTATCGTGACTTGACATGTGACTGACTGAATGTCTGGAACCAGCCACCTGCAAAACATAGGTAATCTTCAGTATCTACCTAGGTACGTAGACAGAGCACTAACACGGGAAGCAGATATTTGATTCAGATCTTCATTTAGAGCAACGTCATAATCGCAGGGTCCATATGTGCAAAGACAATCCGGTGTGTTTATGTCAGATGATGCTTCATGGTCGCCAACATGGCCAAAAGTTTAGCCTGGACCCTGTATCTGGCAACTCGCTGCAGATAATAATTTATAATATTTCTTAGTACTGGTATTCTAATAATAATTCGGTTTCTTCATACACCGCGGTTTAAGAGTCTGCATCTTCATGCACTCTGACGTCTCTTGTCACCCATGACTTGTTCGTTTATTGCCCGATATGGCTTTGGTTTCCTGCAGCCCTGACTTGTTCAACACCCTTTTGAAAAATTTATATTACACTTGACTCAACAGTCATAGCCTCCTACGTTCCTCGTGGTTAAATCGTACTAATTTGGTTTAACAACGAGTCGTGTGCTGGAAAAAGGGTGGCTGTGAACTTATGAAAAATGTTGATTGAGTTGGGCAGAGTTAGGCACCTAGAGCCTTCACTAACCCAGCTTCCCAAACTAACGCCGGCCCCGTCTATTGAATCTATCTATGCATGTTCCCACGATGGCTGTATCATTGCCTCTATTTTTGGGTCTTTCCTGAAGACCTTCCCTTTCCCGACCATGATTTCGTTCCCGTGATATCGTGACAAAAGAAATCTATAACAAATAGTAACACCACACCAGTATGTGCCCGCTCTGCAGGCAAATAAAACGCCACGTCGCTAAACGCCCAGTATGCAAAAATGCAGAGTGTAATCGAACAAGAAGCGGTAAAGACTTTTCAGGACGAAGACGAATGCAGGGCACGGAAGCCAGCCGCAACCAAACTTCTCGACTTGTCCTTGGAATCAGCTGGAGCATTCCAGTAAAAGAGTCCCTGTAAACTCATTGTTAGCGGTCTGCCATCAATATCAGATGGTACGATGTCGGTATTGTGCCCAAGACACTACAGCCTTCATCATCCACAGTTGGGCTACTCACACCTAGTCCCTTTTGCTTACAGAAGCCCGCCTTCATCTTGACGGTGTCCGGGTTGTCGTACGTCACGAAGCCACCATCTGCTCCCATGCATTGTGCTGCCACATGGCGTTTGTCAACGACCTCCTTGCAGCCCTTGCGTGGGAGCTGGTTGTACTCGAAGGTGCCATCCTCAGCGCCACCAATGCCCTTGTACTTGTGCCCTGCACCAGTGCAGTGAAGAAAGCTTCGTCCGAATGTTGGAATGCCAAGCAGAATCTTTTTGGGAGGGAATCCTTTGGACATGAGATACGAAACCCCTGAAGAAGCCGATGTCTCTTCCTTGTCCATGGCGTAAAGTTGTGCGTGGTGACCGGCTTTGGGGGTCCACGAACCGAAAAAGTCGTAGGCCATCAAATTGATGAAATCCAGGTATTCGGCAATCTCCATCAAATCTAGAAACTGCAAGACAGCCTTGGCTGCAGGAAGTGCAGCGGTGAGGACATAATGCTCCTCGGGGAGGTGAATTCGGACGGCTGCTAGTAGAGCCAAAAAGTCATAACCTTGTTGCGCATCACAAGGGTACTCCCATGCAACTGTTTGGAAAAGTTGGTCAGTTTCTTGTGTCACAGTAACAAAACTGAGGCAGTTTCAAATGACTCACTGTCGATTCCATCTAGGCCAGAGGCCTCGACAAGTCCTCTGGCTGATCGAGCAAAGTTGTCTCGCAGAAGAGTGCTTGATGCCACGACGGGGAAGATTTCTGACGAGTTTCCTCCACCAATTGACAAAACAACTCGAAGATGAGGATGTTTTTGCTTAAGATGCATCAGAGATCCTAAACCTCCCTGAACACCATCAACAGGCGCACCAGCGTCCGCCCACTCATCGCTTAACTAAACGAGTCAGTATCATCCACTGCCGAGACTTGTAGTGAAAACTTACAAATACACCACCATCGGCTGAAACACTGGCGTATGCGTAATAGACATGATTGATGCAACTGTAGTTAAGCATGCCCGGTGTATCTCCTTGGTATATCCGGTAGTTGGGGAAGTATACAGCGTTTGTGAACATGACATCAGACAAGTTGGAAGCCATCTTGGACTTTCTTGAGGAGCTCATGTTGGGTGGTTTGAGAGAGGGAGAGACAGAAGAGAAGAGAGGAAGAAGAAAAAAGTCAAGTCTGACACACAGGTTTAAAAGAATAAGAGAAAAATGTTCACCGAGTATTTGTTGCTTCGAGTGTGTCCAGCAAGAACCTGCATAAACCTGGGATCAAAATCTTCGAGGTACAACTAAGAACTGGTGTGTCGGTCAACAACGTTAGGCACCAAAAACTTTCTGATGAAATTCCATGATTGCGAACGAGAAGGATCCGAGCTATATAACGCTCAACACCACACCAGCGCAACTAGCTAATAGAAGGAGGGTCATCTAGTTGATGCGAGGACAGCAGGGACTAGCATCCAAATTACGGAGGGTCCTGAATGCGGTCGGCAGTACTGATACATGACATAATTGCGGGGAGCCGTGAGAAGAAACACAAACGCGCTTGCGTTTGTTAGAGCTGAGAAGCAGAGGCTTCTTGGGAGACCGTGAAGTGCAGTTATCCTGTCGGATCGCGTCGCTACCTGCTATTAGCCTGTCTTTTTCGATGCTTTGACCAGGCCTATTCGGGCCTTGTTAAGAAGGTGAAATATGCGCCTCATGAAATGACGGTTGGTGCCCTTGGCAGTCCAGCCCTGAAATGGAGTCGGAGATCCGGGGGGAGAACACTAATTCCCCTTCAAATAGAGTCCGTGTAAGAAGAGACCCTGAACCGTTGACCTGAAGAGGACATGATTCTGGGCTCGACGAACTGACCTTCGGCTGCTGAGGCCGAACGGTGATGCTGAAGCATTGACGGGGCGGCCTTCCCGAAGCATCGAATATCCCTGCTACGATGGACAAAGATGAAACACTTTGACAGAAGGACATGTAAATGACATGCATCTTTAATACCTAAAAACAGTATAGAACGGCGGTCACGTTGTTAAATGCGCCGTGAACCTCGGCGCAAACCGAGACGGCATATGTCTTCGGCTCAAGTCGAGGCATTATTTGAATGGGACTCGACTTGTCATCATTGACCTCTCAGTATCGGAGCGAGTCACCTGCGTAGGATGCAGCAAAGTTCAAGGGATGAGACAGTCTCGGTCAGATAGGACAAGCTCAGCGGCATTGTTCTGGATGACACAACGTCCGCATTTAGTATCAGGACGATCCAGGCACAGTACATACAGCACCATCGTCCTTGCGCAAGGGTAGTCCTAGAAACGCCGAGTCAGAGGCACAACTCGTCGATAAACAGTCGAGCACCCGTGCGGCTCCATGTATTCGTCCTGCTATCAAACTTCTCGAAGGTTTGGAACGCGCTACGGCGAATGGTGAAGTTAGTTCCATAATTCAAACCCGTCAGGGGTGATGAATTATGGGCTCAATCTTGAGTGGACCAGACGCTATGTTTGGAGTTCGCCCTCGGGCATGACAGCGTACGGATAGACAAACCATAACCATTCTAATTATGTTTCTGTTTCAAAGCTCGCGCCTACATGCGCGTGCCTTGGCGTACACAACTGTACATACTTAAAATTGGGGGAACCACCATAGTGAGCAGTTAACTGACTCCTTGCAGTAAACCAATGGTTGCGCTTTGGGTTTTAGCCTCGCCTAGCGGATCTCTCACCTAACTGGCATGTGGAAATTAGCGTGTTTTTAGAAGCCATCCTCACACTCAATTAAAGCAAGAGGCTGAGATCTGCAACATGTCAGGGCTGCAGTGCATAATTATTGTTTGTCCTGATTTTGAGGCATGAATCCTACCAAACTCTCGAGCGCTTTGCCTCAACTCTGCCTCGGATAAATCTGTACCTGCTGGCCAGCACTTCTATTCATAAGGTCATGCGTAAAGTATCGCGACCTCATGCAAGTGTGTGATATTTTGCAACCATAATCCGACATCCCTGTACGCAGATTCAGAACAATAACTTCAGAATGGTTTGTCCAAGGTCGGAAATAAAGCCAAGAAGCGGCAAGAGTTGATCTATCCCCGCTCAGCTGCATTGACGTATCTCATGGCTTCTGGCTGGTATGCTGGGCGATTACCCGAAAGGCGATAACCGATACACGCGTAGTGATGCGGAGGCGGAAGTGAATGTTGGTTCTGCATGTGAGACTCTGGTCAGCAAGTTGGCGGTAGACGGCTGGGGATCCTGCAGGGCTCCTTCGTACATAGACAAGGTGACCTCGAACAGCAGGAGGTGAAAAGAGATGTACTACCGAGCCGAACCCTTGTTGATAAGGTCTGTGCTAGGTTCAACATCTGTCAAACAATCGTGTTCAAATAGTTGTCTGGTGGAGCTGAAATGGCAGGGCGACAACCAACATCCTTCCAAGCCTGGTCAGTGGAATGCGTGAAAGCCTGTTGTGTCCAAGGAAATTCATGTCTGTCTCAGCTTCGACCATATTGAGGGGGATTTTTGGCCTTCTTGGGCAGGGCGATGCGGATCAGGTCCATGGGAAGCAAACAAACATCCAATACACCGCACCCCCAACTCACAGATTGGACCAACAGTCGAATGGCAGATTGCCTATATGCGCCATCCGCACATCCTATCACCAACAACTCGCACAAGTATGTAGGCAGCTGAAAGAGATAGCGCATGTATGCCAATCTTACCAATACTAGAGGTGAAAGCCTTTGTCAGAAGGAGGGGTCTTGGCATCGTGGTAGCAAACGTGCAGTATTCCCATGACCTCTTGCGTGATGTCCTCGAGTAAGAAGTGTCCATCCCTTGTGTACTTGACCGGTTTCACAGGGACGATCATTGTGGCGCAACCATGATCAACAATGATAAAGTGCATTGGGCCCATGTTCTGCACACCTCGAGCAGTTTTGCTTTCGACTTCTAACCAACCCACTAGTCAACAAGCAAGATGCCAGACACTGATAGCCACTCCTTTTCTCTGATCTCTGAGCCGGGTATCGAGACGATATACACACCAACGGAACAAGACACGGACGATTATGATTTCGTTTTTGAAGACGGCCGATCTGAGTGTGTACAGCAAGATGATGGATCGAGTTGTTGCACTTCACTGGCGCCCAGCATGTTGGACTATGAACACTCTAATGGGCGACGCTACCACGCCTATTTGAGCGGGAGATATCCTCTGCCGAATGACAAAGGCGAGCAATGCCGCGAGTTGGCTGAACATATTTTGATGCAGCACCTTCTTGTAAGTCAAGTCTTGTAACGGAATAAAGCTCGGACGTACTAAGTTCCCATATTTGCAGGATGGTGAACTCTTCTTGTCCGACATTGGTGACGAACCGAAGAAGATAATCGATATTGGCACAGGCACTGGTGAGTGTTTCGATAACTGGCCACTGCTTTACTGACCACTTGCAGGAGCTTGGGCAATAGATGGTACCGATTTAACTGCAAACGACTCGGAGGTTATTTGCTAACAGCTCGCTAGTCGCCGACTTGTATCCAGGCGCGAGCGTAATTGGAACTGACCTGTCACCAACCCAACCCAAATCGATGCCGCTGAATGCATGCATGTTTGTTGAGGACTGCGAAGATCCGTACTGGGCAAACGGATACGACTTCGATCTGGTCCATTTCAGAGGAATGGCCGGGTTTCTTCTTGATCTGGACTTCATGGTCGCTAACGCCTATGAGTAAGTAACATACCGCCAAGGATAGTCACCCGCTAACGAACAAAGACATATAAGAAGCGGTGGATGGATCGAGTTCCAAGACTTCGACTACACAGTTTGCTGTGACGACGGCACCATGAAGAAAGACGACCCTTTGCAAGTGTTTTTCGATACCTGCGCTCGGGGAATGCGAAAGTACGGCTGTACCAACTTTGGCATGAGTAATATTCGAGAATCTCTCGTCTCTGCTGGCTTCACTCAAGTTGAGGTGGTGAACAAGAAAGTGCCCATTGCACGTTGGCCAAAAGATGAGGGGCTAAAGGACATCGGGACGATGATGGAAGCCAACATCTCCGATCTCATTGGGGCCATGGCTATCAAGCCTTTGATTGCTTTGGGAATGTCGACAGATGAGAGAAAAGGAATGATCTCTCAGGCTTGCCGGAGTCTCAAGAAAGGCAAGGCTCATCGGTATATGAACTGTCGCATCGTTTTTGGCAAGAAAGATGGCGATGAAGGTGCTTGCACGTCCTGATGCGGAGCCTCGACGTTCGAGTAGTCGACCTGAGATGTTTGGATGAGGTTAAATTAAATCTCATGAGGGGGTGGTGTTGGGATATTTATTAAGAAAGGCGCAGGAGTGAAGAAAACAGACACCTTCGATAATGGCAAGTCAACCTATCGTAGGGTAGGAACTGGCTATTGGAAGGAAGGAGCTTGAGCTGCAGATTGAGCAGGACACTTTCATATATCCATATTGATTTTAAGCTCGGACGAACTAACGAATGTCATGACATGATTAATTTCACTCAAAATTAAAGATACCTCATAAGCAATCCCGAAACCAAGCTCATGTGGAGTGACGTTGGTCGGTTTAGAAGTCATCCCAGTCGCTGACAAACCTTAGCAGAGCCACTAAGTTGTCGCCTGCAGCTGGAATTTGTTAGCTCAGCTTAGTAGCTTTGACCTTGATCCTGACCTCAACACAGCAACTGTACCACGCGCCAAACAGTATTTACAACGACCCTGCGACATAATATTGAAAGCACATCAATAAAACCAAAGTAGCTGCTTCTTAATATCTTCAATAGCAGGCGCTCTGCCTGCGCCTTGCCCATCATGCCCTCCGCCGTCGAATCTCCCGCCGATGCCATCCTCAATCACTCTGCGACGTCCTACAACTTCCGCTTCTCACCCTTCCTCCGACAAACCTACCAGGTCGGCCTCTCCCCCGATCGACCAGTATGCAAAGCCTTCCAGTCCGGCCATTGCCCGAATGGCACGCGATGCCCTGAACGACACGTTTCCGATTCTAAGACGTCGCAACCGACTGGCGGTCTCAACTCGCTCGTGTGCAAACATTGGCTGCGCGGCCTGTGCAAAAAGGGCGAGCACTGCGAATTTCTTCACGAGTATAACCTACGAAAGATGCCTGAGTGTAACTTTTTCATGAGAAATGGATACTGCTCCAATGGCGACGAGTGCCTATATCTTCACATCGATCCTCAAAGTCGACTTCCGCCTTGTCCTCACTACGATATGGGATTCTGTCCCCTCGGCCCCAACTGTTCTAAGAAGCACGTGCGTAGGAAGCTCTGTGTCTTTTATCTAGCTGGTTTCTGTCCTGATGGGCCGGATTGCAAAGAGGGCGCTCATCCTAAATGGTCAAAGGATCTTGAGAAGCCAACCCTCAAGTCGGAAGAAAAGAAGGACGAGGAGATGAGAGTGGAATTTTCCCAGGACGACATGGACAGACAGCGCGATCAACAAAGAGACAGAGATCGGGATGATGGAGGAAGACACCGAGGAGGTCACGGTGGCCATGGAGGACATGGTGGCAGAGGAAAATGGCGAGGAAGAGGTAGATACCGTGCTAGAGGCCACTAAGACAGGTTTTTGCATGTGGTTTTAATTTTATTCAGACGATGATACCCATACAGCCTTTGGGTAGTTATCCCAGGCGCAAATCATCAAAGCAATGGTCGAAAGCAGTTGGTCAAAATCAAAACAATTGGATCTGTATTTTTCCAACAGCCATAACATAAAATCATCAAGAGTTGGAGTCGTGACGGCGTCTATATGTAACAATATCGAATCTTTTTACGTATCCCATCATAATGCGTATCATGCGGACCCAGTGTACATTGCATGGTCAGCATGATTTTCCATGTCATCGTTTATGATGCTTCAGGTGCCTTGTGAGACCAGACAGCCCCAGTGTCTGCGTGCCAGACGTTGTCGTCTGAGACAGCGATGAACTCGCTTGATGTTCCGTCTTCACCCTTCTCGCTCTCATCGTCCTCGTCGTCACTGCTTTCTGAACCTTCAAAGGCGCTTGTCTTCCATGTGGAAAGCTCATCAACCCGACGGATGCCCATCATCCAGGAAACGAGACTACGAGGAGCCCATCGGCCGACAAAGCCATAGACGCTGGCGCCGAGACCGACTCGGACAGTGTCGGCAACGATATCGCCATCAATCACGTCAAAGACAGAGTTGTGAAGACGTCGGAGCGAGCTTCCCTTGAGTCCGCGGATACGGCCTCCAGAGATGGCAGAGCTGGTCTGGGCGACAAAGTTTCTGGCGTAGACATGTCGAGCACCCTCAGGCCAGACGAGAGGAGATTCGGGGTTTCCTGCAGGCATAACAAGACCTTGGTTAGGTCCGCCTCGGGTAGGGACGAAGCTAGAGAAGTCGAATGTGCCAAGTTGCATGTGGGTCACTGGGATGTCGAGGGGTCTAAGTTCGGCGGTGAGGACTTCGGTAAAAGCGGACAAGGCCGAGCACACAGTCGCCTCAGGTGCATGGAAAGGCGGGTTGATTGACGAGATGATGGAGGGGGTAAAGACCAGGACCTTGGGGGGAATCCATTTTTCTCCAATGGGGTTCAAGCGGGATGTGAGTAGTGGGAGGAAAGCTTGGATCGTGAGGATAGGCTGGAGTAGGTGGGTATTGAAGAGGTCGGCAAAGTTTGAAGGTGGGATTGTCGCAATGGGAGATGTCTGGTAATGGAGGCTCGGAATCAGGATAACGGACTTGAGAGTGAGCTGGTTAGACTTCATCCCAGGTCCGGGAGCTTGAGGTGACTGTAGGAAATGGGCAAAGCGCTCAATGGCAGAGCCAGCATGAGGAGGCTAGGAATGTCAGTATAATCACGCTATGACCATCCATCCAAGACAAACTCACGTCGGTGGTATCAATGCTTAGAGGTCGGATATCAGCTCGTTTCATAGCCTGGACCATGGACTCGTCCTCAGCAGCGTTGCAGACGATAAAGACGATGAATCCTCGTCTCTCCATGTCCAAAGACAAGGATCTTGTCAAGGGGAGAGTTGGGGAACCAGCGATAACAACGACATCAGTGCGACCGCCGTTTCTCGCTCTTCTCGCACGCCTTGTCTTTCTCATGGAACGGCCCTCATAGTATCCCTTGTAAACGACGGTACCGCAGGTCAGGACGATAACGCCGGTCAAAATTTTATGCTCCGCAATCCAGGTCTGCAGTCTCTCAAAGCGAGACAGAGACACTACCGCCACCACTTCCTTGACAGGAGGACTCGGCCTCACTGACTCTGGCACCCATTCCGACGTGGAGAGGGTTTCTCTAACGACGACGGCAGCGCGGTCGACATTCTTATCGATGAACTCGGCGGCAATGTCGGAGTACCGGCGGGCCTGGGTTGAGAGCTACACGATAGTAAGCAAGATGGCCTGAAGCAAAGAGCCATAGTACCTACCTGATCCAACAGCTGCTGAGGATCTATCGACATTGTGGTGGTTTGATGAGAGAGAAAAGATTGCTACTGGAGGCTCTGCTCATATGACGGTGACCTTCATGCGGTGGAGAACTTCAAAGGCTTCTGATACCCAACCTCGTTAATGTGAATCTTTCGTGCACGGACCATCCGATCTCCGCGCCGGAACCCGGGATTTAGTAGTCCGATGGTCTACCCGAGGTCGGGTATCTAGACGAGAATATCATCTGTACAGGGTTGGATTCTCATAAGTGAATAATTGTTGATGATTTGTTCTACTGAAGCTGGTAAGTCTCTTATTCGATGTCGACCAGGAGTGCTTCATTGGTCTGTCGATTGGAGCATTATGCCCGATATTGCATAGCAGACCACCGTTTCAAAGTGTTCTGCATGCCCAACCATAGCGATGAAATACAGAACTCAGTCTAGCTCAAAGCCAAGACCAGTCAACCAGGTCGCTGTCGTGGAAGTGGGTAACATGAGACAATACAACGACTTTGTTCGTTAGACAACACGCAACTTCATAATCTTGTCTTGTTGTTCGGTATGAGTTGTTGATGACTCGCAATACAATCAGGTCAGAGTGTTACCCTCTTGAGAAACGTGGCCCAATATGAGTGCTTCACACATTGGTGGATATACAACAACGAATCATCAGTTTACACAAACCTCGTTGAAGGAGTTGGCCAGTACCAACAACGACGTAGCATAACTCAAACACGACTCAGCAGTACTATGTTAATAATATTTGCTTTGTTCGAGTATAATTTGAGTTTCTCATATTTCTTGTGGTTAGGTATCAAGCACGAGGGTTATGTCCGTATTTGAAAAAAGGTGCAGTAGAACTCCACCCCGGAAGTGTATTTCCTATCAACCCGCGCTGGAAGTCTTACTGGCCCTAGAAGTATGGAGTACGAGGGGATACCAAGCCAAAATATGAGACCGTTGTAGATGGCTCCATAGACCCACACTGCTCCCAAACTCAACTCACTTAGACGGGGCCAACTGCTGGTGATATCTTGCTCCTGATGCTTTCCAACTCACAACGGCCCATTAATTCCCCAGAGAACGGTAGGAGCGGAGAATGTGGAGCATCATGCGGTTATCAGCGGGTCCACTCACCGGCGTCTTGTATTGAGCTGCACATGCTTTCTTCAGTTGAGAGATGGCTTACAGATGGACTAATTAACTTGAAAGGGCATCAGACGGTTATTTTGAAGAAGGTTGTTAAAGTGAAGGAGATATTTGTTAATAGAATTGGAGGCAATGTTGCCAGGAACGATCGCCCTCCAGTTCAATTCTCCGGTTGCTACGTCCTAAAATGATCGACGTGCAGATGGCCCAGGACAGTGCTGTGACGAGTATCCCAGGCCGGCCAGGACAGTTACCCCGCGGTCTATAGCTACATCAACGACTTGATCTTCAGATGAAGCGTTGGGCCCACGAGGTGGTCTGAGAGAAGAGGAACACACAGACAAGAAGAGCTTAGACTCTTGCGCAACTGGCATTCTCAATCTGGATTGAGATATTGTAGCCCAGTACTAAGTAGGAGCTTCAAGAGATGAAGATATAAATTTGGTTCAATACTGGAGTCGACTGCATCATTGCTCTGTCGAATGCTACTGCAGCGTTCCCTCGCAAAAGCATGCACGGCACCTTTAGTACCCACGGATACACTGCTGTTTTTTAGTTTATGCCCCTCACGATTCCATGGCTCTTGATGGGAACCAACTCGAACATCGATTACACTGCCGGTATTTTACACTCGGAGAGGTGTGGATACTCAATGAGAGGAAAGCTTCCCTTTGTTTAAACAACCTAGACCAGACCTGAATACTACTGTACAACACATCCCTGTTCTTCTGTTTCAACCCTTCCTTCTGCAATACTTATCCCAAACGACATGCCAACAAATTCGAATCAAGGTGGCATCGAGAAATATAGAAAATTCCGCACTTAACAACATCCTTTGCAGTGCCCTACTGTTTATCTGAACGCTCGCGCGTCAACAAAATCGATTTTGCCATACTTATCTATCACTGGTCTCTCACTAGCATAACAGGTGTACTGCTGGTTGCCTCCATGCTCGATATCGAAGCCCTTGGGCCCCCAAGCCTTCTCCATCTCTTCACGGAACTTTGACTTCGGTTTTTCATCCTGAATGCGCCTTTTTTCGAAGAAGATGTAGGCCGCGTAGAATGCGATGTTGGTATTACCACCGCGAACATCTTTGCAGCCCATAAAGTATCGCAGGTTGGCCGGGGACACTTTCTGTCCATCCTCCGGGAGGTTCTTGTTAAGGGCTCGGATGAAAGCCGCTTGCGTCATACCCTCTTTGGCTAGAAGAGCGCGGATCTTCTTACGAATCTCGTTGCAAGTATCGTAAACGGCAACTGTACCCTGGGCCTCGCCTGGAAGGGGATCAACACTGCTCACATCAAGAAGTTTGTCGATGACCTTTGAAGCAGCAGCCGTTTTCGGCTTCTTGGGTTTGTTCGCCTTGAGGGGCAGTCCTTGAAGCTCACGTCTCTTGAAGAAGTGATGAGCTTTGACAAATGTGTCAGTCTGTTCACCATCCCAGGTACCAGTTCGGTTCATGAAGCTGTTGTAAGACCTGCTGCTGACACCAATGGTCTTCTGGAACTCGCCGACTTTCTGGGCACCTGATTCAATCCAGGTACGAATTTTGCGGCGAATGGTGTTGCAAGTGTCCGAGCCTAGACTTTCGAGACGCTCATCTTCACTGTCAATTTCCGGCACATCGGATGGGAAGAGGTCCTCTTTGGTATTGTCAGGGGAAACATCAGACTTGCGCTTTCTGGACTTGGTAGCTGGTGCAGGTGGCGCAGGAGCCTGAACGGGAGCATGCGCAGGGGACGACATAGCAGCGGAGGTTGTTAGAGGAGGAGGAGGCCCGCCTGATGTTTGGTATCCGGGTGAATGTGGTACAAAGGGTGGTGCTGGGTTATAATAGACGGGTGGTGAAGCTGAAGCAGGAGGTAGGCCGCTGCCAGGAACAGGAGGAGGTGCCGGGTTATTATACACGGGTGGCGGTTGAGCAAAGTTCCCATGACCAGTTGCATAGCTAGGAGTAGCTGGAGTTGGAGCCGAAAAGGGGAGAGGAGGATGGGATAGATTGGGAGCAGACATGCTGGAAAGGCCCTGAGGCGGAATACCAGGCTGCGGTTGATAGTTCCAATTGGATTGATTCATTTGTAGCATTACCTGCTTGGGCGACCAACTCCAGCCCGACATTTCTGCAGAAATAAAGTATTTGTACTCTGTACGGCAGAGAGTCTCGAAGGTTCGTTAACTGCAAGGTAAATTGACGACTGCCGAATTATGACGTTGCGTTGGTCCACGCTTCTTGTTTTTTCACGCGTCTTGTACCTGGACCGAAAAGCGGCGCGTTCATTTGAGTGGGGAGTACCTGCGTCTCAGGAACACTGTCTTTTAGTGTTGATGGGTGCTCCACTTAGATGACCCATCGTTATTTCCGGGTATGACAGGTTGAATTGGAGACATGAGGGGTAGCTTTTTGGCGTCAGTCTCTTTTTCAAGGGGTTTGTGCAGGTGGGAGACTTACTGGTAGACAGGATTGGGTAATTTGATTTTTGTTCAGCCTCGCTCTTTGTAGTAGGTCGCGATAAACCTTCTCGCTCTTTGTAATAGGTCACGATAAACCTTTTTGATGTTGATTTTGGTTCAGCCACGCTCTTTGTAGTAGGTCGCGAGAAACCTTTTTGATGTTGATTTTTGTTCAGCCACGCTCTTTGCAATAGGTCGCGAGAAACCTAATATGACTTGAATGTCGATAGAAATGCGCTGAGGGTAGCTTCAAGTATGAATTGATCTGGCAGATCACTTGGCTCGGCTTCCGCGTTCTGAGTGGAGTGTTCCTGTCCGAGGCCGAGCTGAGAACTGAGAGCATGAGAAATGGAGTTCGTTGGCTGATATGGTCGGCGATGGCCCAGCCCTTGGAATTAAACAGCGCAATGGGAAGGACAGTTGCCAGTTCTCGCATTGTGGGGGCTTTTTCGATCAACACGAGCGGGAACAACTCATTGCAGACGACATGACCGTGCGAAACGGTCGCGCAGTAGCATTAGAGTAACCTTATTGTTGTGACTTGCTGAGGTTGGACCATCCTACCTCCCGATTTCCAAGACGACTGGCTCGATGTCGAAGTGAGAACAGAACTGGAATTTCGCAGCAGCAGTTGTTGTGGATAACACAACACCTTCGAACTGGAGAAAATACTGCGCGAACATTTCCTTGATCCAAGATTTGACAGTGAGAAATCATCTGAGACAAGTGCTGCAGGCGTGAACGAAGACGCTGTGCTTTGCTTTCCAGCTTCCGTGCGACAGCTTGGAAACTAGTTCGACAAGATATGAGCAAAACCAAAGAAAAATAGAGAACGGAAATGACTTACCGCTATCTATCGCAACACCATGTTGGTCCGATAAAGCTACCCAGTTATGGACTTTGGGGGACTTGAAGAAGCACGTCTGAAAATGCAAAGGGTGTGAGGGAGGTAGGTAGGTGGGTAGGTTTGAGTGGAGGAGGTGGAGGATGTCAAGGTGGAGGAACTGAGATGCCGGGGTAGCTTTTGTTTTTGGGCGTTCAGTTGTGCGGAGATTTTTCTTGGTGGGCATGAACCATTGGGGGCCCCACTCCAGGCTCTCTTGCTTCCATCCTCGCCTTTGGAAGGTAACTTTGAGTTTGGTACCTGCTTCTAGGTTCCAGAAGGATCCTTGAGCTGCTTGCCTGGAGTTTAACTGAGCCAATCAGAAGATACCAGTAACACATCAGAGATTGGGCCATTATCGAACTCAATGCATCCAAATTCGAACGGAGCAATACCTTTCTCGTGACCCTCAGCTTAAGACGATACGGGCTGCCGTCGCGCAGCAATAGTTCATGGCCTCGTTTCTAAAGTTAAGTTATTCACTATCGTCAAGGGGCTAATCACTATCAGAATCGGAGCTTGAAAATATCACACTTGCGGTCGAATATGTGTTGGATGCCTGATGCCCTTGTTTGCATGTATTTACTGATTTCTCTAGCTGCCCGTACGCAGGAATCCCCTCCCAATCATCATATAACATGATATGTATACATCAATAACGGGAGGGTTCCTCCATGTTTGCTATACAACTCTAAGAGCCCATCAGCTTTATAAAAACTGCGTGAGATACTTGCTCTCCTCCCACTTTCAAGTCTTGGATAATGCTTCAACGCAAAAGTCTGGTTCTAGCGGTACCTAAGTAGTTTTAGTCAAACGGACAATTGACAGTCACCGACACTGCGCTGCCACCGCTTACTGATCACAAGAGTTAGACAACCCTGATGCCCCAATCTTTATGTGTTTGTACTTTCCTTTGATGCCTCATAGGCAGAAGCTTATACTGACAATAAAGGCAAACTGGGCGCAACCCCTAGTGAGGTGATATTCACAGCCTGGATACTATTATGAATCGCCCTCCGATTCTTCATAACTTAAACTTAGTTATACCATCTTCTCTTTTTCTAAACACAAGAGTTATTCTCTGGCCCTGTTATTCAGCACATCAACAAGTATCTTCTTCCTAGTTGACTTCTGTATTAATAATTTCCTCCGTCTGATACTCCGCTCTTTGCTCTCATCGACAGTAAATGCAGTAATCTCTCAATTTTACAACATTTCCTCTCGCCTTTCCGCCCAACACTGCCGATGATTCATCTGAGTTCAGACGCCATCCCCTCTCCCACATGGAAATAGTGGGCTTGTACTGTCGCATCTGCCAGATATAGTTATACTAAAACGTTCGTAGATCGTGGCCAGGATTGTGAAGATACCATTTACTCCGAAGAGCGATACATCTACCAGGGTCAGGGCGACGTTAAATTCGCTCTTACACGCTTCATTTATATGAAAGCTAAGACGACCAAGTGCCTGGACAAGGGAGAGGAGAAGCAAGATCAGTTGGACAACTGCTTCATGGCTATTGAAGAGGCCCAAGCTAGATTCTTGGAGTCATGACTGTAGGATTTACACGCGTCAACTGGTGATTGATCTTACTGAAGATCGCTCTTGCTCTCGCTTCAGGTCCTCTTGCCTTGACCAGGATAATGATAGTCACCGGCGCGATCGCTCTACTATTACTGCTGGGCGTCATACTCTTGCTCCTGCTCTTGCGCCTACTCTTGTCAATCTCGACAGCCTCTTATCAGACCAACGACTTACCGACGCAGTGCTCGAAGCTCTGCCCGACGTGGTAACCCATCGTCAGCATGGTTATATACGATCCAGGACCATTCTAACCTCACTGTCTTAAAAGGAGGATACTCTCTATCCTTGTAGAACAGGCTGTCAAAGCTATGTTTCAAACTCCTGACAATTTTGTCACTGTGGCCAGCCTATTTTCTGCGATACCACCCTGAACTACAAATAGGAGACAGTCGTCCTCTACCTCGAAAGACGCATATGGTTATGGCATCACTCAAAGTCTTCTCCTACTTAACAGAGACCTGATTACCCAGAAGGCTCGCTATGGGGTCATATTTAATTTGATTAAAGTATTTCTTATGACAAGTTCAATTGCTAGCCTTGCTATTAAGCAAGTGAAAGACGAGTATTCGACAATCGACACCTTCTTACTGTGACTTGCAGAGATCAATAGGAAAAGGCCACAATGGGATAGTGAAGATGTGAGGTTGACTTATGATAGGTGTGAGAATGTTATCCTGACGAGAGGTGCGTAAATACCTAACTAAATCCGTTCGTTCCCCTAGCCTTTCCTTCTTGCACCCGATAGCAACCTGTTTAACATTATATCTTTCTTTCTGACAACTCTGCTATCACTTGCTTCTTTACTTTTCTACATCCACCAGAGCCCATGTCCTACCATCAGCCGACAATCCTCCTGTGCCGCCTACCTGTTTGTCGACTTATCAATGCATCGAATCCTTGTTACGGGACCTCGCAGAGATGAAGAATATGACGGAGCACATATTTCAGGCCATAGAGACCATTATCTCCTGGTATGAAACATTTGACCATGGTTTACTCTCCATGGCTAACTGTAATGACTGCTCTGGATGGGACAACAAGCTGCGCTTCCATAGCATCGTAGAGCATTAAGCGGTCTAGGGGAACTTGAGACTCTTGAAATACAGAAACCAAATAGCCCAAGAACGGGTCTAAGGCGCCATAAAGAGGTAACCAAACTTTGTCCTTTAGGCAAGTTGCATACGGTATTATGGAGCCGTCTCTTGATGAGTGATCATGGTTTCAGAAGCCTGGGCACTGGAGTTTGCCAGTTAGTGCATATCATTAGCGTTTTAATTCATCAATTTGGCTTGAGCTTACGGTTCGCTCAAACTAATTTTGCGTCCTGATGTTAATGATAACCGGCGATATCGTGACATGGAGCCGGCAGAAAAGGTTTGGCTTTGTACCTCACTCGTCACACACATGGTCCGCAACAGTCTATGAGACTGTGTAGCTGATATCCTTTAGTGGCGAGAACTCTGCATGTCGATGTATGTAAAAGCCAATACAGAACACGTGAAGTAGGTATGTTCGGATGTAAGCCGTATCTAAGAGCTGGTCTAAGCTATGATAAAGTGATGGAATTGGTCTGTTTTGTACTGCTAGAGTTAGATTTTTGCTATCCCGGCGCATAGACGAACAAAACATGCGCAGCTTTTGTGGAGATAAACATACGTAGTATCAATCTTGGAATCAGGATAAAGTCGCGTTGATATACTTACTATAGCACATGGTATATCTAGTACCAAGACAAGTTTGACGCATTCGTATTTGCTTTTGTCTTCTGTTAGTGTTGTTGGTTGCTTGCCCGTGGAGCTTGTTGGCCGAGGCTCCGTCGCAGTGTAAGCTTGTACCTGCATCGTAAGCAGTGATTGGCTTAGACAGCTCCCCGCCAAGACGCCAACGTGAACCTCCTCCATCTCCTTTCGCGGAATACCCATGACGTTGCTTCTTGACTCCTCCCTCGATAGCTCAACTAGTTCCTCACTTTTACATCAGCATCGTATCCTCAACGCTCTCTAATCTCCCCGTCGCCTCTGTCTCGAACATGCCGTCGTGTAGAAATGCTGCATCTGCCATCCAATAGTCGCCTCAATCCACGCGCTCGTCGCTGAGCGGCCTCCCTTTCCCGCAATGGCTCCCGAAGCACCGAGCAACATCCGCGTCTTCATACGCTGGCATGATCAGACTGTCTTCGCCGGCGAGGAAGTCAAATGTACGATTACTTTTAAGAACGTAGCGCCTACACCAGGCCAGGCGAAACCACCACCGCAACAATCGGAACGAAGTCGACTGGCCTCACCCTTGCATACCCGTCCCAGGTCAAACCAAGGCTTGACCCCTCCGCCGTCAGCATCGTCAGGCAGAGGACACCGTCGCTCTGCTCTTTCATTGAGCGTTCCTGCATCTCAATCGCATAGCCGAACAGGCTCAGTCCAATGGCCCTCATCACCAATTACAGGCGATCGCCGTTTAAGCCACTCTCACAAACGTTCCGTTTCCATTGTCTCGATCGGATCAAATAATACTGTAGAGGACCACACACAGCGCAATGATCTTCCAACAAGACCTCAAAGACCGCATCGCGGTCACGGGCGCGCTTCAAGTTTACAGATCCTTCCTCGATCACAGGGCCAACTTCCGACTGGGCCTCATTCCGGTAGATTACTCTTGTCTTGTTCTCCCTTGACTACTAGCTAATTAGTGATAGCCTCTTTCTCCCCACACCGTCTTTCGAGTTCCCCATTATTTCACGCTTCATATCCTCCACCTGACCGATTCGGACGAATATCTCGTTCGCCGACAAACTCTCAGACACCCATTCGACGAGCATCCCCGCTGGGATCGCCCTCAGAAAACCCAATGCCGGAATTCCGCTTTCCTGCCGCGCCTTCGCCTACTCGAGAGCCACGCCCAACGTTATCTAGAAGATCAACGAACGAAAACATGCTCAGCCCTAGGAATGCTGCAGTTGATTCGAGCGGATTGGCAGTTCGTCTGAAGGATGGCGTTCCTACTATCAACGAACAAGCTGCCCCTGCCCCTGCAGCCCGGATTTTGGCAAGTAGCGGAATCCTAGGAGGAACGCCGAGGAGTAGCGGAGAATTTTATTCAGTCAGCAACAATTCGTCAGAAACGCTGGTTTCGGAGTACGTGACACAACCGCCTAATCGTGGGCATGCACGACCACTCCGGCGAAGCCTTGGTATGCCTGCGCCGCAAATGAGAGCACCAGAATCTCTCATGATGGGTTATGCTCAGTTACATGGCTCTTTCTCGCTGGACGGCTCATTAGTCAGTCTTGGACAATTCGATCAAGTTAAAAAGAAGGGCATTGTCGGACAGGGAGGCGGTGTTGTTGGACTTGAGTCCAAACGCGATAGTAGTCTACTGGGAGGATTCGGGTGGGGTCGCCTCAGCAGTTCACTCGGCGACTTTCTGGGTGGAGGGGAGCTCAGTACGATCAAGGAGATGCGTGGCGTTGCGAACTCCAAATCTGTGCCTCTCTTGACGACACCACAGTCTATTCTATTCGTCGATCTGCAACTGGCCCCTGGAGAGTGTCGCGTATTCGAGTACTCATTTCGACTACCAAAGGGTCTTCCTCCTTCCCACCGTGGAAAAGCTGTCAAAATTTCCTATAGCCTCGTCATCGGCACTCAAAGGGCCGGCGGCACCAAGGAGCAACAAGTCAAATCCGTCGAGGTACCTTTCCGAGTTCTGGGAAGTGTTAACAGTCACGGTGAGATTTTGGGGCATGATCTGATGAACCCTTACATCCTACTACAGGATCTCGCGCAAGTCAACAGTCCGCCAAGCAGTGATAAGGTCAGTGATAAGGCACTAAAGACCAATGGTGACGGGACGAAAGGACAGCAATCAGCGTTGAATGACTTTTTGCTTTATGTGGATGACCTGGCTCATCGACCAAGAGATGAAAGTGGTAGTATCTTGCTTTCTCCAGGTGCCGGTAACTCTAGGAGACCATCAACATACGAGGAAGCCAGTACTGCGCACGAAGCCATCCATATGGCAATTATGCGAAGCAATATGACTTCTGGTGGGCAACAGAGCCCAAACCGTTTCGAAATTGCCCGCAATGGGCAGAGAGTTGGCGTGGTAATGCTTACGAGGCCTGCCTACCGACTGGGCGAAGTGGTGACAATGGCGATTGATTTTACAGATGCGGATATCCCATGTTACGCAGTGCATACTACGCTGGAAACATCAGAGAAGGTAGACCCGTCTCTCGCGATAAGGTCCGAGTCGAGCATCCATCGAGTAACGCGAAAGGTTCACTCATCATCTTCTGAGGCAACAATGTACTCACGGCGGGTCACATTTAAGCCAACAATTCCAATCACAGCAACCCCAGAGTTCGTAACTAGTGGCGTTAGCTTAGAGTGGAAGATCCGTATCGAGTTTGTGGTGCCTTCTACAGGAAGCGATTCTCCAGACGAGAACGAGAGACGCGCACCTCATCCACTTCTTGAGCAGATCTCACAAGATGAAAAGGGAGGAACAGTGCTTGTGGCCGTTGAAAATCTGATATGCGAGAGCTTTGAGATTGCAGTACCCCTGCGAGTTTACGGAGCCGTTGGAACAGGACTTGAGCGTCTTGAACGAGATGAAGCGTCCGAGGAAGGCCTTGTAGTATAAGGGGAGTTGGATGAACCATAAACACCGAGATTAGGGAGTTGGATACTTGACCATGATGATATTTGAACCAGCTCGGGCTATAAAGATAGCCCTTGTTTTATAAAAGGGTGTTTGGCGTTAACCGGAGATATTCAAAAGAGGAGGAGTACGTATAATCGAACAAGACGTGTTTAGACGCTCGAGCCATTGACATGAGTATGTACGTATATGCATGTGTATTATAACTGTGGTCCTATGTGTTGTTCATGCATTTTAGGATTGCATTGCCTAAGCAAAACCATGTGCTTAGCGAAGGCTTGATGCCAACGCGTCTCCAATATTGCGTCCCCAACATTCGAGGCTGTCGATTTTTGTTTATGTCTTGCTTGGGACATGGGGGTCGAGTACATAGGTGGCTTCCACAGATATGGTTTGAAAAGGAGACTCGTCTCGCTCGTGCACAGATGATTGATTACGTTGCTGAATTACCGGGATTAACTGATCGGCTGGTCTAACGAAAGCCAGCGCACAGGACCTTACAGCCCGAGCTAATTAATGTGGCAATCACGATTAACATATACAATAGAAACAAGCGAATAGTGGCCGAAATCTAGAGGTACAAGACTAACAGAGACGGGACAGTGTTGGGAGCATCTTCATTTCACCAAGCGCCGGGATTAGTTTAGTAGACAAGCGGATAACGGCTATGGAGTACATTGTAGTAGCGGAGAAGATAGGGCTTCAATTAGAAAATGGGGCTCTTGAAGCAGAGTTTGCTTCTTTTGTTTACTTTTGTTTCGGTGTCGATATATGTAGTAGGTACCTTACTCTTGGGTAAAGTGGATGCTTTTGATGTGTTGTTGTTCTTGTCTATGGGGTCGGGTATCGTGGCTGGTGGCTCGACAACAATTGGAGTTTAGAAAGACACAGATCATATTGGGTTGTTTCAGAACGAAGAGAAGTGTAGAGTGTGTTTTCATAATAGAAAACTGAGATTCGTGAACCCCAATTGCTGCTGTGATTGCTCTGGGGCTCTTATCATTGTCACCAACAAAAACTCCAGGTTCAATATCCATCACCGTCCTGGCCTGAAGTGATTCAAGGTGACAGCCACTGATGGGAGAGCTGGACGACAGGGATCAAGCGGCCCAAGAATCAGCTCGCCCAGACCACATGAGAAGAAGCACATGAGATGACCCGGGGTATCAGAAACATTGGCTGTTGGAGCCACAAGAGACGAAATTAGTAGGTCAGCCTGTGCTGCTGAGATTAGACATTTAGGCTATTTATTTTTGTAGCATCAAGCTTAGAGGTCAACTTTTCTGTTACCCACCAGGATAGACGTCAGGGCCCTTGGCTCTCATCAAAGGATGGAACAGGGGCCCTGGGCAACCATGAACAAGGGCCCATGTAAACAAGACACTCGAGCGCCTATCTAGGAGGGACCAAGACTTTTGGACTCTTTGGAGTTGGACTTGGGGCTCTTTTTCTCGACTATTGACGGGAAGGGAATGGCCTGGGGTTAGGCTAAGTCACCAGAGAGTCATCGACATTCCATCCCACAGATTGGTGTGAACCTTCTTTTTCTTCTTTTTCCCTCATCGCCAACCGCTTCCGTAGGTTGGGACGTTTCGTTATTCCTCCATGTCTCCTGTCGCTCATTAACCAAATTTAGATAGCACCAACCTAGTCATTGTAAGTGCAAAGTGCAAGTGCAAGAGTTTGGTTCTCGTAAACTAAACTCTTCCAACCTCTCTCTATTCTCTCCACTGAAGCAACTAACGCCCCTCCCCGCAGCTTTTTTACAGCTTCAAACTTTTGCTTGCCTTTTGCATCTCATAGCTTTTGCAGTCCCCGCTGGCCCGCAGCAGCTACCTGACTTACACCGCCCACCACCCACTCTTCGCTGTACAGCATCATCCGACTTCTCTTTTGCTCATAACTCTGCATATTCTTCGCATATTCGATCGTGGGCGATAGGCATTGGTTGTTCATTCCTTCATTTGTTTACTTGCAGTATTCCCTGTTCTTCTTTTGGGTCTTCATTCGTGCCTGGAGGGTTTCTGAGACTTGGCATTACTTCTTAACGCCTCACCATAGTAGTCGACTTTCTCGACGGTACATAACTCAGCGAATATCCGTCACCAAGTGTCAATGGCAGAAATATGGCTGCGACTCCTTCTCACAGTCGCATGAAGCTTACTCCTTCCAACTCTCCGTTCCTAGGCCGTCCTTCAAGGTCTTCAAGATCGCCAATGCGTGGCCGACCCCAAGATTCTTCAAAGCTCTCCCTCAAGCGTGTCATTGGTACAACCTGTTCCTCGCCTACAGGATTCGATACCCTCTCATCTGCATTTGCATACATTGCTGGCGGTGCTGTTGTTGTGGTGGATGTCGATGGAGAAAACCACTCCCAACGGTTTTACCGAGCTCGGCCGACTGCCGTCCCTCTTTACTCTGTAGCAACCTTTCAGAACACGCCCTCGACACCTTCAGGAACACCAAAGGCGAACGATAGCCGTGGTCGTGCAGGTCCAAGATTTCCCAATTCACCTCATACGTCATCGGACTGGAACGAGTCTCCCAGCAATACATGGACGAGCCGTGAACGGATCAAGGCTGCAACATGCCTTGCTCTCAGCCGAGATGGGAAATATCTAGCTGTGGGCGAGACTGGCTATTCACCCCGAGTTCTGGTGTTTAGTCTCCACGATACCTCTTCCGACAGCCCTCTGATATCGATTAGCGAGCATACTTATGGTGTCAATTGTGTTGCGTGGTCCGCGGACACGCAGTATCTGGCGTCTATTGGAGCCGCCAATGATGGATTTCTCTACATCTGGAAGGTTGATCCGCGGACAGGTGGGGCCAGACTTTTCAAACAAAACCGATGCACTTCCTACGTCAAAGACATGGTCTGGATAGGCAACTCCCTTGTCACCTTTGGGGTTCGCCATGTCAAGATGTGGAAACCTGAAGATGGACCAGCTCTTTCGCCCACGAAACAGAAGTTCTTCAGCGAACAACCAGCATCTACCCCACCCTCTCAAAGGACCTTGTCAGGGCGTAACATCCTGCTCGGTTCCCTTTTGGAGGAAACTTTTACTTGCGCTGCTGTTGTCAAAAACTCTAGCCTCATTATTTGCTCAGAAACGGGCAATGTATGTATCATGGAGGAAGATGATAAACAGATGAAGCTGCAAAAGGTCCTTAACTTGGACTTTTCTATTTCGACGATTGCAGTCAAAGACAATGTCGCATATATCGGCGGCAGTCATGGCCATTTTGCGGTGCTAGACGTTGAAGCTGTGTTGGATGCCCAACCACCATCAGCCTGCATCAAAGACACTACCTTTCTGTCCGAAGGCCAGCTTGCTATGGGATTTCTTGCAGACAACTTTGTCACAATCGACTCGCAGCAGTCCATCGACATCTGGAGCTCAGACCATGTGCCTGGCAAGGATAGTAAGGCCATGGCTAGCATTCCTATCCCTGGACACGGACAGCCCGTGACAGGCATCCAGGTTCTACAGCGACCCAACCACTTGGATGCCTCGTTTCTCACATGGACTGTCGGCGGAAATGTAACCTTCTGGACACTGGAGGGTCAGGTCAAGGCCTCAATTGATGTGCCTATCGGAATGACCGAACCCGAAAATGAGATGGACGCGGTCAATCAGCTCACGTGCGCCCAGACAACAAACGATGGCAAGCTGCTCATTTCTGCTGATCGCATGGGCGTCTTGCGAATGACGGACATTGCAACCAAGGAGCCTGTATTAGACATCAAGGCACACACAGCTGACTGCCGTTCTGTCAGTGTGTACGACAATGATGGTAAATTTCTGATGGCATCATGCGGACGAGATCGAACTGCACAACTCTTTCATCGAACCGCAGATGGATCAATTGAACACTTCCAGACGCTAGAGTTCGCCGCCAAGGTCGTCCAGGTTATGGTCCCGTCCGAGGACAAGGTTTTGACCTGCTCCTTTGATCGAACACTCCAAATTCACGACATCATCACCAAAGAGGGCGACCCAGACTCTATCGCTGCTATCCCCTCGAGGGTCATCTCACTCAAGGCTTCGCCAAGCTCAATGGTTTTGGGCATGGGCCAAAGAACCGTATTTGTTTCCATGCTAGACCGGACGATTTGTCAATTTGATCTCAACACGGGACGTAAGATTTCGTGTTTCAAATGCCAAGATGAGACCCGAGGAGAGTCTGTTGTTCTAGACTCGTTGTGTTTTGGGCAATGGCTCCCTAAAGATCAAGATTTTCTCCTCGGAACTTCCAACACGGATAAGTCTATCCGTTTATACGATGCCCAGACAGGCGGCTTTTTGGACAGAGAATGGGGTCACACCGAAGCCATCAATGGTGTGTGCTTGATCGAAAACGATGACGGAAGTCGCAAGGTCGTGAGTGTTGCATCAGACGGGACAATGATGATCTGGTGTCTGGATCTGGATGATCCCGTGCCTGGCACAACAAGCAGGGAGCCATCACCTGCAAAGGATTCAGTCTCAGCACGGCCACCACTTCGTAGGGTTCTGTCAAAAGCTGAGCTGGCCGAATTTCAGCGACCTTCGCCAACTTCTGGTCGAAAGTCTCCTGCGTCCGGTCGGAAATCACCCCCACGAACCCTCCAACGACGTACTTCTCGATTCAACCTCGCTGCCAGTGTAAGAACATCTGCACAAGCAGCTCCAGCTAGCCCTACCAGCACGGTGGCAGATGATACGCCGTCACGACGGCCTTCGGGCGATGTACGGGCTACTTCTCCTGTATCCCCGAAAGCCAAAGTCAAGAGACGGCCTTCTATTTCTCAGGGCGTCCGCAAGAAGACATCCTCGACAAACCTGCGTGGCTTCGGCTCATTAAATATGGCAACAGAACAAACCTGTCGTCAGCTGAGGTCATATAGGAAGAAGCTCGCCTCTTCAGATCCCATCAGTCAAGAGAACTTGACTGAACTAGACCAGGAGTTGCGAATGACAGCGGCAGCTCTTGGTGACCGGGCTATTCGAAGCAGAGCCATGAACGAGACGGCCCTCAGTGGCCTTTTAGATCAGTACTCAGAGAGACTGATCACATTATTAGACGAAAAGCTGCGTCTTAGTTACCAGCCAAGGTCTCCAACTGAAAAGGATGGAGATAGTCAGGACGACGAGACCCAACGTAGTGTGGATGGGTCCTCTAGTTCGCTTTCATCATAACATATTCCTCCCTTTTGTGTACTACTACTGAAAACCCAGTCTTTTTTTTTTGTTTGCGCTTTGAGATTAAGCAGGCAACGGCGTTATATGGGCTATAGATTTGATGGGATGGGTGGCTATTGAACTAGAGCAAGCACGGAGCGTATCCGGCTGACAAGTTCTGACATGATACCATGGAGTCTGGAGTCTTACTGCTACATGGTGGGATTTATTTCGCTATAACAGGCCGAAACCGGCGTTTTGCAACCAATCAAATGGTCTGATTCGATGACCACCTTAACAATGACTTTCCCTCCTTCCATCTGTGAAACTTGAGAAACGAGATAGTAAATGTTTAGATGATTCGGAAGAATAATTCCTATCCGTTTAGAGCGATTTACGCGCCTGTAAAAAGCGTGTTGGTCTTCAGGGGTATCACGTGCTAAGCCAGGACTTAGCGTAGGAACAGCTTGGGAAGAGACGCAGCCCGATTTTTCTTCCCTGCATCATCGAAAATCAACAACAGAATTCCGCGCAACATCTTCGGCGAAACTACTCACGTGACATCTCAACAGACGATCGCGAATACGAGCAAAAATTAACTACACCACTGGTCCGACTATCGAGCGCGTTTCGCAACGAGAGGTTTTAGACGCCCAGCACCCGATGAAAGGCCTCGAGGTCGCCATAGACGGTTTTGGAGTCATTGACTAAGGTTGCCTGTACGTGTTTTTGATCCATAGAACCCCGGCCATGACGTAGCCATACTCGTTTCGCGACAGACGCCTAACTGGACTTCTTCCAAACCATATAGACCGTGGCGCCAGTCCATCTACTTGCACGACGTGAAGGCCCTCTGGAAAGCTGGCGAGGTGGATCGCGGGGCATGAATCAATCAGCCGCATACACGCCCCTCGAGTCGCTGTTCCTATTCCAGTCGTTATTGACTCAAGGCGCCGACCCTGGGGCCTTCGCGCGTATCTCTGAACAGCTAACGGAGAACTCACTCATCAAAGAGGGAGCCACCTATGATCCCACACGATTAAAGCCCGATGCGCTTCAACATCTTTTTCTACGACTGTTTGGGGAGGAGTTGAGGGGCGACTCGGACAAGGATACAGCCGACAATCCAGCAGCATCACCGAATACTCAAAAACGAAAACTCGAGAGCCCTCCGCTACCGACATTCAAAGATGTGTACGACAATGTCGAAAAGGTGCATTCGCTCGTGCAGCGCCTCTGGCAGCAATATAGCGCTAAGATCGTTGGCCACATTCGGGAGGATGAACAAAAGATCGACGCGTTGCAGAAGGATATCCATTTCTTAGACCGAACTGCACGAGAACGGCGCGCTAGAGCCGCAAGTCAGAACGGTACGCCTGTGCTTGCTGCTAGGGACCAGAAGGCTTCTGTTCCGTCTAATGGGCCAACTCCTCCACCTGCTGCGACGACGGGTGCAGCGACTCCTGTTCGAAAAGGAATTACACCTCAGACGCCAGTGCTCCCACCGAAACCTCCTGTTCCTCACAGCAATCAACCAAGCGTTGCACCGCCCAGCCACTTGCCCGCTGGAACAACGCCGATACGACCTTCTCCGTCACCAAACCCGCCTAATGCTAATGGTTCGGTGCTTCAACCTCCCCCAGGAGTTCCTCAAACTGGACCACGACCGCTGCAGGCATCGCAGCCTCCTAAGCAGACTCTAACCCCTCGGCCGGAAGCTGCAGCGAAGCCGAAAGACAGCACCGCGGTTCCTCAAAATGCGTCACAAGGAGCTGCTCTCAAGTGGGAGAAGCCTTATCAACCACCGCAGACTCATACGCCCCCTCCTCGACAGCTTCAGTCGCCTCTTGCTCAAGGGGCAATAGCTCCGCCCCCAGCACAGCAGCATCCACAGCAACAGCAGTACTCACAACCCCACGGACAATATCCTCAGCAAGTGCCGCAACAGCAGCAATGGTACCCTCAACCAACCGCGCAATTCTCGCCAAAGCCTGGAGCTCAACCGCTTGCGTCCCATCCTCAAACGCCTCAGCACGTTCAGGTTCAACCTCGACCACAACCTGTTGCTCCGCAACCGCCCCAGGTTCAACCCCAGCAACAGGGCCAGCAAACGCAGCAACAGGGTCAGCAAACGCAGCAACAGGGTCAGCGAGCGCAGCAACAGGGTCAGCAAGCGCAGCAACAGGGTCAGCGAGCGCAGCAACAGGGTCAGCAAGCGCAGCAACAAGGCCAGCAAGCACAGCAACAGGGCCAGGAAGCGCAGCACCAGCAACAACGTTCACAGCCTCACATACAACCCCAGCAACGACTACGTGCTCCCCAGACACAGCATTCTCAGCAAAATCCACAAGTCCCTATTCCTCAGCAACAACAGTCCAAGCCTCGGCCGACCCCTGTAAAGCCAGGACTAGCACCCCCACAGCACGCTGGCCAAATACCACCACCACTGCAACCAGCGCCACCACGATCGTCAATAGACTTGACTGGAGGCCAGACGCTCCAGGCTCGGCCATCTTCAACCACACCAGTGCCACATCCTCGTCCTGTTCAGCCAACGCAAGGGCAATCTCAGCATGTTCGACCGATTGTTCCAGCTTCGCCTCCTGTAGGAAGCTCAGGCCCGATTGCAACGCCTCAGCAGCGCCAGCCCTCGGGATACCAGCTCCAACAACCTCAATATGCGTCGCTAGCGGGCTCATCTGCTTCACAGGCCTCAAAGGCAGAGAGCAAGAACCAACCTTCGCAAAATGCTCCCCAGCAGCCGGTACCTGGCGCTTTGGGAAACATTATTCGTCAAGTCTTGAATACTCCAGCGAAGAGACTTGCGACACCACCCGGGCCACGCACCCCTACTTCGACCTCAGCGCACCTTCTTCAAGGATTTGGAACAAAATGGGCGCCTCAGTCGACTCCATCGACCCCTGGCCCTGGCCACGTGTATGCTGCCCCCCAAAGTCCAGCTTTCGAGCCGGTCAGCCCACCTTCTAAGAATGCGACGTTGCCTAGTTCTGCTGCGTCTACGCCAAAACCCAAGAAGAAAGCACCCAAGGCAGTTCCAAAGCTTGAGCAACCAGCGCCTAAGCCCCGGGGCCGAACTGCCAGACCCATTCAGAAAGCTCGAGGTGTTAGCTCTACTCCTTCAATCAGTCGGTCAAGGCGAAGCCAGTCTGTCATGTCTCACACCGATGAGCAAGCGACGCAGGCTAGCGAAACAGCACCCAGAATCAAGGATGAGGATGCCACACCTCGGCCCACTGAAGAGACAGGCGATACGACTGCTGACGAAAGTGTCCCCGGTCGGGCTCAGATTATGACGCCTGGGAGTGTCTCTTCGCGCCTTCAAAAACGAAAGCGACAAGGCACACCTCCTGACTTGCCCCCTGAGACTTCCCAGGTTCTGTGGACTCGAGGGTTTACAAAGGTGTCATCATCTGCTCTTGACCAGATCTCGAGCCACCGTGATGCCAACATGTTTGCTACTAGACTTCGCGAGAAGGACGCGCCCAACTATCGCCAGATTGTGTTGCAGCCCCAAGATATAACATCTATCCGGTCTGCTATCAAGCATGGAAATAAAGCGGCTGTTCAAGCTGCGGCAAACCTCCCTGGAGGTGACCCCAGCACTGCCCATGTGTGGTTGCCAATGTCTGAAGAGCTTGTCCCGCCTAAAGGTATCATAAACAGCGCTCAACTCGAACGCGAACTGGTCCACATGTTCTGCAATGCTATCATGTACAACGCCGACCCTGATCGCGGTCCCGGACCAGCCTTTATGAAACGGTCTCAGGAAGAGGAGGAGGAGATAGTTGGCTACCGCCTCGACGAGAACGGCGTTGTGAAAAACACTCGCAGCATGTTCGTAGAGGTCGAGAAGCTACTAGGCGATCTACGAAGCGCAGAAAAAGAGCGTAGCGCTCCTCCACCGTCTGCTCGCCCAGCCAGCGTCGCCACACCCGCCGAGGAAACGGGTGACGATGATGACGATAATGGGGAACGCGAAATTGGAACTGCCAAGAGACGTCGCATTGGAGGCAGGGGCTAATCACCCTGGATTGATATGGATATCAGCTTCATATGCTGCTAGGAAATACAGGCAGCTTGTACTTGTTTTTATTGTTCTGTCAAGCGTCTAGAATAGCTAGCTCACTGTTAATTACCACCCACCACTCAAGGCTCGCGTTATTTAACGCAAGAGTCATACACGCATAATCTTTGTCTATCCGCTTCGTGAACTGTATCAAAATGTTCCTCCAAAACCTAAACTCCTCGCTCCTTTAATTACACCATACCTCGTGGACAGAAACAGAAATAGTTTATTCCAGTTTCGTAACCCCTTGAGATGTGCTTGACCGATTACTATGTGCGCCCTTCTTAGAGCTGGCATCGTCATCGGCTGGCCGCTTGCGAGGCCAGTCAGGGCAGATGTCAATATTGTCCCTTGGGAACCACCACTCGAGAAACAGAAAGAAGAGGTAATCCACGACACAGCAAAGACAAAACAACTTGCCAGCCCAGATACCACAGCCATAGTAGCGTTTTAAGCGATCAATGAGAGCGAAATTTCGGATGCGGCTGCCGTAGCCGGAAGTATCGACGCCGTAGAACTCATCTTCTGAAATAGTTCCTGATATGCCATCATACACACGCTCCGTGCGCATGGCGACGTTCTGCCACGAGTACATCTTTTTGACCTGTTCATGGAACTTCTCTGTCCGGATCTTGCCAGCGCGTATTGCGCTGATTGCTTTGCTTGTGGCGAGAACGACATCGTCTTCTTCTGGCTTGGCAAATGTTGTCATGTGCGAAGGAAGAACTTCAGGGATACCGCCGACCGCAGTGCACACGACGTAGAGACCACAGCTGGCGGCCTCAACAATGACAGTTCCAAAAGCCTCAGTAAGAGAAGGGTGGAGGTAGATGTGGCCGCGAACCATGACATCGCGAACTTCTTCGTGGCGGATAGGACCAAGCATCTCGACACGGTCTTGAAGGACGTTGGTTTCGATCATCTGTTCAAGATCAATGGCTTTGGGACCGGAACCTGCGATGATAAAGCGTGTGTTTGGGTGATTCTCAAGCACGCGTGGGATAGAGGCGATTAGGAGATCTGTACCCTTATTGTAGAAGAGACGGGAGATGACGACAATAGTGATGGTGTCGCGAGGCCCAATTCGCTGTGGTGGAGGATAGAGAGGTGCTTCAGGGTTAAAAGAGGTTCCTAAAGGTGAAGGTAACGCGGGGACATCTTTTGGGCGAAAATTCTCAGCGACAACAGCGTTGGGTATGACGGAGACCATGACTGGGTCAAGAGATGCACGAAGCACTGTGTTTTCCTTGCTGTGACGAGTTAGAGAATGTCGGCATCTTAGATATTAAAGACTTACCATGTATGGCTCACACAGATACTGTGATCAACGTCACTCAGAATGAATTTCATGAGTTTGTTAGTGAGAATGGTACCCGCATCCGCAAAGCCAAAGAGAGAGTGATCGGTAAAGACAGTTCTCAAGCCCATTGTGCGAGCATGCAAGATAGCCTCATGGCAAAGACTGCTGAGACTTCCATGGCCATGAACAATCTCGATGCGCTCACGAATACATATGTTTCTGAAGATGGGAAAGAATGAGAAGACAGTGGGAAAAGTGGCAGCGCGGTAGATGACGAGGAAGGGAACGTGGTAGACTTTGACGCCGTTGGTGAGATAGCGGATGCCCTTGCGATCGTCGTAGGCGTGTGTGATGATGATGACCTTGTGACCACGGTCAACGAGCTTTGTGGCGAGTTGGTAGATGTGAGATTCGATGCCTCCTGGTTGCGGGAAGAAGAAGTCGCTAACCATAGCGATGTTGTATGTGCGGCGTGTCATGATGGCGGTTAAGAAAGGGGGGTTCGCCGGCCCTTTACTAATAGATTGATGTGTCGATCAGCACTTGCTGAGGTATCTGTTAGTATTGCTGATTGAGATTGACAGGTAAGACAGGCGGCAAAGTGCTTGGTAGAGATGCGTCTCATTCATAGTAATTGTCTTCTCATGTTGAACCACGTCTAAGTGAACAGGGGTGAAGTACTAAGGCAAGCGTTGGATAGTGGAGCTGGCCAGATGGAGAGACGGGAAAAGAGGGCGCAACGCTTGGTATCTAAGTTCTGCGCAGCAGTCTCACATATACCTAACAAATGCTTAGAAAATTCAACAAATAATAATGGATACGGCATAGGCTCGAACGGTATTTTAACCTTACATGAATTAAGTCAATTATAGCGAAATACTTAGTTTTCTGAGAATATAGTCTGATTAAGCTAAGTACTACTCGTGTCTGAGCATCCAGTATGCTGGCAGATAAATTTAGCGGTGTAAAGCGGCAGAAACCCGATAAGATGTCAATCCATCCAAAAATTTGGGAATTTGAAGCGACTAAGGCCCCTCCATCGCGAAATCTGGTCCAGCAATTGTCTTCGAAATAATGTACGCCAGATATATTCCTCCCGCAAAGGGCGGGAATACATCAAATTCCGCCCCTTCCAATCCTGCGCCGTCACCAAAAGTCGAATCCAATTCAGCTCCCGCTGTCGCGCCTGTCGCTAATGCTTTTGGCTACTCGCGATACATCCCTCCAAGCGCAAAGCCTGCGCCGCCTCAACCTCAAGCTCCCCAAAAGCAATACTTTGACGATGAGCCCGCAGCGACTCCCAAGAGGAAGTTCGACACCACAGAAGAGGCCCAAAGCTATGCTCAACCTGACAGCAAAAAGTCAAAGACAGTAGAGCCAACACCAAAGGATAGCGACGAGACGCCAAAGAAGAAGAAGAGGGTCAGACGAGGCAAGCGAAGAACTGCGGTTGCCAACGATGATGATGACGATGACGATGACGAAGACGAGCCAGCTAAGAAGGCGACTGCAACAAAAGCCGAGTCTCAAAAGCTTGTGGAACGGGAAGAGCCCAAGGAAACAAAAAAAGTGCAAAAAGAGAGTCTTGCTTTAGAGGAGAGTGCCGTAACGGAAAAGGAGCAGAAGAAGAAGGATAAGAAAAAAGAGAAGAAGGATAAAAAGAAGAAGGACAAGGAGCAAAAGCAAGAACAGGAGGAGTCCAGCACCCCCACGGTCGCAGCCGAGGACAACGATGAAGATGTTCCAATGGAAGACGCTACAGAGCCCGCAGACGAACCCAAGGCTGCTTCCGAGGATCCAGTAGCAGAAGAGCAGAAGAAAGAGAAGCGAAAGGAAAAGAAGAAGAAACACAAGGAACCTGAGCCAATAGAGGAGGAGGACAAGGACGAGAACAAAAGGCACAAAACTGTTATGGATCGACTAGAGAAGTCCCTCAAGCTAGCTGGTGAGATAGGCCCAGGTGAGGAGGACGAAGAGGATCAGGGTGAACTCCATGGTCTTGAACCCCTACCACAACCAGCACCAGTGGTCACACTCACCAACGCGAAGCGAAGCGACGACGAGACTCTTCCCCCTTGGTTAGCAAAGCCTCTGCGGGTTTCTCAGGATACCCGAACCCCATTCTCCGAGCTGGACATTCTGCCCAAGGCCTGCCGTGTGTTGGAAGAGAAGGGCTTCCGAGATGCGTTTGCTGTGCAGACTGCTGCCATTCCTCTCTTGCTCCCCACAAGCAGACCCGGCGACGTGTGTGTTTCTGCAGCCACCGGTTCCGGAAAGACACTTGCTTATGCTTTGCCTGTCACGCGAGATATCAGCCAAGGATGCCTCACTAGGTTACGAGCGCTAGTCGTTCTGCCAACACGAGAACTTGTCAAGCAGGCTCAAGAAACTTTTGAGCTTTGCGCTAGAGCATTCGATGGTAGTGATCGCAAGAGAGTGCGTGTGGGTGTTTCCGTTGGTAGTCAGTCTTTTGAAGATGAGCAGAAAGCTTTTATGGAGCAAGAGCTTCGATATGACCCTGAAGCATACAAGAAGCTGCAAGACGAGGTTCAACAACAAAATCAGTTGAAGTTGGGTCTTTCTGCAACGGATAGTCTCGACGATCTGGAAGATACAGACCCTCGGTTGAGCAGCAAGAACGGCTACGTCGTTGACTTCCTCTCCAAGATTGATGTCTTGATCTGTACACCTGGTCGACTCGTCGAGCACATGGAACAAACACCAGGATTCAATCTCGACTACGTTCGATGGCTAGTAGTCGATGAAGCCGATAAGCTTCTGGCGCAGAGCTTCCAGGGTTGGCTGGATGTAGTTATGGAGAAGTTCCGCGTTAGCAAGCCTACCGCTCGAGATTTCCCAGACATCAACTTTTCTGGCGTTCGCAAGATCATTCTTAGTGCTACACTTACCAGAGACTTGAGTCTTCTCAACCAGCTGGGTCTGCACAGGCCACAGATGATCGTTTTGGAGAGCGACGGTGATGTCCAGATTGCTGAGCATTCTCTGCCCGCACAGCTGAAGGAACACTCTATCCGAGTTCACGACACGGGTCTTAAGCCGCTCTACTTGCTCGACCTTCTCCGCAGCCAGGACATGCTCATGGCTAGCCCCAGCAAGGATCAGGAAGCTTCCAAGCCTGATGAGGCTGCAGATTCAGATACCAGCTCTGACTCGAGCTCCAGCTCAGAATCCGATTCCGACTCTGACTCTGACGCAACTTCAGACACAAGCTCCGACTCGGATTCGGAGTCAGAGTCTGAGGCTAAGCCAAAGGCTTCAGGTCGATCACTCAAGTCCCACATCCCCTCTTCCCTCATCTTCACAAAGTCCAACGAGGCCGCATTACGTCTATCACGACTGCTCGCCCTCTTGGATCCTTCGCTGGAATCTCATATCGGCACCCTCACATCAACAACACCAACACACATCCGTCGCAAGACCCTCCGAGCTTTCTCAACACCCTCATCACCCATTCGTCTCCTCGTTGCCTCCGACCTCGTTTCACGTGGTATTGATCTTCCCAACCTCGACCACGTCATCAACTACGACATGCCCGCCAGCGTGGCAGGTTATGTGCACAGAGTTGGCCGTACAGCACGTGCTGGCAAGTCAGGAAGCGCATGGACACTTGTTGGAGATGACGAGAGTTGGTTCTACAACAAGATCGGCAAGAACACAGGTATCAAGAGAGGTCAGAAGATGGAGAGGACAAGAATTGAGGAGATGGATGAGAAGCGAGTTGAGGAGTACGAGGCTACTCTGGAGAAGCTTGGGCAAGAGGCCGGAAGGCGATAAGGGCGTAAGAACATAAACTTGGCATGCTTAGGATTAATATATAGACCAAAAGCCTACATTTTGACTATCTACACTACGGTCATCCCTCTAAATCCACGTCATTCGTGAAAGCCGTAAGGAATAGCTTATCCTAGGGCCTCTGCCATACATTGTTTACATTGTATCCGGGTTCTCGCTACCTTGACTATCCCACCAAGTCGTCGTTATTCAATTAAATCATTCGTCGGCCCAGTTGTTTCGCTCAGCAACAGACGAAGGTACAACTCTAGAGCCAGACACGTTCACGTTCAGACTTCCGTAGCCCTGCGACTCCCCCCCTGGCTGCTCAGGCTCTGTCTCTTCCTCCTCAACGACATCTCTTTCTCTGTCAATCAGAAGCGGTTGACGACTTTCGCTCTGCTGGTTCCTTTCTCCAAAACGGTTAACGCCCCAGGCATTGCGCCAGTTTCCGCTTTCTGGGACGACGAAAAGACCCATTATCTATACCTGTCATCAGTGCTGAATTAACACAATACTAAGTCATGGTATACATACTTGTATCAGTCCGACACCTACGACAACAGCAAAGTCTGCTAGTGCATTGGTCTGCAACGCTCCCTGCCATGGCTCACGACAGGCTGTTCTTCGTCCGTAAGTGGCAGCACAGGTACTCGGCGCTGTGCCAGGAAAAGGGTACGCCCGGTCACGAACTGAGTTGAATCCGCAACAGTCAAAAGCATCCTGGATTCTACGTATACCACCTGCATCATGGGAACGAAACATGCTCATCCATTGGTTCTCCATCACACAATTCGTTACGCCAGATGGTATGACACGCTCGAGGAGTAGTGTTGCAAGGATGGTGGTGATGAGTGCCTGCAGGACTTGGACTACCAAGGGACCAAGCTGGGCCACACGGCTTGGAGAGGACTTGGTAGTGCGTCGGAAGCTAGGATAGCATGCTGTGTTGAGGAATCCGACGATGGGGAGAATGATGGTGATTATGGAGACGGCCGGGGCGATGGCGAGGGAGAGGTTTGAGCTGCGAACGTGGACAATTCTGTACTCAAGTTAGTTACTTTCAGATGACTGATCTCGTGCGATACTAACACTGCGATCACCAGAAGCGCGATGCTGAGCTACAGAGCTGGTTAACTCATGATGCTACGCTGTTGTGGGACTCTCTCACTGTCAAGTACAACACTGTGGGATGAATCATCGTGTAAAGTCGCTGGCGCGCCAGGGAATTCAATTTGGTTTAGAAATGCGATGATTAGTAGAAAGACGGAGGAAAATATGACTTGTTTAATGTTTGTTTGTTTGTTCGGCAACTGCGTCAATGACGAGTCTCTTCCCCGCCTGGGAGGCCGACCATGGGAGCCTGGTTGCAGGACGGGTTGCATGATAGGCCGATTAAAGCAGTAATTTGGCCCAATTGAACAAAATGAAACAGCTCTGTGGAACATTGAATTAATTGCTATTTGTTGTATCTGACAACACAGAGATAGGAAGTAGAGCTATTATGGCAGCACAAATGAAACATAACCCAATGAGTGACATCGATAACCCTCATTACTATTCAAACACATTTCTTACATGGCTTGAAAATACATAGGAAACAAACCCAGATCAAACCAGACACCAGGGCGACATAAGAAGAGTGAGCGAACAACCAAAATAAGTAATCGTCGACTGCCGAAACGTGTATCTTGGACGAAAGGTGCAAGGAACAATAATAAGGAATAACGAGTGGCTGACATGCTGCGCAAGAAACAAATATAGTAAAACATATATGAACAATATGACTGAGAACTGGGAGCAAAGCAAGTTGGATAAGATCAAGGATGCTGATAAAACTGTGTGCTGGGCAAATTGTAGTCGATATTCTGTGTCAGCATCGCGGGCTTAAAGTCGAATTGCTGGTATGCAGTATCATCTCCCACAGAAGTGCCCGAGCTGTCTCCAGCCAGATAAGTATCTGAAGAATCCGAAGACTCAGTGAAACCCAACTGGAGCTGATTCTGGATGTCAATTCCAGTATCAAATACGCTAAAGTCAAAATCGTCCCCGTTGCAAACATTAGGGTCAAAGGAGTTGAAACAGTCGAAGAGCCCAATGGTATCGGTTGCAGTCGAGGTTTCTTCGGAGTTGAGACCTGGGAAAGGGAGCAACTCTGCAATTATGCGAGGCAACTCTTGCAGACGTTGCATCACCTCGCCCTTGATTTGAGGTACAAAGTCACCAAATGCTTCATTCACCGTCTTGGTGACATGGTGACGAACTGCTGGTTTTGCCTGGTACCAATATTCACGCCAGTGCTCTACTTCATCGATTTTGATGGGAAATTTGGCGCCAGGACGGGAAGAGTCATGATCTTTTCCAATTTTTTAGCCAACATCCAGTCTGATTAGAAACGGAATGGGTATCTTGAATAACTTACATGGTGAAGGAATTTCAGGAGAATCAGGTTGAACATCGAACAGAATACCATACCACTCCCTCCACTTTGCGACGGGTAGCATTCTTGGTCTTCCCTTCAGCTTTTTTGCTTGTTCTTCATCGTATCCATCAGAGAGATTTCGTTTAGAACTGTCTGATTCTTTGACTTGGCACGGTTTCTTTTCTCGCTGGTGTTTCTTCAAAGCCTCGGCGTCACCCAAGCGACATAGGCATCTGAGGCACTGGTGAGGAGGCAAAGCATGTTTGCGCTCTAGATGCTCCCTGTACAGGTCAGTAATATGTAGATAGAGTCTTGAGGAGAACTTACTTCACACGTGAGATGCTGATCCATCCTGGACCACAGCATGTCCTTACGCTTCCAAATCTCGCAGGATCATACTGATTGTAGGGGCACGCAAATCGAGGACGGGTATCGTCTTTCGTTGTTTTGGTTCGCTTGTTGTCCCGCTTCCTTCGGGAACCACCTTCATCTTCATCCTCGTCGTCCTCACTTTCATCCCGGCTGCTGTGGTCCTTTGACCGCTTCTGGCCGGCCGAATGAGAGATGGGTTTTCCGTTCTGAACAGCGCTAGAAGAAGAGTGCGATCCTGAACTTTGATCGCACTCTTCTTCGAGTGCCTCCAGTCTTTGTTCAACACATTCCGCGATTACAGACATCAAATTATCAATGAGGTTCTGCTTACGACGTTTGACTTCTTTGTTGATACAGTAATCCAAGTAGGCCGCCGACGTGTTCGTGGGCTTGACGTCGGATTCTCTGGAATCGGCGGCTTTCCTTGCACCGGCGGTGGGCAAAGGCACGCTTAGAAGATTTGTGCAGTCTTTAGCAACCTTTAAGCGGCGACTAGGAGCGGCTGGATTGGCTTGACCGCTTCTGAAGTTGATGTCAGTTACTCGTATCGATATTCCATAGACTTATGGAACTTACTTAGAGGCAGGAGAACCTCGAAGGCCCTGACCGCTCTCCTGGTCCTTTCTGACCTGAGATTTATTTGATCCACCACTCGACTGTTTCTAAAAGGCAAAGTCAGTGTTGGCTTCCGCATAACTAAAGGGGAAGGGGTAAGTACCGGTCGTGAGTGTCGATTCTCAGTAGGCTCAGGAGATTCGGAAGACCTCTTATTTCTAGTTACAATGGCTTGTTTATCTTGGCCGGGTCGAGGCATGTCCGATCGCTGGTAAACCAGACGATGGGTAGGAGTGATTGAGGGGAAATTGAATTGGTAGCAGATCTTGGCCAGATACTCCTTTCCAGAAAGATAGCTCTTTTTGAAGGCGGATCGTTTTCGATGAAAGGATCTTTGACTTGCTTTGTCCACCACAGAGGGCATTATCAAAGTTCGTTCAATTGCATGTTTTTTTTTTCTTGGTGTAGATGATTGCAATCAAGTGTATGAGGGTGGTTGCAGCAATGAATTGGTGTTGAGGGAGGTTTGCAGAAGAAAGAGATGGCAGCCATCAGAATCGGGGAGTTCTTGAGACGTTGGGGGCTTAAATAGTTGGAAAAGAGCCTCACGATGTGCTTTACATCTCTAGTTTCGCAATTGCGAATTCCGCAAAGCCGAGTGCGCCTACTTCTTAAAGATCGCCTTACGGTAGGACTCGGCTGTGTGATAAGATGACAGTAAATGGGTGCGATCTAGAAACGCCATGACTGGTCAGAGGGGGCGACATCGCGAACACCCTCGGTCAAGACTTGAACTAGCTAGTGGGTGACAGAAACGTTGGTTTCTCAAGTCTTGGGGTATAAAAATAAGTAGTCTAAGAAACCTATTCCAGTAGCATAAGCTGGCCTACTAATTTCGTCCCTTGTGTTCCCAGCGGTCAATTTTTCTGATACCCCGAGGTTGATGTACCTATTCAAGTATGCAAGTAAGTACTTAGTCTCTACAATGTATGTCATGTATGACTTGCCTGTCAATGCATCAACCCGAACTCACAAGTTGAAGGCCTCATTTTGGCGTCTCCTGTAAACAAACCGATCCCTCTTTGGGCCTCCCCCACGCCTATCAGCTTGCTGCAGTAGACGAGGCGACAGCATGATGGTTCGCAAACAACATCGTCAACGCCATTCGAGTGGCTGTTCAAGACGCGACCCCCGCGTTTCAATGCGACTATCAACAGAGTCCTGCAGATAATTCATGCCGTGTCAGAATGAACCGGTTCGACCCGGTTCAGGTACCTATAGATGATGCATTAGTGGAGGATGCAAGTCGCACGCGTTGTCTTAGTGGACTTTTGGTTTGCTTTGCAGAAAGGATGGTGATTTTCTTATCATGGGGTTCAGTCGGGAACGCTGCGAGTAGACATTTTGCTCTTGATCGCTTTTTCGCAATTGGGTAGATATCTCATTAGGTCTGCTCTATGTATGCGGGAATTCTGCTGCTCCCTCATTTGTACTCTAGAGCACACAGGCGTGTCTTGGTGTGCAAACTGTCTCGGCCTATGAGCTTGTGGTTGTCGGTTACCTTTCTTCAAACCTGTGCAAAGATGTAGCCATCGCGAACAATCGTTGATAGACTACATCCCTGATACCCAGTTCTGAAGCTTCCTCGTTTTATCTCCCGAGACAGACTAATTCTTCTTCATGTCGAATACAACCATCACTGTGTCTTGCCGTTCTTGTCCTGCTTGCGGGCCACGATCCCATCCACACGCTTGAAAGCAGGGAATCCCTCAAAGAAGCAGTTGATGAGCCAGAGCCACCACTGACTAGAGAATCTCTCAACACCATGTCTCTGTAGCTTCTTGTCAAAGAAGAAGCACTCGACAACATGGATGCCAACAACAGGCCAGAAGATGGTGTTGACCAGCCAGTGGAAGAAGCTGGCTCCGCCAGGAAAGTTTTCGTTCAACAGTTCCCAAGCACGCGAGCCGGGCTGGATCCATGGCAACGACGCCTCGCAAAAGAAGTAGAATAGAACAGCGCCGGTGACGATAATTCCAAAGCCCTCCGGTGGTGTGTAGGCTGTGATGATGACGTCGCTGAGGCCCAGTGCCTCGCGAGCCGTGTTGGCCATTTCGATAATGCGGTCCTTCACTTCGGCCCAGCTAGCGAGGGGAGGCGTGAAGGGGACAAAGTGTTCCTTTCCGTCGTCAGACTTGATAGTCATTCCATTTAGTTCAATGTCTTTAAGGACTGGCGACGTAGCGGCCGAGGCAGAAAGGCGAACGTAATGGCGGAGGTAATAGGAGATTTCCCTGGTGTGTTCCTTGTTCATGTGCGAAACGATGCGATTCCTGCGCACATCATCTGTAGACGCCATTTTTCCTATCAGATTCTCGAGTCTTTTTGGTTGCGGAAATGTGAGTGAAGAGCAAGTGTTTGGTGATCGGTGAGGAATATGAGCCAGATAGATTCCTCGGATGAAGTCGAAAGTGGACCCATGATTTTCATGTGAAGATCGACCGCCGACGAGCCTGATCAATACTGAATATGGACATAGTATTGATTTATTTAAACAATCAATTAATCGGAGTGGCACAATAACAATTTTTACTGATCTATATCATTAGATCTGACGACTATTTCCACTGTCAGATATTAGTTTCAGGTGTTCTTCTTGATGGTTGCCTAGAATCCTTAGTCATCAGTTAACCAAAGGACCAACAGAACTCTTCCCAACACAAACCTCTGTCTCTCACCTGCTCTTTATCTGTCTATCCAATATGTCCCTTCCGACTCTGAGTGTTTCTGATATACTCAAGGAGGGTGACTATAATTCGTACCCTTTGCATTTCTACATCGCTATTGGTAATCTTGGAACGCTTCAATTCTTGCTCAACAAAGCATCTCTTAACACTATCAACGAATCTGATGATAAATGGGGAGCGCCATTACATATAGCAGTATATCTCGGTAACGAGGGGGCTGTCGATATGCTGCTGAAGGCTGGTGCTGGCCCCGTTCGAAGGCCCAATTTCGTCTTCGAAGGATACAATGCCACGCCTATAGGGGTAGCTGCCCGTTTAGGTAATATGGCTCTCCTGCTGAAGCTCTGGCAACATGTCGGCTTTGGAATATCAGAGCTCGGTAGCTGTTTGATCGAAGCAGCAGTGTATGGCCAACCCTCTACAATTGGAGCCCTGCTGGATTTGGGCCGTGAGAACTGGCCTACGGAGTCAAAAGTTCGTGCTTTGAACAGAGCGGCCGAGAACTGGAAGGCTGAGAATATTCGGGTTCTTCTGTCTCGATGCGTCTTCGATAAGGGCATGCTCGACTCTGCCTTGGCTCAAGTGCCACCCAAGGTTTGGCTCATTAAAGATCAAACAGAATCTGATCTCTCTGCGCAGTCACAGTCAATAAAACTGTTAATGACAGCTGGAGCTGATCCTAGTACTCTTTTGCACTATTCTTCTCAACCGCTTCTTGCTCACACTGCTATTCACAGACAGCTCCATGGCTGCCTGGAAGCGTTGCTCAACAACGGTGCGGACCCGAACGCATCCGTGAATACCCAGGGGCAAACTGCATCGCATTACCTAGCAGTTAAAGGGCGAGGGCCGACAAAGGATTGTCGAAATGGGGTCTTATCGTCGCCAGGAGAGCCTAGTGAGGCTACTTTTAGAATGTTCTTCCGTTTCCAGGCTTCAATTCTTCGGCAAGATGTATTTGGAAACACTCCTCTGCATTTTGCAGCATCTACATCTGACCTGGAAACCTTGCAGCTTATGCTCTCAAGCTTGCCTACCGAGTCGGAAAGAAAGGCTGCTTTAATGTTACGGAATCACCAAGGTGAGTCGTTGCTCCATTTTGCATCCAGTGGTGCTCAAATCGACGTTGTTGAATATCTGTTATCTGACGAGGTTGGTCTTCCTGTTGACGAAACCACCTCGAGGGGATGGACCCCGTTTCTGAGCGCTCTAGCGCCTGTATCGACAAACGCAAGGTCTGGTAAGATAAAAACAGCTCAGCTGCTTCTCGATCACGGCGCTGATCCAGCTGTGGTCACACACGATGGCTGGACGGCATTGCATTGCCTTGCCATGAAGTATGACGCCCATGAAACCGGTGAGTTGGCACATTTTGTCGATACGCTTGTGTCGGGTGGCATGCCTGTCAATAGTCGAGCGCGATTCGCTTTCGATGATCACGATGTACCATTCAAGCACGATGCCAGACAAGGCATCCCATATGGCTGTTTAGAGTTACGCTATCTCGAAGACCCTAAGCTATGGGGTAGAGTCGTCCAGTCTGGTTTCACACCATTGCATGTTGCAGCCCGTTCTGGGGCGATTAGTGCTGCAAGAGCTTTGCTCAAGCATGGAGCTGATCCTACAACTGAGAATTCAGAAGGGAAGTCCCCGGCTAGGTTGGCAGGTGATTCGAAATGCTACCGCTTTGTCTATCCAGATGATACTCAAGACATAATGATTTCACTACTTCTAGAAGCAGGTGGGTCATATTAAGAAGTGTAGGTAAGTACAGCATTGTCTGAACACAGTGCGCATCATTATCTCTCCTATGCTTTATTGGTTTGTATCATAGATGTCGGCTATACAATTAGCGGGCAAATAGCAGGATAAGTATTTCCATTCGTCCTTTTTGATCGTGAGATAGTCTAGTCTATGTTTAAAAATTACAAATACGGTAGTCCAATTTCATTAGTCGTCAGCCTTTATGTTTTCTCTGGCAACTCCCTTCTCCGGATCCCATTCATTATCTTCCACGCGCCTGACCGTCCTCGTCTTGACCTGAATGCCAATCAAGCCTGTGAATTGCGAAATCATGGAGAATCTCTGACCTCCTTGTATCTCTGTTCTGACATTTCCATATGTCTTGTCTCCCAGATGCAAAGTGGATGAGAATGGTTTTTTTGTACGCGACCTTGTCAACATTCCTAAAAATCCAGTACTTCGTATAGCTGTCTTTGTTGATTTCGATTTCGTCGCTCTCTTCTTGGTAGAGTCGGCGCTGGTGACCAATAATGTCGATTGGTTTTGCACCTCGCTATCGCCAGGATCCGAGTCGGCGAAGAACTGCCAGGCAGGCGAGCATGCCCATAAAATTAAGATAGCTATCTCAATGTCCATCCAGATAAGTCGTTCGTGGTATTTCCATACCGGTTGCATTTTCGTAAAGTAGTCGACCAGAAGCTGAGCTCGAAGACCAGGTATCGCAAGAGCGAATGCCCCTAAAAAGACTGCGAATGCGTGACTTAGCCAGGACATCATACCTCGAGGAAATCGACTCAAAACTAGGGATATCATCGTTGCAAAAATGATAATGTTCAGGAATATGTCGATAGCTGATGCTGCGTATGCCAGTGAGTCCTGCGGCAAGCATCCTCCCATTTCCTTCTCTTTCTCATCTAAAGCCCATGCTTCCCAAGAAAATGCGATCGGCGAACATCGGAATACTCTTAGCAAGACCAGAACGACGGAGGAGGCGAATGTGAATACGATAGTTGTACCTGTCGCTATCATGTGGTGGCTAGAAAGAGTTGTGCGGAGACAGACGAGCAGTATCGATACTCTCAATAGACAAGAGCACGCTATTTCGGCTATTTCGGTCAAGTAAATAAACTATTCCCATGTTAGAATCTGGATCGTAAGTTGATAGTTTGGTAACATACCTTAAGGGCATCTGTGATGGAACTGGGGACCGTGTCCCAAACAATTGTGCCGTTGGCTGCGGTGTATGCTAATCGTTCACTTGTAAGCCAAGGTCATAAAGTGGATTGTGTTGACACTTACACAAATGAACGAGCGGAACAAACGCTGTGTATATCAACTAAAGTTAGGTTAGAATCATCCTAAGAGAAACTCCAGAACATCAACTTACTCCGCAGACCGTCATCACATAGTCGTCCAAAGCAAGTCGTTCATAAGTAACCCAGCTCAAGTACAGTCGAAGCCAAACAAAAGTCCACGCTGGAACTTCTGCAAGCAGCAGGATATAATGGTCGAACCGATTGTCCTCGGGCTTCACGGCGCATGCGTTGGCATAAACTTTTGCGACTTCTGCAAGTTGTTAACATGTCATTCGCTTTTCCTTCCCAGACTGAAGCAAGCCATACCGAAGCGTTCGAAATCGGAACATTGGCGCGCGATGCAATTATTAATTTCATTATCTAGGTTCTTGCCGTTACAAGTATCGGCAATGTTGGATATCGAGTCGCTGTACAAATCTAGACACGGAGACTGGTAAGGGTCAGTGAGGCTCTCAGCGCAAAGGCAAACTAGGTACTAAGTCAACTCACAGTGCAATCCGGGAAGCCTTCGAAAAGTTCAGATCTTTCGGTGCCGAAAACTCCAGCAATAAGCCCTAGCGAGCAGATTGCCCATGATGTGAGCTTCATACCAATCCAGTGGCATTAGAGCTTGGCAACTTTAGAAGAGTGAACACAGAAAGAAACGCGTTGAGGATGAAATGGGCGCGAGTTAAAGAGGTTTTGTTTTCTATTTTGAAATATATACAGAGTATTAATTGTTGGTCTAATGCAGCAAACCCCAGATCGACGTGGACAAGGGGTCTTCGCTCTCAAATAAGGCAGGCGTCAGCTGCAGGTAGCTGTAACGAGGCTAGCAGTGGCTCTGTCGGTCGTTACATACTTGTTATTGATATAACATTCCCTGCCAATATAGCATGAATAAGGTGAAGCATTGACAATCATCTCAAAATAGCGGACGTGCTTCTGCACGGGCCGGTTGGTGGATCAAGTGGATTTGTTGTTCGCGTCGAATTCTCGATCTGCCATCTTATCGAGATTTCATTCGGTGATTCCGGTCTTGTTGATGAGTTGGTTCCTGAGTGAGCTTCGCCGAATGGAACTGGCGGTCGACGCAAGGACGCTCCTTCAGCCTTGTCTCATGCACAACATTGGTAGTCGTCATGATTGGCGAAACGAGAGGGTTCAAGGTTTAACAACAAACTTGAGTACCGATCCGATCTTGACTGAACCAAAGGTCTTCCTTGCTATGTAACCAATTAGTATGTAATCGCTATTCTGCGCCGGCGCTTTCTTGGGCAGTTGTTAGGCTGAGACTAACGCCAGAATTAGACCCCGTATCGTACCACAACGTGTAATCGACTTCATGTGAAACAGCGATTCCTGGATAGTTGCAGCAGAGGGTTTGATTCGGTTGTGATTTTCTGCTGATCAAATGTCCGATCATTGAAAAATGGAAGGTTGCAGTGTAACAAACATGAGACTTCCGTGAAGCCTCTGGCTTGATTGGGTGCGACAACATTTTGAGTTGGCGAGCCGAGAATGCATGTTGATCGACCGTGACCTGGAGGATTATCCACTTTGAGAAGCACGATCTAAGACGTTTCCAGAACAATTCCGTTCTTCTAGAGACGTTAAGAGCTGACCGTAACAGGCGAGTCAGTTTGCGGTTTCAGGTTTCGAATAGCCAATCGCTCTGCTCCGTATGTCAGGTAAGTTAGCTTGGAGGTGCTCACGCGTGGACAGTCCTCAGGGTATCAGAAAAATTGACCGCTGGGAGCATAAGAGATAGAATTATTAGGACATCTTATGGCACTTAGACTAAGCTTCTTTGACTACTTATTTTTATACCCTAAGACTCGGGAGGCCAGCTTTTCTGCTACCCACTATCTAGACAGTCTTGTCAATCTTGTAGGGGCAAGGACTGCTTGTTTGCTTTTTATATGGGTATCATTTCCATATTTTGTTTTGAATCATCCGAGTTTTCAGACAGATGTCGCTGTAGCATATCCATAGACTGATCACAAAGTCAGACATAAATATCCATAGAGCAATCACTGCTACCTGTGTCATAGGTTTGTGGTTTCTTCCTGTTGTACATGTCTTGTAAGGGAAGGTGGCACTTCGGAGCTCCGAAAAACCTGAATACCGGCAGCAATGGGCAAAGACATAATGCGTGGTAAGCGGAACGTTCGGATTGGCGACACGAGTCCTTTCTAAGATATCAATCAGACAAATTCCCTCCAACAAATCGATTGAAGTTAATGGTGGTGGTGTCTTATTCCTCAAACAGCAACTGATCACCTGACCCTCCAAGCCCAAGTCGTATCTCCGCTCGGTACAAGCAGAAACTTCTCCACAACAGTTATCAGATGAGATTGATAAAGATATCTCTTTTCACTTGCTAATGCCCCTCAGGATCGGCCATCGAGCGATTTCTCCTCCTACCCCTTCGTAACTCCGAGAAGCACCCGCATTCGCATCGGTATTCGCACAGCATTGGACCAAGCTCCGGCTGTCATCGACCGACTATGACTTCTTCAGACCGAAGTGAGACCCCGGACTCGGACGGTGACCGAAAGCCTGGGGCCCGAGACGACTCGAGCCAGCCCGCCCGCAAACGGCAGCGTGTCCGCCTCAGTTGCCTCGAGTGCCGCCGCCGAAAGCTATCGTGCGATCGAGGCTTTCCGTGCGAACGTTGCATCAAGAGCGGCACGCCTGATCGCTGCAGCTACGAGTCCCGCAATGGAGAGGTTGTAAATGCCTCGTCGGGCGTCCCGCCCCCGTTTGCCCAACTCGACTCCCGCCGCTTCGTCGATCCCGCGACGGGCTTGTCCCCACGGGACCCTGAATTTATACGCCAAGATCACGACCGAATCCGTCGATTAGAGCTTGAGATAGCTCACTTGAAGAGCCAAATCACCCGACCTGGTGCGTCTTTTGATGGGAGCACCATCGCTGGCACAACTACCTCTCCCCAAACGAAAGATGATCCCAATCATGCAAACGCCAACGTCGAGGACCCCTCGGTCCGCGAAGTACACGAGTCTATCGAAGCTACCAACATGTCGGGCGAAAAGGGCGAACTTCGATTCTTCCGAGGCAGAGGATTCCGCACGCGATACTTCGGTCCGCACAATGCCAGTATGGCGTTCGTTGAGCTGACCGGACTGTGTCCCTTCATGAAGGAGACGGCCGACGAATGGCTCCGTCCAGTCATTCTTCACGATCGCAAAGACCGAAAGAGAAGGCGCGAGGATCGTGAGAAGATCTTCGAGGATCCCGATATGGAGCTTGAGGTATTGTTACCAAACAAGGAAGAATCTGATGCTCTCATCGATGTCTACCTTGACCAATTCGAGCAAGTACATCGCATTGTTCATATTCCCACTTTCAAAAGAGAATATGTGGAATACTGGACACCTGGCTCCAACAAGCGTTGTGCTGCTTTCACAGCGCTGATCCTTTCCATGATGGCTGTAGCGAGCTGTGTTCACACTCATGAGAGCCTCAAGTTCATTGGCATGATGTCGAATGCTCGCCACTGGGCAGAGCGATGGATCAAGGCATGCGACGAATGGTCGTCGAAGCAAAGCCAAAAGCACCGACGCTTAATTCACTATCAGGTAGCTTGTCTCCTGTACTTGGGCAAGCGAGTCAACACGATCAAGAAGAAGCGCTTCTGGACAGGCTCTGGGGCCTTGATCCAGGATGGAATTGCTGTCGGTTTACATCGTGAGCCGAGCCATATGGCAGCCAAAATCACCGTCTTTCACCAAGAAATGCGCCGAAGAATCTGGGCTACAGTGCAGGAGTTTGACATGCAAGCGTCTTTTGACCACTGTCTCCCTACTCTTGTGAGCCAGCTGCACTATGACACCAATGCACCTCGCAATCTGGATGATGACGACTTTGATGAGAGTACCACTGTACTCCCGCCGTCGAAGCCTGTCAAGGAATACACATTTTCTTCTTTTCAGCATTTGGCTCGCCAGAGTCTACCTTTGCGCCTAGAGCTCAGTCGTCTTTTAACCGGTCCATCATCTGAGATAGACTACGAGCAAGTCATTCGATACACCAACGACTTGACACAGGAGATCGATGCACTCCCTTCTTGGGATATGAATCTGGAAAACGTCAGAGGGAAGAAAAACCCTTTGATCGCATATACTCTGTTGCACGTTCAGCTGAGGCAATACATTATCCCCTTGCATCAACCCTACCTCAAACTTCGCAAGCAAAACTCCAAATACCAGTACTCCGAAATCATCTACTACAACGCAGCGCGCGACATCGTTTTACTGCATGATAAGCTTTACGATCAAGGCGTTCGCAGTCTCAACTTCCTCCGCGAGGATGCCCTCACAACGGCCATTAACCTCTGCAGCGTTACAATGTTACAGCCGAGGGGTTCTACCAACATGATCATGATCAACTCGCATCATACACTCAAATTGATTGAGAAGTGCATTGCGATGAAAGAAGACCGTCTTTTGCGGTGCGGCAACAATGAGCCATGGGGATATTCTATTATGTGTGCAGCATTAGGATTACTTGAGGCCCACCTGGGAACCAAGGAGCCCGAGGTCGCCAAGTCAACATCGGCGGAGCGCTTTGTCAACTTGCACTATCGGCTCCTTGCTAACCAGGAGCCTCCTGTGTCCGGGGAGCAACTGGCAGCTGCCATGAACGGCGTGCCACCAGGAAACATGGGACCCGGGCCTACGCCCAATATACCGCTGCATGACCGGCCAAAGGTAATGAAGCTCGACTTCCACGGCAGGGCATTTCCTAATATTGGTATCCAGTCGGTGACCCCTTTCTCGTTTACGCCAACGATGCCCGTCGCTGCTCCGATCGACCCGAGTCAGGCCCCGTGGATGATGGGAGGGGATCCCACTCAACCTTTCAACCTGGACCCGAGTCTGGAGTTGCTGGGAATAAACCTGAACGAGATTTGGGGCGAGTCCTGGGAACTGGGCTGAAACAGAAAAAGAGGAAGAAAAACAGCCCTTTATTGGCTGATGAGTAATAATAATACCTAGCGTTGAAGTTTGTGCTTCACAAAGCGATGGAAAAGTATTAGGCCGGGCGTTTTGTTTTCGGATTTTTTTAAATTGTCTGTTTGATGATACCAGGTATACTGAATCACGACAATGCGAGCACTCTTGGAGCAAGTCTTGGCGTCAAATGCCAACGACTTCCATAGTGTCTTGGAAAAGCAACTCCTCTCCATATATATCTTGTGGGTTTGAATATTGAGCTCCTTGTTTGACTGACGAATTTCTCTTCAGAATCATGTGCTAATGAAATGCAACATCTACCAGTGATGTGTGATATACTCACGCGGGCGAAGAGACATGTGTTGAACCCTCGCAAATCTACGGGTTTCAACACATGGCAGACTTTTGTCTTGAGTCTTGATTGAAGACGATTTGGCGACTTTGTTCTAAAATGGCAATTGGGCGCGTTTGAAGGAACGTTATCATCGGGGTTCAGCATGTGTCCGTGATTACTGGGACTGAAAATTGATATGTCAAGCGATGCAGCGTACGTCTGTAACTACAATTCATGTCGTGTGGAAATGATCATAACGAATTTGCAAAAAATTGAACCCAATGTGCTGTGCAGCTATCAACATGATCAAATTTAGATTTGCTGGGCACTTAACGTAAAGCCATACTAAAAGTATTTCCAAGACTCCGTTCTCACGAGAATTCATGGAATAAACTGAGGAATTCTTATTGCAGCGGAGAGATATGTAAAAAGACAAAAATCTCGCCCTCCCAGATGGGGAAGGGTTCGATTTCATGATGTCTGCTGGCAAACATCATATTGATTCTGTTGGTCCAAGATGGATTCCTTGGCTCAACAGGAGTGCGATAGAAAATATGGGTGTCAATCAGTACATATATATTCAACCAATTCAGATACGAAGTGGTTATAACTTGTAGTAGTCCAAGACGCATGGCTCTCAGTATTGGTCATGTACCAATTAGTTCCATGTCAAGTTTATCCAACAGTATATGACACTCTAGTTAGTCCAAATCTTTCTTGCGGACAACAATATAGCCCTCGTTGATATTGTGTGGGTTGCCATCCTCCTCGTCATACACGAACTCTTCTTCCACGTCTACCTCATCTGATGGTTCTGGCGGCTGCTCGAACGTGCCTTCGTGCCATAGAATATCTATCAAAGCGTCGGCAATGTGGTTACCCATCCAGTCGTAGCCCTCTTTTCCCAGATGCACATGATCGTCCCAGTACCTGTGGCGATCTTGTTGTGAGAGTGAATGAAACGGAATCTTGGACTTGAGGTCAAATGCGTAGCTATTGATTATCAGTGACATGCGCAATAAAGACTGGGCCTGGGATGATAATGCCGCCGAATCTTGTCGTGATTTTTTGTCATATACACGCATCTACTTACTAATTCCGACTGTTGTTCTTGAGAATGCGTTCGTTGAGCGCATTCCTCGCTGCCATGGTTCTCTCGTTATCTGCGCTGCATTCTGGGACAGTAAGGGCAAGGACTTTGGCACCCTTGTCCCGAGCAAAGTCGTAGGTTTTTTTCAGAGATGAGAAAATGACCTCTGGGGGGATGCCGAATGCGATATCGCTGCAGGGTTATGGATCAGCTGTCTGTCTCCAGTGCCGATGATGTGGTTGTGCTGTTGGTTTATACTACTCACTTGGTGCCGCCAAGGACAATAGTCCAGTCATATGCTCTCGCGCGCCCTATTCATTCTTAGCTTTGTTCGAGTTGGCAATCAACTAGATTAATATATCGCATACAGGCAGTTTTCGTTCTGATAGAGAAACGTTCAGAAGAAGCGACGTCGCCGGGAACACCGCTTACAACAATGTCAAAGTCCACCTCTGGAAAGGTGCCCGTGAGTCGATCCTCTAGCTTGGCAGCGTACGGGTGCGACATCAGCCCCTGGCAGTAATAGCCCGAGGTGAGAGAGTCGCCAAAGCACAGTATGCGGAGCTTCTTACGAGGCATAGTGATGGTTTCTCTGGTGTTGATGTGATGGTTTTGTGAATGAGGTCGGAAGAAGTGGCGGGAGGGGGGATGTTGGTTGAGCTGATGGCGTAGTTTCAGTGTAAGCGAGTAGGCTACAGCGCTGTGATCACTGTTAAGAGGTAGTGTTCACATAGAAATGCCACTGGGCAGCATTGGTCATGCAATCTTTGGGTGACCAGTTAAGAGTTGAGTTTGAAAACTTGGGTAGTTTTTATGCTCGTAGATGAAACTGTATCATCTCTGATTCATTGCTGTCTGGTAGTGGCTTTGATTTGCTGATCTCCATGCCCGCGTGATTGATCATCCTCTGTGTCATTCATTGTTCAATAGTCGGTGACTTCTATAAAACAACAACTACCGATCATACACCCAAAAAAAATAAAAAAAATTGTTTAGCCCTTTTATAGGCTTCCTGATACCGGATGTATATGATTGGCTCATAAATGCAATGTATGTATGTTCATCGAGTTGAACGGTTGACAAGATTCAAATCATAGTTGTCTGCAGGGTAGACCGACTGCCAACTTGAAAGGCAGCCAGCCAACAGAACAGCTGTCTCAAACCACACACAACATATTTTATAATGAGAACAAAGAAATCAACCGACGGTGATGAGTTGGGTTTTCGCGTGTATACAGCATCTAATTAGGTGAGTGAGATCAGGCTCGTCAAGGTTATTGCACAGAAGAATGTGCCAGGATCATATACCCCATTCTGTACACTATCTTCAACAACTACCATTGGTGAGATGGCCGAGTTGGTTATGGCGCCAGGTTAAGGTAAACCTTAACACCAATTTCCTGGTGGAGCAATCCTCCTGGGTTCGAGTCCCAGTCTCATCAAGAGATTCTTTTTTTGCCTATTGTACTGAATCGATAGATAAGAAAAAGCTTCGTTGCGCCGCCCGTGCGATGACGGAGCCTTTGCCACGACATCATAGCAAAAATTTTGAGGCTAGTCGGAAGCTTCAAACTCAATCCGTACAGCTCTTGCTAGAGATGGATGGAAGCTTGATCCCCTCCAAGAAGCAATAGTCTCCCCTCAAATAGAGTAATAAACATTCAGTTCCCTCCGCAATTACTCGTCATACCCATCAAGCTATGACCAAGTATAAGGCTGATTCCCCTGCAAAAAATTAATAATTTGTAGACGGCTTCTGGTATTGTTGTTACCGGCACTTTAGAAACGACCCACGCTTAAGCGCGGATTCTTTGATTTTTTTTCCTGCTCTTGGTCCTATCTGCTCCTTCTTGCCCCGCCCCCTCATCAGCTTGCCATTGCGAAATCGCTACTACCCCGCCAAACTTTTTCCTTTTGGCCTTTCCTTACTCGCCAGGAGCCCAATCCGCACCTGAATGAGGCGCCTGTTTTCTACTTACAGCTTTTTTTCTTCCTTTTCTTCTTCGTCCTCTTCTTTTTCATCTCCAAAAAGCTTCTCTCTTCTAGCTTCCAACATGTCCTCCCAGCAGAAGATCGCCATCGTCTCGGTCTACGATAAGACCGGTCTGTTGGACCTGGCCAAGGGTCTTGTCCAGCAGAATGTTCGAATTCTCGCCTCTGGAGGCACCTCTAAGATGATCCGAGAGTCGGGCTTCCCTGTCGAGTAGGTGAACTCAATTGTTTATACTATGCGACAATAGAGCTAATTGACTTTCACAGGGACGTTTCCGCCATCACCAAGGCCCCTGAGATGCTTGCTGGTCGCGTCAAGACTCTGCACCCTGCCGTCCACGCTGGTATCTTGGCCCGCGACCTCGCCTCTGACGAGAAGGACCTTGCCGACCAGAACATCAACAAGGTTGACTACGTCATCTGCAACCTCTACCCCTTCAAGGACACTGTCGCCAAGATCAACGTCAGCATCCCCGAGGCTGTTGAGGAGATCGATATTGGTGGTGTTACCCTCATCCGCGCTGCCGCCAAGAACCACAAGCGTGTTACCATCCTCAGCGACCCCAACGACTACGCGGGCTTCCTCAAGGAGCTCGAGAAGGGCGACGTCACCGAGAGCAGCCGCAACCGATACGCCCTCAAGGCCTTCGAGCACACTGCCGACTACGATGCCGCCATCTCCCAGTTCTTCCGCAAGGAGTACGCTGGTAACGGCGACCAGTACAGCGCTCTCCGATACGGCGCCAACCCCCACCAGAAGCCTGCTGCCGCCTACGTTTCCGAGGGTAACCTTCCCTTCAAGGTCCTTGGTGGCTCTCCTGGTTACATCAACCTCCTCGACGCCCTGAACGCCTGGCCTCTCGTTAAGGAGCTCCACAAGGCCCTTGGCAAGCCCGCCGCTGCCAGCTTCAAGCACGTCTCTCCTGCTGGTGCTGCCATCGGCCTCCCTCTTACTGAGGAGGAGAAGAAGGTCTACTTTGTCCACGACATTGAGGGCATTGACGAGTCCAGCCTCGCCCAGGCTTACGCTCGTGCCCGTGGTGCCGACCGCATGAGCAGCTTTGGCGACATGATTGCTCTTAGCGACGTCGTTGATGTTCCTACTGCTCGCATCATCTCCAAGGAGGTCTCTGACGGTGTCATTGCTCCTGGCTACGAGGAAGCCGCTCTTGAGATCCTCAAGAAGAAGAAGGGTGGCCGATACCTGGTTCTTCAGATCGACCCTGAGTACAATCCTCCTGCTACCGAGACCCGCACTGTCTACGGTATCAACCTCCAGCAGCACCGTAACGATGTTGAGATCACCCCCAAGCACTTCAACACCATCATCACCCCCAAGGACACTGCTTCCCTCCCCGAGAGCGCTGCTCGCGACCTTACCATCGCCACCATCACTCTCAAGTACACTCAGAGCAACTCTGTGTGCTACGCCTACAATGGACAAGTCGTTGGTCTCGGTGCTGGACAGCAGTCCCGAATCCACTGCACCCGACTTGCTGGCGACAAGGCCGACAACTGGTGGATGCGATTCCACGAGCGCGTTCTCGGCATCAAGTGGAAGAAGGGTACCAAGCGTCCCGACAAGAGCAACGCCATTGACCTGCTCGTCAGCGGCCAGCTCCCTAAGGATGGTCCTGAGCGCGAGGCTTTCGAAGGTGTCTTTGAGGAGGTCCCTGCTGCCTTTACTGCCGAGGAGCGTGAGGCTTGGATGAAGCAGCTCAAGAATGTTTGCGTTTCCAGCGACGCTTTCGTAAGTAACACCTATCTTGCTTTATCAACAATCACTAACATAGAACGCAGTTCCCCTTTATTGACAACGTCTTCCGCGTGTCTCAATCAGGAGTCAAGTATGTTGCTGCCCCTGGAGGCAGCCAGAACGACTCTGCTGTCTTTGACACCGCCGAGAAGCTGGGCATTACCTTTGTTGAGCAGAACATTCGTCTGTTCCACCACTAAGCGACACCTGATGAGAGAATTTGTTTTTTGCTGATTTTTAATATGAAAATGGAACCGGAAAAGTAAAGACCTGGCTTGCAGGACTTGGCATGGAAAAGAGGGATTCCCAGAAATTGTAATCTTTATGATTGCGATGTTGTATATATGATAGACTTAACGCCGCGCTCAGACGCTCACTTCAACGTGATTATGATGATTTTTGAACCATTCGTAAAGTTGTATTCCCCGTTTGTTTTGTGACTCTATCTCACTCGACGGCTTTCACACATAAGTGAGCCTGGCCGAAAGCATCTACTCCCTTTGCTCCGTTCCATGGTTGCTTCCCTTCCAATCCCAAAAGCAGATCAAAATTAAATGAAATCGCAAATCGCAGCATTTTTTGCAACCCAATCCCATTACCCCTTTATTAGTCTTCAATGTCATCATCGCTGAGCACCAATTTCTGAGCAAGCAATCCCGATACGTTTCCATCCTTTATACCCGCGCGCTTCTTTCGAGGACTCATTTCTTCTGAGGGCTTGTCTGTTGCCCACGCTTCTCCAGGTGGCATATCGTCTTCGGCATCGGATTCTTCATCTACAGCGTTGATGCCTTTAAATGCGACTACCTTTTCAAGATCGCGAAGACGGAATGTGGATGTCTTGCGAGCTCGGGCAATATGAGCCATGTACGGCAGACGCTCAAGCAGCAGTTCGCGCCGGGCTGCGCTGCCGAGTGAAAGCAGAGGCGTGTCCTGAGTCTCATGTTCCTCCTGTTTCTGCTGCTGTAGCTTTATAGCAGCCTGTCGGCTCTGTTGCTTGCGTTGCATCCAGGAAGTTTCATCAGAATTCTGTTGTGGGCGACGGAACGCTGTAGCGCCATCGGTGAGGTTCTTGGTCGCTCCATCATCGCCCCTGAGTAACTTCGTGGACCACATATCCACAAAACCCTCCAGCTCTTCCTTGGCGCGCCAGAGTTTTAGACTGGTTGGGTAGAACATCTTGAACGCATCAGTACCTTTGAGCATGGACGACGATTTGCGTTTGACAGGGTTGGGAAGAGAGAACAGCATGCCGCGAACGGCGACCTGAAATGTTATTTCGTCTTGTCGCAACACATGGCTTCCAGAGTCTGGACTTGAAAAGCCGCCTCTGCCTCCAAAGAATATGTCTCTTGACGGAGAGAGGAGGTCGGCCTGGGAGAGGTACTCGATACAATCATTGACGTAGTCCATTGGTGTCGACAGGTCCATAGGGTCTGTACTCTCGCATGATAGAACGTAGTTCTCATGTAACGCTGAGACAAATGTGTGTGTATCGGTGCCAGTCTCATCAATTAGAGTATCCACGGAAACTTCTGACCGTTTTGGTCGCGAATGTTGCGAAAGAAAGCCCGGCAGTCTTTCAGTGGTATCATCCCGCGGAGCAAATTCGTCTCGCTTGTTGTAAACCACCTTTCCAATCGCGTGGAAGATACCGAGACTCGCCTCACGCTGCGATATCAACTCCAGGCTCTCCTCTTCACCCTGGGTAAGCTTGATGGCATCCTTCGTACCCTTGGTCTGTTTCGTAAAAGCAACTTTGTTGCCCCAGTCACCTTGTTGGTCACCTTTCAAGCAGAGGAACTCGAGGGACGAGGCGGCGTTTCTGATGTCTCCAATCTCGCCAAGACGCTTCAGAACCTGAGGACCTGGAGTTTTCCTTCGTCCTGACTTCCGCGCTTCTTTTTGAACGATCAGTTCAAGTGCTTTCAGGAGGAACGATGGTGCGATGGCGTTGAACTCAATCATACCAACCCCTGGATGTTGCAGGATTTCAGGACCAAGGAGTCGATGTGCGGTAAAACTGTCGGCTGAGGCGGATGTCGTGGTGAGATGAGTCTCTGAAATGATCATGACTACTGGTGTCACGGGTTCCTGTTGAAAAGGTTTCGCAAACATAGACAGAGAGGGCGTGTTATTGGCAAGGTATTGTAGGATGGCATTGCGGAAAGATGTCAATGCGGTCGAGGACTTTGCAAACGTGTTTGGGAACTCTTCAATGAGTATTACTCGTTTGGAATCGCTTTTTCGTACAGCCTGCGAGCTACTCTGGGAGGATGGCAATGTCGGGACATCTGTATCCAACGCTCCAAATTTCCCACCGCGACCAAGAAATTCTTCGAATTGCGCTGATGCCGAAACGAATCCCAACCCGGAGCTTCCTGCAGGGTTCCTCCATTCAAGAAGCTCGCAACCCATGTCGTTCGCCAAGAGTCGCATCGTTGTCGTTTTCCCAGAACCTGCTGCACCTTTGAGGATGAGTAGACGCTGTCGCATGCGTCCAGCTATAACATCCTCCAACCATCTTCTCACATCTGATACTTTCTTCTTGTTTACCGCGATTTCCTCTAGGTTCTTCGGACCAAATCGCTCGGACCATGGTCGTGTATCGTCGTTGGCGGTGGCAAGGGGTATTGGTTTCGGTGGTTTGATGAACTTCTGGCTAGCACTGGGCGCGGCCGGGAATGCCGTCTGTGAATCATCTCGTAGCCTCTTCTTCGCGTGTTGGCCAACCAAACTCGAAGAACTTGCTTTTTGTTCAGAAATATCATCGTCTTCTGAGATAGGATCGCTGATAATATCGTCGAGGGGAACGGATTGTCTATCCCCTGCTCCTGTCTTTACAGCTTTCTGTGCCTGGTTGGAGAAGAGGGTCCTCAAATCTGCCGTCTTCCCCTTGTCCGCCGCTTTTCCAACATCCTTTGTTCGCTTCGTGCTGGGGCTCGTACTGTTGCGCTGGTTTTGGTGCGCGCGACGTGGTAGGCGGAGGGAACCATTCTTGGCTGGCTTGCTGGCAAGGATTTTGGGTTTTGTAGGACTCGGAGAAGCTGTAGGGGCGCGGTTTTTCGTAGGGGAGCTTGGTGAGGAAAGGAGGAATTTGTTCAGGGTATTATTAGCACGGGGCTGTTCGTCTTCATCGTCTGAAGCTTCGACGATGTTCCGCCGGCGGCGCTTCGCGGGCGGAGCCATCAACGCAGATTATGCATTTACAGAGGCAGCATACCGTTATATAAGAGTACGCGACCAAGCTATAGATGTCAAATTGTCGAGTTTTATAGGCCCTGGTAGAAGTGATGATGACGATGCGATGTTGCTGTTGAGCTGATAGCTGGAGCTCTGGAGCCTGCCTTATCGTGAATTGAACACCGGCTCCACAGCACAGTAGAGACCCACTTTGATAGACACCCCAACTGGAACTGAAGGTCATCGTGACTGACAAACATGATACCTAGATGAATAAATATACTTGATGATAGGTAATAAATCATTGTATATGAGTTGGTCATAGGCCTCTATGTCATTTCATACATTCTCATTACAGCTAATCGATAAAAACCGGTCAAATACCAGTGGTGGTTTTACAGCGAGCCATTCCTATTGACCTGGTATAAAAGCTACAATTTCACTTCGTTTTTCATACAATCCCATTCCTATTATTCCATTTCCTCGCAGAACTTCACATCAAAATGTCCAACCTTGAAAGTTGTCAACAAACGTAAGGGCTGCCAGGAGGTAGCGGTCGTGAACATCACCCCATGTCCTGGATGCTTCCTTCAAAGCACGAATTGCTGCTACAGGTTAGCTGAAATCTTTTAATCAGGATATTAAACTTACCCTTGACGTAGTGAGCATCAGTGGCCCAGTCCGAGTTTAAAGCCTTGTCCTCAACATACTTCCAGCCTCGCTGTTTAGCATCGCTATCGACATTGTCCGGATCAGGAAGAGGCCGGCCCTTCACAATGAAGATTCCTAAGACAAGTAACCACCACTCCCGGACAAGAGTAATGTGGTATTTCTCGGGGATGAACGGAAGTAAAATTCGAACAGCATGGCTTGTTGTTAGCAGATGTACAAGCAGGAAATTGAATGCATGGGTGCCTGGTTTGACTGTCGCAACGAGAAGAGCAGCCGCAGCTTCTTGGGACAACTCAAATTGCTTCAAGGGATCATTAATCTCCCATGCATTCCAGTATTCCAGAATGATATCCTCATGCTTGTCAAAGAGTTCTTCCATGTCGCTTAGGTCAGGGCTGATGGAGTCGAATCGACTATCTTTGGCCAATTTGGTGAGAAGATCTAGTGGTGATGCCGAATTGAAAGGCGCTTGCTTGGTATATGACGAACTATCGAGATACTTGTGGAAAAAGTTGTACTGGACACAAGCCAGTCCCAAAGCTTCCATAGCGAGTTCCTTGCAATCCATCTCGAAAGCATAGCCCAAGTGGATAAGGGGATGTCCAACTATTCGAGTCAGCAATTGAACCTTTGGCTCTCATATGAAAGGTATAGTAAACGTACGACCACAGATCAGACCATGGAATAAAGGTTCATCGCCAGTGAACAGATAGTGTTGCATCTCCTGGCGCCAGTCATATTTGAATCGCATAACAAATTTGTCTTCAAAGAAGTCCACATAAGCACGCTGGAATCTCTTGTCGCCTCTGTGTTGTTCCCAGTCATCTTCGCCAAGCTCGGCGGGTGAAGGTACCCATGGGTCCAGTTCTCGAATTTCCTTGTCATAGATGTCGTTCATCTGAGAAATACTTGCTCCTAATAGATATGCAGAGCTAAGAATGTGAGAGTTGTGATTGTCGTATTGAAGATTGTGATAGACGACGGAGTAGTTGGCATGATTTGCCTTGATTAGATGCTTCAGACATCTTGCCCGTTTGTCCGGGTCTGTCTCAATGTGATGAATCTCAACAGAGGGTACATTGATCGCCTGGCGGTTAGAATAAAGCCCCAATAGTCGATTGACCACGGGTACTTGTGAGAGGATGCCAGACATGATATCGAAGTTGTTTGAGAGGTGAGATTGATAATGTTAATGAGGAGAGAATGACAATGACGTTCAACCAAAAGCCCCGGCAGGAGCGATCAAATTGAGCTTCCGTTGGGGCTTCCAGCGGACACTAACAAATGAAATAGCGGGGCTTCTTTTCCTTTGGGGGTCACGATGTAGCTGCACCTTCCCCAATGACAAGACGCGTGCACGGACCATTTACTTATCAATCTCAAGAATGAGCCGCGTCTCCTTCTTTTTAAACTTCATCCTTTCACTTCACTCTCCATCGAGTAATACCTCGAGTATGGTCTCTCAACCCCCTGCAGCGATATATGCAGAACTGCTCTCGAATATCAAGCAAATTTCCGTTGTGGCATCTCTATCAGCGCCAGCAAATCCTTCAACAAAAGCAGACATCTCAAATGGGGGCCGTCAACTTAACGTGACGCACCAAGGCCATACGGAGAGTATCACTCTGCCGGCACAAACATCTGTGGCTGGAGTCTTACCTGTGGCTCAGACCGGTCGCCCAAGTCTATCATGGAGGCTTCCAGTCTCACCCGCAGAGGCAAAACCTGCACAATTCTCCTTGGAGAACCAGGCGTTACCGTGGACATCTGTTGACATAAAGACGGGCTCACCGGTAGGCTGCCGGGGTTGTGGAGGTGGATTTGTTTCTCAGGGTGCCATAAATGAATGGAAAGACTTGCCAAGTGAGAATTGGGCTGAAATGATGGAGTTCTGGCACTGCCATAAACCTCATGACCACGAACACCAAGATTCCGAGTCTCTGGCCACCAAAGGTTACGGTGCCAACTCTGCTATATCAGCGCAGCAGGGTGTCGGCTTTGTCGACTTGACTTCATTCCTGTTCACAGAATCTGACTGCCGAGGCTTAAAAGTAAGTATTTCATCCAATCGCCACTGATTTTGCTCTTGACCATGTTCGGCCAAACCTCGAACCATTACCTCTGGGGAGAAAGAAGATGTCCATGTCGGTATTTCCAAACCTTTCAATGATTCGGCCATCGATACAACTCCCCAAGATTGATGCTTTTGTCGTCCCCACCCCAATGGGCAGCTAGCCTTTTGGAAACCTTCCGCACGGAATGGGTTCCTAGGGTGATGCTGAAGACGCTGCCTCCTCCTTTCATCCAACCTCTCACAGGCATGGGAGTTTGGAGATTATCAAGAGGCATATTGTCCAAGGATTAGCGTGATGCCTTTTGTTCATCGACTGTCTGCTTACATGTTGCAGTATTCTTCTTCGACAATGGATGCTGGGTTCGACATGTTGTCTTTGGCGCTTGAGGACGATGAGAGTAACAAGTTCTTACACGTATTTTGTCGAAAGTGTGCAACAGAAGTAGGTCTGTACAACGTTGCGGCATCATCTGTTACTCTGTTTAAATGGCAAATTACTTGTCAAACCAAAACTCCAGATCCCAACCCAAGCAGCCCAGAGTGTCTTGCAGCGACTCTCATGGCTACAATTTCGAGGTCGGGGTCATCCAAGTCTATCATCACGCCGCATGTGCTTGGATCTGTAAAGCCGGGTTCAGCGGTTGCACGCCAGAACCTTCATCTTTGGGTGTTGAATCCCAATGTGATATACACAGTATCTTCTACCACTGGCTGCAAGACGGCTATGAAGATACTCTACAAGCATATCGACTCGGAAGAGGGCGATAAGCTGATTACATCCATGACCTCGGATGTCCAGGAGATTACTCTGCCAGAGACAGCCATCAAAGCTGCAGAAGAGTGCTTGTTGGCGAGCAGTCAACTGCTGCCAGCTCAAGAACGGACTTTTAAGGAGTGGAATGTCGGGTTGCTTGGAAGATGGGAACCCTATTCCTGAGTAGTAGAAAAAAAATAGAATAGAAATAAATCATTGGTATCTTGTATGCCTTTTCGTTAAGCCTATCATTTGCCCAATTGCCGCCGCGACCGCTATTCGCATGAAACCCCAACTCCTTGCCATGGCATCCAACATGTATAAATAGATGCCCTCAGTGACTAATCTGCTTGGGTCTAAGCCCTGCTTCTCGATCCAAAATCATTCTTCGCAGTAACTGATCAGGCGATGCTGACATGGACATGGATTCTCTTTCTAAATTTAAGGTCAGTTTAAAGTTCAGGGATGAGTAAGAAATTACCTACGAAAATAGAAACTCTCTGTACGTAGACTCATGAAAGCTTCTATGAGAGATTCATCATCATCTAACAGCTTTCGCGTAGCTGCGACTCGAAAATCGGCGTACAAGGGACTGGTTACCCGGAACATGGCCGCGTATATGGATACTAGATAGTGATAGAAGTGCGTGCCGACTTCCAGCTTGCATTCTGGAAAACCACTATAGTCCTCTGGTACATGGCATGGGAATTGTCGAAAAGCCATGTATGTGTGGACCAGTTTTCGGTACATCAGAATCAAGCACCAGAGACTGGCCCAGAGGGCTATTGAATTGTCGGAACCGATTCCTGTAGGCCCAAAAACTAGCTTCTCCAATTCTAGGAGAACTTCTTTCTCAATGGGTTGGGAGGCCGCTTTCGAGATCTGTCCGAATTGGGTATGTAGAGCGCAAGAGGGCGGTGTCATGTCGCCGCCTTCTTCGACACATAGAATCAGTCCCAGGCGGATCTTAGTCAGGCAATTGAGTTTGTGCACTTTGCGGACAAAGTCATGCTAAGCAGTGTCAGGTGGCGGAGCAAGGGATCACGACAGGATACTGCTTACCATTGGTAGGGGTGACTTTGATTGACTGTATCTCAGGATGAAAGAATCCACAGTTTGTTGGAACCCTATGCAACGGGTTTCTTGGTAGCTGATGATTCTTTCGACCCAACCAACTAAATGACTGGGTGGAAGAAGTTGCGGCAAGGCATATCGGGCACTTTCCTGCCGGTAAGATTCGACTTGGCCGCCGGCTTGATCTGTCACGACCCAGCAGCAGAACCATGGCGGCGTCGTGTTTCCATAGTAGTCCTGGACTTCGACCTCCAGAGCTGGGTTGCCAGGATAGTCCATCGCTAACGACACTTTACGGTGAGGTCCCAGATGGGTCGTGCCAGCAATGAGCTCCTGATCAAGCAGACGCGCAGTGTAATCAATGTAGTGAAGATCTGGAGATGTTAGACTGCTTCTGATATGAGATTCAAGCCAGCGTTGTACTAACCTCCAGAACTGAATCTCATTTTGGTCAGTTTCTCGCGAATACACAACTGTTGTCCGAGGATACCAGCAGCTTTCTCGCATGACTGGCATGGCGCTCCTACGCCACACTAAGAGGTCAACCTCTGCTTGATTCATTCGAGGCATTCAGCAAAGCCAAACGAGATCAACATACAGAAATCCTTCGGAATTTGCATCGAAAACAAGCACCGCTTTTGCGTACTTGAGCAACTTCCTGTCGTCTCTTTTCGTCAAAGTCCTTCCTCTTTTTCTTGATACCGTTCGGTTTGGTGGGGTTGGAGGGGAAGCATATGACGGAGTATTCGGGTATCGATGAGACACTAGAACGAATTCCTCTACGTCTTGGCTGCGTACGTGAATGATTCAGTTCACTGCCACGTTGTGTATCATCTTGTCTCTTTTGCTTGTGTTGTATCTCGTCGCTGGCGGCGGCAGGGATAACGATCTCGTCTAAACATGTCTGAGCCTGGGCTGGTTCATTTGGTGGTGTTGAACAAAGACGCTGAACATGGAGGAACTCGTCCAGGTCAACATCATTAGGAGAGTTCGACACAGACTGAAAGATTTGCAGAGGTGGAGAATCCATTTTATGAAGAAGTTGAGGACTGAAACAGAGATGAGGTTCGATTAAGGTATACCTCCTTCCTTCCTTGAACATTCGTGATATCCTCCATGTCCTCGCAGAAAGTGGGTCTCGGTGAGTTGAAATTTGCCGTAATAGGAAAGTTTACGTCACGTGAAGTCATCATGTATGAACAGAGAAGGATCCAATCGCAAGGGTGAGTTTCTCTTTGGGTGAGCTTCTTGAGTCAGGCATTCAAGTACAGTGGGCGACTCGTCTCAGTTTTGGCTTAACGAGGCTTGTATCACGAATGGATAGAGAAAAGCGCAACATTGAATTACATGTGCATGCGCACAGTCAGGGTCTAGGGTCTAGTTTAGTATATAAGCACTTGTTGCTTGTGTTGTTTAAATTAAGCCGACACAGCCAATTTGATATGTGGACGCGTCGTAGCTTTGACTTGGCTGTACGGGGGATCAATTGAGCTTACCAATAAAATAGGTAGGATCAGTGAGGCGGTTGTGGTTGTGACAGAGAGTTAAGCTTGCTTTAACAATGAGGCCCACTGAACTTATTGCAACATCTCCGACAATGACTGATGCAGAGTTCATAAAGGCATCTATCACCCGAGATATTGCTTGTGTTGTGGGTTTTTAACTACTCGCGATATGAGATGAGATTCTTCTTTCTCCATGACGGTCGCCCGCCGGGATCCGCAGGGCCGTTTTGGGACTTGGTGAGGGGGGAACAGACCAGGCTGGCTCTGGCTCGAGACCAGGGTGGGACGATTTTCCGGAATGTTCTATAAAAAGGTACAGTATGCAAACGCAAAAGCAGACGCAGAGACGAGATGCAGATGCAGATGCAGTTGAATGTGGATTTTTGGTACCCTTTTAGTTGAGCATGTAACTCAAGAACTGGAGCCCAAAAGACGGAGAAGAGAGGTTCAATAGCCATTGAGACGTGGTCAACTCCTCATGCTACCTTTTTTCTTGGTCTTGTTCATCTGTTACTCCCTTTTTCTTCTGATTTGCAGGGCCAATTTCGGCTACCGCCAAGTCTCCCTCCAAGCGAACGATGAACTAGACCAGGGGACTAAACTATGACGCAAATCTACGATACCTTGGTGGTCTACCAGTGCATGTCTCTCTCTTAGCGTCGGGCAGTTTGGGTGTTCCTCTTCTGCCGTCCCTTCAAAAATCAACCTGTCAGTTTGTGGATTGCGTTGCATGAAAAGCAACCACAACAAATGCACTTCCGTTTCTGACAGACAATTCTCTGCTGCCAATTATTGTCGCGGCGTTAATATTCATTCGAGCTCGGTTCCCGGTGCGGTATGCACCTTGGTTCGATGACAGGTAACTTGTCATGTCTGTTGGCCGAATCCTTGAACTTGTTCCTTTCTGGAGCAAAGAATGGCGACGATCATGGGCGTTGTTGGGCGCCGTGCTACCGTCCTGTGCATGCAGGGCCGTAAGCCCCCTGTTTTACGGACACTTTTTTCCTCCTGTGTTCCGTTATGTGATGTGTATGGCGATTCGTGTAACAGCTAATAATAAGCTAGCATGGCACAGAAAAGTCGGCCGAGTAAAGCCGGAATAAAGAATAGACCACTAGGTACGGATACTATGTATGGAGTACGAGCCCGGTACGAACTTTCCAAGACTCACTAAGGTTGGAAAATGGATTTTCGCGAACACAAGTTTACAATTTTACCATCATGTGCTGTTGAGTCGGTCTGCAATACGAGAAGACAAGAACTTTCTACCTGGGGTATGAGAGGGAATTCCTGCTGCAACCGACAAGACAGTAACAGCCCAGGCGATCCATTCGTGACGCGAGATGGAAACGACCAACCAGGGCGTCATGTTTCGTGAGTTGGTTTTGCAGATCGATCTTACGAGGCGACCCTCAGCCACGAGACGACACGAAACGGCCGAGAGGGGAATAAAATAGCCCGACAGACATGAGAGACAGAAGGAGGGGGGGAAAAGGGGGCACTGCAGGATTACAGTAAGTAGGTAGGGGCGGATAATATTTGCCGCGTAAGTTGGGGTCTTTGGAGTTTGGTTTCTGACTGTGATTTTCATTGTTTCTCATCTCCAATGAGCATCATGACGGGTGAGGCCTATGATGTGGTTGATGTGCCGTAGCCGAAAGAGGGAGAGGGACTGGCGATGACTGGACCGATAATTGCAACCGGTTTAGGCGTTATTTTTTTATTTTTTTTTGACGGTAGCACCACCCGGGATGTGGCAGAGACTCGGAGGTTCCAAAGTTTACCCCATGTTGATCACGGTTTTGAGGAGAGCAGAAAAAACCACAACGACAGACATTCAAACGTGGATTGGACAGAATCTGAGATGATCATAATTAAGCGCTGCGTATACAGATATACGTACAACTTCCAGATGCTAGCTTCCCATCTCTAATTTTGAGGCATACTTTAATCTACATACTGTACTGACTGTATTGCACTCACTGCACAGTATCAGCAATTTCAGCCCCCTACAAGACGAACAAGCTGAAACTTTGAAACGGCCAAGCACTGTGAAAATACAGGGAGCGTGGGGTCGACGGTTGGCTGTCGCTGATCTTACCCTCGAATCCCTGAATTGCTCAATTGCGATCCTTCAGCGCTGTTACCATGTAATAATACCTGACTTTATCCAGTCCAGTCGAGGATGCCCGATGAACCATCAAACATCCAAGGCACCAGACTAGATGAATGTCACTATGATGTATCTTCAAGTACTCCATCTAGGGTCCATCGCAGTTTTTCATTATGAGGAAGTATGGAGCTTTGAGAGCTCCAATCCCGCACTGCCTACCAGAATCGGATCTTGGGGGGGGGTTCGCCATAGCGGAAGCTAATTGCACAAGATGAGTTATTGCCCAGGTGTTGGGTTAGGTTATGCTATGTTGCACACTGTTTTTTTCTTCTCGGTCTTTTTGTCAATGCCAATACCGAGTTTCCTTGTCTACCTTCAGCCGCCCCCTTGCGAAGCACAGCAAAGCAAAGCAAAGGAACTGATTTGGACCGACACTCGATCCTCACCAGAGAAATCCCTGAGGGCCGTTGGCCAAAGCCACCCTTGGCCGAGAGCATTGGTCAATGGAGATTTGCAATGCTAGTATTTCTTGCAGAAGCTTACCGTACTGTTGGTGGTACAGTATATGTATACTTCATAAGCCATACCTGGTACGTGCTGGGACTGCTAGTCAGATTTCAGGTCTGTTTTATGCTTGTTGTGAGAAGTGAGGGAGGCACACAAGGTTGTAAAATTCGAGATTCGACGATGTACATACAAATTGGCAGATCAAACATTGAATACGAGGAACCCCTAGCAACATGGATGTCTTAAAATGCCAGGGTCCAATGTGGCTGTACATGCCGTAGTATTGATTCAACCAGCCCAGCCCAGCTCAACAATAGTTCAGTGGCATCACCAAGTAAGACAGGCGCCTAACTCAGCTAGGCATTTTTTCTGAAGCTCGTTCTAGAAACTCAAGAGGGAGTGTTTACTTGCTCACTACTCTTTACTTCACACAGCCGGAAAACAGCTCTCAAACAGACTAGGATTCACATGTTGATTATCCGCTTTATTGAGATGAGGTCTCCCTTCTTTGATTATTTCTCCTCTCGGTCTTAACCTTGGCTTTTCACAAGCTACTCCACTTTGTCAGCAGTCTGAACTCATTCCACAGACGAATAATGGATGAATGGGTGGAAGAGCCGCCTATGTTGACCCGCCGCTAACTGCGAGATGATGGGGAGGACAGGATTGGATGCCTCGTTTCCGATGCCACGGATCCGTAATGAATATAGCGCGTGTACACACACAGGCAGGCAAGCAAGCAGGCAGGCATGGCTAATAAGCTATGTGTACATATAAATAATTGTTACATACGACGCGACACAGAGTGACGAGGCGTTGGCTGATGAGGACGAGGATGGGCATGAGGATGAGCATGGCATGGCTGGGGCAGGAGAGAGTAAACAATAATAACACAACCCGTGTGAGGTGTATACATGTGTCAGACCTGAATAGAGAGAAGCACTGTTCTAGACACGGTATATTAATTCACCAATGTCTCAACCGTCCGTCAGTTCAATTTAGTTCACTACAATTCAGGAGAAGGAAAAGAAAAGTGGTGGTATAGATGGATGGATGGAAAAAAGTGGCTGGATTTAGGTCCCGTCCAAGAGCACTCAGCAGCCAACGTCATTGCGTATCCACCCATCCTCTATGGTCCTCCATGGATGTCCCGAGGCCCCGAAACCCGACCCCGTTGATGCAGAGACGAGACCAGCTCACTAAAAGTAGCAGCATACCGCATACCGCCCAGGTACCAGGGGAGTACTGCCTGGAACAGCCACCCAGAGTCGAGATTTCTCAGGGCTTTTATGGAGCTCTTATGGGGGCGTTTTTAGATGCAAAGTCTCCATCTTTTTGGTTCTACTGGGGGGGCTTGTCCCGGTGCAGGGAAGAGCCGTCCTAGATCTGACACGCAGCCACAGACAGTCTACGGATCCAATACATTAGTTACGACTAAAACGCTAGGCTGTCTGTCACTGTTCAGTTTACTGTGCTCTACGTTACCTTTTTAGTGGAAAAGGGCTTTGCCTGACTTTTTTTTTTCTTCAGTCGTTATTGCCGATTGTTCCTGCCCGTTCCTGTGCCAGTTCCCAGTCAGTGTTTGAGCTCTGGTCCCTTCTTTCCTTCCTTGTCATGCTTTGACATAAAGAATTGCCGACCCGCTGGTCCCCTTTTACTACACTTCTTGCTTCTCTTCTTACACCAAACGGAAGAAAAGCTTTGAAGCTTGCTTGTTCGTTGCTTGCATTAAGCTTCTTATTTACGGATCACCTCGCCTTGTCTGTCCGGCTCTGCTTGCTCTGTCCTGCTGCTTTGCCTCGCTTTCTTTCAGTAGCTACTGGCTCACTCCTTGACCCCTCCGCTTTGCCTTGCCTGCCTTGCCACACGCACCCTCTTTTCTGCTGCCATTCTTAGCTCACTCGCTGTACTCTTTTCGCTCGCTGCATGTAACGCTGGCGTTTTGGAAACGATCCGCTCAGCTTAACGACAGGCACAATCAGGACTGTTGCCCATCATGACGTCGAGCAAGTCCTTCAGGGCTTCTTTAATGCCCTCCATGTTACGATCCAACACGGATCCCGATTCCTCTTCTACACCTTCCTTCCGCAAGAGTATAAGGAAGTCAAACACTGCAGACCTTTCCAAGCTCCAGGGCTCAAAAATTGGTTCGTCAAAGTCCACCACCAACCTACCTCACATTGGACCCAGTGAGCGAGAAGACGCTGTACAACAGAACGAACGCCCTCGTTCCGCCGAGCAAAAGACTCTTCGTAAACGCAACGACTCGGCCCCAAAGGTTTCCTTGCCAAAATCACAATCAACCACAAGTCTGGCTCCTTCAAAAAGTACAAATCGAATGTCGAGGTTCTGGGGCAATCGCCTTTCGTCTTTTTTGCCCTCACTTGTCGTACCGTCAGAGTCTGCAGAGTCCCCAACACCAAAGGCTGCACCAACACCACCAGTACCTGCAGTCCCCTCAGCGCCCGCTGCAGCAGCGGCCGTTTTGCCTGCACCCACCAAATCCTCTTCTCCGACAGACACTTCGACTACTACTAATACGGCTGGCACCCCTCCCACGACTGTCGACGACAGCGCCTCGTCAACTACTCACAGCATCACTGATCCAACCGCCCAGATGCAGAACGAATACCACGACACCATGTCATACCAGAACAACGGTATTAACCAGGCTGGCTCACCACCTAGCCCAGACTCAATTCCTCCCCGCGGCAGCGACAGTATGGACGGTCAATTAAGACCCAACCCTCAGATCATGGCCCCGATCCCTCCGTCCCCAGAGGTCCAGCGAGCGGCGATGAGTCCTCAAGAGCCCAACATGCCTCCTCCCCCGATTCCCACCTCTTCATCGGAGAACTTGAGCAACGGAAGCGGAAAGCTGCGCAAAGAAAACCCCGCCTCTCGAACGAGAAGTGGCTCTCTCCAGCATGCGCCGAGCAAGTCTTATGGCGGCGGCGAGATCCAGGCTCTCAAGACCCGAACAACTTCCCCAGCTCCTGACCGCGGACGTCGTTCATCGTCAGTCCAATCCCCGAACAACCGCAACAGCAACACCAAGAGCCGCATAGTTTCCACGCCTCTTGCCATCAGACCCGGATCATCCAAGGGCGAAGCCAGCCAGAGCCCATCGCGGGGTCGCCTCCGAAGAAGTTGGTTGCCTGGCGGAAGATCCCGATCCAACTCGATGGATGTTTCCAACGCAAACACCTCAACTGCTTGGGTTTTGTCCGACGATACACAAGCCGAGTACAATGCCTCGTTTCTCAAGAACGGAGAGAAGGTAAGTGACGTTACTCCCCCGTTAAAGCTTATTTTCAGAGTTAATCTTTGCGCTCAATCAGGTCCCGGAACTCTGGAACGAAAGCGGAGCTGTGCTTGTTTACCTGTACCCCAAGGGAAGTGGCCGCGGGCCCTCCTTCAAGGTTCAAGAGTTTACAATTAGCTCATCTTGGCTTTTCAACGAACTCATCCAACGCGAGCGAGAGACGCCCACGAGAAATCGCAATACGAGCTTTAGCGGCCGTCTTAGTTTGACTGCCGAAGATGCGTCCCGATATATCTCACCACCAAACTCTCCTCCCGTTCCGGAAGAGGGATCAGACGATTGTTTCCACCTATACCTGCCTACAGGGGCTCCTGGTCAAGAGATGGCTCCCGATGTCGACCGTCTGATTGCCATCCGCAACTTGTTTGCTTTCTTGACCGGACAGCCTCTTGTGGGAACCAAGGCTAAGCCTTCCAACTTCCACGCGTTCCTCGACATTTCTTCCCTTTTGGAAGAGTATGGCTTCACCAGCTATGATGGAACTACTTTCGGAGACGCAGTTGACCTCAGCTTCGGGTTCTACATGGATCAACACGCCCTTGCGGACTGCCGACACAGTCGAGAAAAGACGTTGGAGGCAGTGATTCTCGGTGAGCGCATGCGATCGGCCGACCTTTACAACGAAGCTTTTGCCCATGCCGCTGGCAAATACGCGGCCATCATGGATCTCAAGCTCCCTCTTTACGAGCAAATCTCACCCAAGACACGCGTCAGCCTGGAACGTGCCCATCTCGATTTACTCAACCGTCAGCACAGCGCCAACATGCATCTGGAACAGTTTGACTTCCCTGCCCTTTTCTCAGGTATTGCCAACTCAACTTCTATGAGCGAGCTTAGAAGCGTCCGCTTCAAGATTTGGAGGCAGTCATTCACAAAGATGCGACACTTTGCCTTGAGCTACTACAAGACCGCGTTTGGTAACTGGCCACCAAAGGCTAGCAGCAAGAAGAATCCTTTCTCCGAGAGTGGACTTAACCGACTTGTTCTCAAGGTTCTGTATTCTGACATGTGCGCTCTCTACGACCTCCTTGTTGATCGTAACAACCGAACATCGAGAATCATGGATGAAGTGCCTGAGCTCTCCAACGATCCAGACAAGATGATTATGTCCGCCCTCCGAAACATCATGTCCGAGTTTGATCGCTCAAAGCCGCCCGTTCTCCCTCCCATTCCTTACGATTGTCCTCAACTGCCTACGGCGACATCGATCTTGGAAACTTACGACACGCTCTCGCCTAAGAAGCAGGCAAAGTTCGACAAGGGTATTAAAGAGCACGAGCTTATGCTCATGCTGAACAAGGCCTACAACTACGACACCAACTCTGCCAAGGTTCCTTTCCTGGACAAATTTAAGGAGTTCGAGCTTCGTGAGGCCAGGGGCAAGACACCTCAGGACTTTGCTGACCAGCGTATCGGTTACTGGCTGTTCCTTTACGTGGCGATTCAATCGCTGCCTGTTCTCGTTGTGGATGCTCCAGGCATGCAGTTCACAGAGGGTGTCGAGTACTTCCTTTGCGAGCCCCCCTTGGGCAACCCTCCCTGGGTCCCCGATCAGCAAGTCAAGAAGATGTGGTACGAGGTTGCTGGCGGAGGTGGCTTGGTCGAGCTTTCTCAGGACGCGGTTCTTTTCAGTGTCGAGGCTACCTACCACCGAAGTCACTGTTGGCTCGCCGCTACCCAGTGGGAGAATGGCGGTGCAACATCACAGGCGCCAGAACAACCTCAGATGTCTCCTTTGCAACCTCCCCGATCCATGTTTTTGGACAACGAAGATTTCATCTCACCACCCTCATTTGGTAACGGTTACAGCACTCCTCCTTCTCCTATGGGCAGCCCTTCAGGCGCCCTACGACCTCGAACACACTCTCCTGGTGGAAACAGAGCAAACCAAGCTTGGCGATCAAGTATCGCACTGGGATTGGAACCTGTACCTCTACAACCCCCTAGCCCCTTTGGAGAGCGTAGCAGTTCTCTTGGAGGACGCCCTCCTAGTCTCATGATGGGATCCCGAAACTCATCTATGGCCAACCTGGCTGCCCTCGGCGGCCACTACCCTCAAACAGAGTCACCACCTCCTGAGCCCACTGGCGCGACATTCGACGATATTCTGAAGCAGGAGCAGAAGAAGGAGAAGAAAAAGAGCCGATTCTTCTAAACCAATTGTGTCACTTGCCAGGTTTTCTTTTTTAAAGTTATCCGCACTCGAGAGCCACACCTTTGTACTAGTCTTGTTGCATTGGATGCTGAGTTGTCTCGTGCTGTTTATCAGAACATAACGGTTTTGATCGGGGAGCGGTCCCTAAGTCGGAGTTTCACGATGAGCTACATTTATGTTGGATTGTATTGCAGGCCATCTGCTTGATTTTCTTTTACTTGCTTTTTTCTTTTCTTACTCCGATCTCATCATATACGCAACACCACATAATTTCTTGGAAAGGAGATCCTGGCGGACTATTCTTTTTATAACGACTTTTAGCATGAGAAAGAAAACAAAAATCTACACAGATATGTAGTCGGGACGGAACAGGGTCATCATCATAACTCTTTTGTTTTAGACATGGTTGATAGAGACGATGTCAGTAATTGGCCGGACGAAAAAAAATGTTTAATTGGTTTGAGTCTTTTTGCATACGAGGCGCATAGCAAGTTCTGTTCACATAATACAAGGGGGGTGTAGAACGGCATAATGGCGTTGGTTCGATATTGAATTGATATATAACTCTTGACTGAGTTGGTTGCCTCGATTTGGATGTCTCTTGTGTCTTTTTTGTGCATTTTGTGTGTTTATGTGTATTGCATGTTTCCCTTGCGTGTATGTTGAGTGTGGCTTGTCGGTTATGCCCCTTTTGTCTGCATATAAGCAAGGTTGGCACCATCTTGGCATGTTCTATTCTACTTGTGTTGGTAGCTTGATACTTGTCACCAAACTGCAGTCTGTATAGATGGTAGGTAATGATTAAAATATAGTGTTTGGATGCACCCTGCACCTAATCGTAGTTATTATACATTTAGTTTTACTATACGCTATATATATATGCTATAAGTTCAATCTTGTATGTGCCTGCTCTCGAGTAGCAGGTCTTTAAATTCAAAACGCCTTTTTGATGATGTTCCCGTTCCCGTTTATGAGAACTTTCTATACATTAGGGCCTTTGCGGTCCAGTTCCGTACACATTCCATCCATAAATCGTAGCCATATTTTCCATGGCTTTCCATGTTTATCATACTCGGTTGAGAGTGCTTCGTCTCAGAGCGTCACCTTTTGCCAGCGGCCTCGCTCAGTGTGCCACCACCACTCCTTCTCCTTCTTATCCGCAACGATTCCCTCGCGGGAGTTCCATCGGCCATTGCATCCCGCCTTTCCACCTGCTAGGTTCTCACCCGCGTCACTTTCGAGGTCTCTTATGTCGATCAGGCCCCCCTTGTCATCCGTCGTTCCCCGGTCGGGGTGGAGATGGTACTTGATGGGACTTCCAGCTGTGCCGATAAATCCCGCCATGGTGAAGGTGTCGTTGAAAGTGCCGTCTTCCTCGATGACGTTGACGGTGAATTTTGGTTGCGATCGGGCTGCTTCGAGACGTGCTTGGGCGGCCAGGCGTGAGGTGTGAAGATTTGAGTAGGGAGCGCGGCGCGAGTCGCCCAAGGGAAACGCAAAGGGAGAAATGGGCTCTCGTGGGGATGCAATGGGTGATGCGTTGGTGGATCTAAATAGGCGGGTAGGTGACATGGGACTTGGTGTTGAGCTAGGCGGAGGTGTGGAAATTTGGGGTTGCTCAGTGGATCGAAAGCGATCGCAAGGAAGATCGATTCTTTCAACAGGGTAACAGAGTTCCTGGAAGATGCCGTCCGGATCGTTGGGAGTGCGCAGAATCCTCAAAGCTGGGAAACCCCCTGCGCCGATACTTCGAGCGAGGATGTCGTCTGCGGCGTTGACGCACGTTGCGTGGCTGGTTATGTCCCAGTGAAGCTTTCGAATAGTGTTGCTAGTCAGATAAGGCATCAGCCACAGCGTGAAACTGTCGTTCTCCGGCATGGTGGGCGGAAAGGCTTGGATGAAGGAGAAGTTGACGAGGTTTCGAAGGTTAGAGAGGATGCGGGCGAGAGCAGCCAGTGAGTTCATTGGCGTGTGGCGGAGGGTTAGTTTGCGCAGAGGGTAGCTGTTGGATTGCGTCGCAAATGCTGACAGGCCGGCAGTTGTAATACCGCTGATGTGAGAGAGGGTGAGGGTCTCGAGAGGAGGGAGGGTGAGAAGAGAGCAGTCGTCGAAGCTATTAGGCGGCAGGTTACAGAGATGAAGGTGCTTGATGTTAGGCAGACGCTCAAGGGTTTTTGTAAGGAGTGTTTCGGGTGTGAGAGTTGCTCCAGGCAGACAGTGAACGGTGAGACTCTCAAGCCGTGACCAATTGGTGTTGAATGACAAGAATGTTGCTTCCTGAAAGGGCTTGAGCTCTCCCGGCATGACCATACCGGGCTGCTGAGCATTGCCCTGGGTACGGTGCTGTGTCTGATGTGGCGACGCCTGAATGAGCCAGTTCATCTCCTTCAGGTTCGATCTTGTGGACAGCGCATGGAATATCTTGCTGAAGGAGTGGTCATACATTGGCGACAGACCGCGGAGACTCTCTAGGTTGGGGCATGCCATGACCAGCGTGGCGATGAGATCCTCATACTCGGCGATTGTAGAACCCTTGGGGACGGTTTCGGGAGCTGGGACTTTGAGTGTGCGGACGAGACTGGCAAGTCGAGGTTTAGAGCGGAGCATGCGACGGAGCATGATGACGCGAACGCCCTGAGACATCTTGTACTTCTTTTTGTGGACAGCTGAATCTGCGCCTACGAGTTGGATGTTTCCGTACCTTGTGGTGTGTTAGCGTATCATCCTATGTATTGATGAATTCAACTTACAGAGCTGCTTGAGCGGGCTGGTACCACTTGCGACAAGAAACAGCAACATTGGTCGCATCTCGCATCCAGCAAGTCGCACAACTCCCGCTGTTTTCCCCAACATGAAGATTCCTTAGCTGCTCCATGATACACGACAGTACTTTGGTAGGTAATTTGGCGAACAGTTCATTTGGCTTCATGGGTGTTCTCGTTGAAGAAGAAGAAAGGTTCTTGATGGGCATTGGTCGCTGGTACATGTACTCTGGTCGCCATTTAGAGGCCGAATCGGTGGATTCCATGCTCGGTCTGCTTCCCCAGGAAGACTTCATTGTTGGCGAGTTTATAGTTTGGGACTGAAGTGATGCTAACGTTGTGGCTGAAATATTGGAGAGCTGTCGTGGGCGGTTGATGTTGGGTTTCGGTTGAGAGATAGCATCGCGGCTCTTTTTGGGGTCTGCCAGGGGAGTTTCGAGAACGGTATAGGTGGGACGAGGGAAATCGTCTGGTGAGAAGGGAGCTTGGTTTGTCTTTGGTGATTCGACTATTGTGCTTGTGTTTGCGAGAAAAGCACTAATGGCGGTTTCTTGAGATGTCTTTGGCGAGCCAAACATGGTGGGATGCACCGGCCGAACCGAGACTGTAGTATCCTTCATTGTGAGGTCGAGCGAGAGCTGGCTTTTGGAGTGTTTGTCATTTCCTTTTCTTGTCACTGGAGGAGGGCCGACAGAAGATCGTTTTGATCGGAGTTTGTTGGCACCAGGACGACTGATAGAGCAGCAGTGGATGTTAGTTTTAAGTGAAGCGTCCAAAAAGGGTAAAATGTTTGGAAACAAAAAAAGAGTTTCGATGTACGGGGGAGGAAAGACAGGAACAAAAACAAAAGCTGGTGCTAGAATCACACCATTTCTTCTCTTCGGGATCGGGGAATAATAATAGACTAGGACTAGGCATATTCGGCCTCAAAAGGCCATCCGCTTTCCTTTCTAGAGGCACATTAGATCTGACGTAGAGCGAATCTGACAGGCGATTCATGACTGTACCTTGGGCTTGGCCTGTTGTAGTGTGAGGCTGGCTATGCTGGTTCCAGGGGACAGGGCGCCACTTAGCACCAAGGAAGGGAATTTGTGGGCATGTAATTTAAAGAGTACGGGCACTGAAAGCGCTAAAGATGGACATCGGATGCGGCCAACACGCAACACCATCGAATAGCGACGCGCGCCATGGCTTGAGACAATCAACCAAGAGTTTGGTAAAGACAGGGCAAGACATTAGAGTTTCTCTCTTTCCGGGGGAGAATCAATTGCCAAAGACGGAAATAGCAAGAGGTATTAACCGCAGAAACAAGGGGGTAAGCATAAACAATGGGCGTTGTTGTGGTGTATAGGAATGGTCAAATATGGCCATGGGGATAATAAAACAGCTGACGAATACAGAGTACCGAAAATGATGATAAAAACAACAATAAAAAATAACAAACTTACACAAGGTCAGTCGATCGGCGAGAGAGCTTCTTCTTCTTTTGCGTCTGAGCTGGAGTCTGTGTGTGCATCTGTATTTGTTCTGTAGGTTCCTCATCAATCATGGTAACAGCCCAGACATGTCTCCTAAACTCTTCTGCTTTTCTATCATCAATAGCCGACATTGAACTCCTTCCACGATGGAAGAAGCGGTGGAAGTCTTCGCCATGATGGTTGTGCTGCACCTGGAACATGGCCATTTCCTTCGTGATACAGTATCTCGTGTCGCGCCGCGTAGATTTACTAATCTGATCTGATCCGGATCGGTCTTTGTGGAGATTGATTGGTAAGATCGGCAATGAACCGTATAGCAAGATAAACTGAGCTGAAATGAATTGATGGCGTTCTGAATTGAAGTATTTCGTGATAGTCCAGGTGTCACCAATAGAATCGGTCTGCCGTCGATAATGTTCCGAGTATTGATCAACTGTCCAATAGCAACGAGAAAATAAATATAGAAAAGGACGAGTATAGGCAAGGAAGAAGGGTTGGAGAGGATGTCGGGAACTTAAAGAGAAAAGACGATAGATCAGGGAGACTGTTCTAATTCGAGTTCAAGGGGAGTTGATTCGATTCGTGAGGGGACGGGCGGGGGCAGATGGAGGTTCTCAGACATGCATGAATTTCGTACATGTATTTTTAATACAATAATTTGTCAGTTAATATATAATGATATGAGAAAGAGAAGAGTATTAAACTCAATAGTCGAAAAATGAATGCGACTCTTAAATTGAGAAACCCTTTAAAAAAAAGGCTGGGTCTACATCCAGCCAGCCATCATTGATGATGAAAAATCCAACTATTTTTTCCGATCGATCTCATGAACAATAATGATCACATACATGAGAGGGGAAAAAACAAATACCATGATGTTACTCCATCAGTCCAGACCAACAAACAGTATGAAAAATCAAGATTCAAATGGAGAACCAATAAAGACCCATAGTCTAGAGCATCCCTGCTCTTTACATCTTCTTCTCCCCCCCAGCTAGTAGCCATTCCCTGCTTGCTACTGGTTAGGTCGTTTTGGATTTCTGCTCGGGCCTTGTAAGTAAAGAGAGTTATGAAGGGCCTCTTCGGCTTAGCGATGATAGGTTCACAGGTGAATAGACTCCAAAGCTGAATCAACTTGGGGTTGCAGTATGACTGGACAGTAAAAGTAAAGAAAGACAGTCTGACGTCTACTCTTTGTTTGTTACTGCCAACTTCAACTGACGAGCAAACAAAACTCGAAAAGAAAAGTTACACCGCACTAGTACCTGGTTTCTTGCATCTTGCAGCAGTAGTACGTGCAGAGGAGAGCAGTAGACAAGGGGCCAAGCGGCCAAGCAGCCGAGTCTCTCCAGCCGCTCGACCATGATCAAAAATAGCATAGGCTCTCCGACATCCCTGCTGCTGTCCTACCATATACCGTCTGTACACCCAATTTTCTCTTACCTCGAATACCTATCAAGTTGCAACTCCATTCAGCACAGCCCAACAATCAACGGATCCATGACTTGGAGTCAAAGATGGGCTCATCCAGTCGCTATCCAAAATGACCCCCAAGGTCTGGTCTGCCTTTCTGGGTTTAGGCAGTAACTCCTCTTAAGCGACCGTTTGGTGCGAGAGTTTACTAACGCCTTAGCTGCAGTAGTAAATCGGTGGCTGGCTGCCTCTTTAACGAGTACACAACGTGCAAAATACTTTGTCTTCAAGTACATATCAACTCACACACTTGCCGAGTATATTCTGCCTCAACAGTATAGGTAGTCAATCATGGTATGCATTTGCCTTTGTAACACCGACTGATCATGGAACATCGTTCAGTTTTGACAGCCAGACCTGTGCAACACTGACAAGGGTCCCCAGACTTTCAACGCTTCCGATCAGAGCAGGGAACATTTTAGTACTGCTACGGAACAGATACGTATTTTCTCCTGCTTCTTCTCTCCCCCTTGCCCAACCCGAGCAGGGGAACCATAGGTAAACAGAACGAAAAACATACACGAAAAAAAGCGCAATGACGGACTTCATCTTCGCTTACAGAGTACGGGCATAGATTCCGGAGATTTGATTATCCACTGATAATATTCTTCAAATCCTGTTATACGTTGTAAGCAAAACAGGATGGAGATGAACATAAAAGTTGTGCATTCTCTTTGCACAAGTTTCTCGCCAAGTACGCTCGTGATTCGTAGGCTGCGCGTCCCTCTTCCGGTTCACCGTAGAGTAGTCCAGGATAGTATATGTAGGATAACTGGAACAGAAGGATACGTGCGCTGTCAATTCTTCTGTGGGGTCTCGTTATTGCAAAAGAACAGGAACAAACAAAAAGAAAGGCCGGTAGATCCGTTCGTCTCGTAACCATTGCTGGACCAAGTTACCTTTGAATACTGCGTCTAGTCACGGTCTCATTCTCCCGACTGTATCCCCATCTCTCGATTGCATGTTCTAACTTTCATAGAAACTCATCATAACCTTAAATACAGACATACCTCCACCGCCGATTCCATACCGCCTCCTGTTGCAAAAACAAAACATAAGCCGAACACAAGGATGCCCTGACGTTGGTAGGATTTGTATGACATGTTTCTCATTATCCATCATGACATGTTTCTCCCCAGTCTCGGGCTCGCCTATTCGCTTACAGAAACTAACAACCCAGCGAGTGACCCATCTTTGGTTCCAAGTTTACGACGAGTTCACATCTCCTCGGCTCTGTGTAAGCAAGTTGTTGGATTCTTAGCTTGTGGGTACATCCAGTTCAAGTATCCGTGTACAGAGAGAGTACTGTACATTGTATCGTTCGTTATCTTAGCCTCAACATTACTTCATCAATGACGCCAAACTCCAAAACGCCTCTCTTCCCTTCACATGCTATGCAATGCAGCATTAACCAACTTCCGACTTGGTTCTGAAACTCAACCGAACACTCGCCACATCTTGGCGCGGGGGAAAGACACAGCCTGTGGCTTTCTACTCTCTACAGGTGGCGCAGTTCTGTACATCCTCTTGCTAGTGTATGGAGGCAGGACAAGTCGATCAACTTCATTCAATCTTCCTCTGAACTGCCGGCAAAGCGCACTCTTTTCGATGGACGCGCGGCGATATCGCTTGTGGTGCTTGATGAAGCCGTGCCTTCATTATGATGCTCGCCAATTGTAACTTTGTCGGATTGCGATGTCCGCTTGAGTCCATTCGTCATCTCAAGACTTCCGAGAACCATCCCTGCATCGCTTGTATTCTTTGTGGGGGAGTCATCCAATACCAATCCTTCGTCAGGGTGCATAGTGCGCCCGAATCCCCTTCTGAAGATGTACTGAGGCGTGCCGAGAGGTGCCATCTGACCTTCTTTGCTAAGCTCGCCTTCAGCCATCGGCATTGGGTTGATTCGTGCGTTCTTGATCCAGTTGTAGATCGGACCAACGTCCAGAATCGATTGCGCTCGGTGGTGTTCTGCCTGCGTCATGTGTTGTTTTCGTTCCAATATCACCTCTTCTATGCTGTTCTTCAACACCAATGTCTCAACGAATACCGCCTTTTTCTGACTAATGCGACGCGCACGACCAATGGCCTGCGCTTCCACCTGTGGATTGAGTACTGGACTGATAAAGAATATCCTCGATGCCTCTCTCATGTCCAGACCAAAAGCTGCCTGTGAGATGTCCATCAATAGAACCCTAAATTGTTAGCGCCTAGCTTGAGATAGGGAGTTGGTAGTCACCTGAATTTCGGATTGTGGTTGAATGTATTGACATATTGGGATCTCCTCTGGACGGTCAAGCCCTTGGCATAGATGAGGTGTTGTATTTGGAGCTGTCTGGCGTTAGAGATTCACTTTGGCCAGAGTCAGTCTTGGTCACTTACAACTTCAAGCATGCCCGCTAGGTACCATGCAATATTGTCATTTTCATAGAAGATGAGTATCTTTTCGTCTTCCTGGTATCTCAGAATATTGTCAATCAGATACGAAAGCTTGATGGATGCAGTAGACGTTATTCTTGCTTCTTCTAAAGGCCCAAGAGCACCATCAGGGATAGCCTCAGCTTCAGGCTTTGCATCCTTTGTGCTCCGAGCACGTATGCTTGGGTGCTGGTCATTTCCTAGTTTCGTATTTCCAGCCATTGTTTGCGAATTCATTTCTGGATCATCCGACGCAAGCATGCGCTCTCTCTCCGTAACTCCCTCTTGGGCTAGCTGGCCGTTAAGCAGTGAGTTGAACTTGTCAGGTTTTGACACCGATTTGTAGACGAGTTTCTGAAGGGCCACTAGCATGTTTGATGAGCTGCACATGCCATCTCCTGTGTCACCATCCAGTGACCAAGACGAGCTGAGACTTTGCGGTATGCCCTTGACGAATACTGGCATCTCGTGGAATTGATTACCCAGTGCCTTGAGCTTGTTGTCTATTACGACATGGCCAAACTGTATCGCTTGCTCAAGGAGGCAGCGATCTTCATCGCTGATGGGGATTTTGTTTTCCTGGAGAAATTCTTCAGCAGTCTCAACAGCTTTCACAATATCTCGCCGTGAATAGAAAGAACCACCAAAGAAGCTTGCTTGCTTGAGATTTTGAACAACTTGCATCAGTGCTTTCCGCTGCTTGGCGTGGAAGAAGTAGTCCATGTCGGTTCGCTGAGATTGTACGGCGTTGAAGATGATCATCATCGAGAAGATGTTGAGTGACATTTGATCTTGGTACGAACCCTCTAAAACGACCAATTTTTCGTTCACGGGAGGTAATAAATCGCCAACTTCTGTGAGGCGGTGCCTGATGATGAGGGAGTTCAAGGTAGATCTCAAGATGTCCCAACGACCTTGCCCAGTCGATTTGTGCTTTGGAAGCAGCATATACTTGGCCCAATCCGCTGTAGTATCCCCAGGTTCCAGAGAGGTGTTCGCCCAGGGTCGAGCTTTAAGATAGAGCGCTGCAATCGCGCCTATTCTTGTCAAATCTTTCGTTTCCATCTCGAGATCAGAGTGGCTCTCATTCGCGTCAGCTTCTGTCGAGATGCTGTCCTCGCGTTGTACACCATTTGATTCACTGGCCCTCTTTTGTGCATCTACTCCGTACAAACCATGAGACGGGGTACCAGTCACAATCCACCGCGACGAGACATGTAGGGATTCCAAAACCAGCAGCATATCGCTCTTGCCACTTATTCTGGAATTACCAAGCTTGTGTCCCTCGTCAACGATGCATCGTTTGAAATGAACCTGCGACAACGGAGTGGCATCGACTCCCCCTGCTTGTCTTTTCAGTGCTTCTAGTCGAGACTGAGAAAATAGAATCATGTCGTACTCTAGCAGAACTTTGGGCGGTGGCAAGTGATCGTGCCCTTCCATTACCAGAACCCTCAAATCCTCGGTATGTTTTTTAATCTCCTGCTTCCACTGCGCTAGCAGGTTGGAAGGTACTACGACGATGCTTCCATTGCTGAGATAAACCTGCTTCTTGGACAGTTCAAGTGTCCCGGCAGAACGTCTTGCGGTTCGCCGTGTTTTTGGTGGCGGAACAAAGTAATGACCAGGGTTTTGTTCGAGTGCTTGAATACATCGTGTGTGTTCGTGGCCCGACTGTGCCTCGAGAAGGCCGAACCAGGGTTTCCATGGGACCGAGTGTCTTGTAGCACAGGAAGCGGCCATGTCTGCTAGAGAAGCCAAGCCCTTCCTTACTGGACGATCTCCAGTGCGTAAATGCTCAGGAGGCTGTGCCGGTAGATCTCTAGTAGCAAGAATGAGTGCGAGGCAGATGATGGTTTTGCCGGCACCCATCTCTTCGGCGAGAATGCCACCACAAACGCCATCATAATAGCGTGGATCCCTCAAGATTGTACTGGAGACTGGGTCAAAGTACCAAGATCCGCCTTCTTGGTCCTGGATTTGAAGTAATCGGGGGTCGAGAATCTGCTCCGGTTGAACCTCTTTTTGCAACATCAACGCCGCCGACCTCCGTTGGTAAGGATACAGCTCTGAATTCAAGCCCACAATTGTGCCGTTCAAAAGATTGCGGATGACTGATCTGTCATAGAGATTCTCGACAAGGTCAATTTCAGGCGCAGGTGATGGGATGTTGTTAAAGAGCTGAAGAAGGGACATGCCTTCTTCCTGGTCGCTTTTCAAGTTGATAGACGTGCAGATGTGCGACCTGTGCAGCCATTTAGCATCAGTGCTTCCGTTCCATGCTTCTTGAGAGTAGTTCAATTGATCGAAGATTTTGTCTCTGGATCTGAGTAAGGACCGATCTGATCGATTGACGGTGCGGCGCAGCGCGTCATCCGGGAGGAAGTATAGCCTCAAAGTGCCTCGATCGGAATATTGATTGTTGACATTGAATTCAAGTCTCACCCAGGACTTTCGGCACAAGTCGAAGTGTTGTTTGAGTCGTTTTATCTTTGTCAATTTAACCTCCAGATCATTCGGTAGATAAGCGTCGTGATGTTTGATGTCTGAGTCACTTGACAAAGAACGAAACATTTTCCACCCTTCGACATTATCCGAAGCCCAGACTCTCGACTCTGGACATAGTTCTTCTTTATTAATCGTTAAAGATCCAATGGGAATTAGAGGTGCTGTCTTGAGGCACATTTGGGCGAGTGATGCCTCTATCAGCGCCAGCGCTGCAGAAGGTGGTAGGCCGACAACAAAAAGGGGCGCGGAAGATTTCAATGGATTTTATCAAGCCATGTAACTATTAATCGAGTATTTCTGGGCTTTAGCGGTATTGCAGATGGAACTGAGTTTGTGTGAGCGAGTGGGATGATGATGGTGAGTAGAGGGGAAAAGGATGGATGGATGCCTTGATACAGTTTAGTACTAGTGATCACACCGTGCTTACATGCCAAGATGTGCTGCACATGACAGTGTCTAAACACTGTAAGGCTGTGTTACATAACCCTCCATTCCAACCAACCCAAAAGGTACCATTCACTCCTTGGAATTTACCAGCAGCAAGAGGAAACTGTAGATACTCTGCACTTTTCTGCCCTGTTGAATCCCACCACCAACAATATATTGCTTACATCATGGACGTTTTGATTGGAGATGGATCTGATAGTCGGCCAGTTATTTGCGCAAGAGTGGTGATGAATTGAGATTTGCTATCTGGGACACAAAGAGTACTAACACCACCATTGTTAAAAGTACACAGTTTGCATTAGAGTCCCGCTTCGCCCATCAGAATATGGAGGTGACTCTTGGTTGTCATTGGGTATTTCTCAAAGGCTGATTGTGAGACATTCCGTGCGAGTGTCAGTCAAATCATAGATCAAACATGAGCCTTGTCTTCCGAAGGTCTCTCGCCAGTTTCCACGGCCCTTTCTGGTGCAGATACTGCAGAGATGACTTGTACAGAAAGCGATAGTATGGCCTGTTTTGAAAAGGACCAAACTCGTATTTGTTTAGGGAGGGTCGGAATCCTCGTATTTACTCAATCATGGAAATAGATTGTGATACTCTGCACAATGTATGTCGTTACGTGGTTGAGTTAGTGGATCCAAAGATACCCTGTACAAAAGCGTCTTCAGATCTCGTCTATTTTGTCCCTGTTCATGAATGGCAAATACCTAAGCAGTCAAATATGATAATCATATAGAACGGAGTAGGCTGACTGAGTAAAGACTTGATGTCTCTCTCACAAACCAACCCGCACAATGACATTCATTCTTATGCACGCATCAAGTCCTACATCGTGGTGTACAATCCGCCCACAACTCAAATTCTACTACGTGTACTGTACCGTGTCTTTAATGATTTGTAGTCTCTAACCAATCATAAAATTTCCGTATACCCAGAGCGGCAATCCACATGACGTTCCTATGTCTTTAAGCGATAGTTACTATCAATGAAACTATTGCACCGACCGTCCCTCATCGATATCATTCAATGGGCGCCCCATCTTTGCAAGATTACATTGGTTACCAGTCGATAGACCGGGCAAGTGGATGATTGAGCAAATACGCGGCAGTCATGATTGACGAAGTGGAAGCAGCTCAATAAACCTTCGATGGTTATCGGTCCATACTTGCGCTAACTCATCATTGCCGTAGATAAGCGACAGCAAGGCCCAGTAGCTTGCCTTAGTCGACTTACTCCCCTTGACCAATTTCTCAGAAATGTACGATAGGTCATTGCTGCAGAGGGAATGATAGCGTGCCCATAAGGTATCAAACACCGTATGTTCCGTGGAGACTGCTTTATGAATACCTTAGTACCCATGTGCGGATGGCCTAGCATTTGGTGGTTAGTAATGGCCCACCTTTAAGGTTTCTCCCCCACTATTGATTGACTTCCTCCCTTCACCTCCTCCATTCTGGCCGCTTCGGCGTGTCGGAACCTCCACTATCTTCTCTTTCTGTCCGCTTCGGCGTGTCGGAACCTTTACATACTATCTCTATCTGGCCGCTTCGGCGTGTCGGAACCATTACCTATCCCCGCTCGATCAGCACACCCTTACCGCACAGCTAGGTAGTAAAAAAATAGGGACTTGAAGCAATCCTGACTAAATCATTAGACCACTCTTAGGCTATATCAACACTAAGAGTCATCTAACACTTATGCCGACTACTAAATCAGTATCGGTTTTTATGTAACCCGCCTGCCGCAGTACTTGTTCTCTGCGGAGCCAGGTCGACATAGACCAAGTAAATGATTGAATACGGGCCGTTGGTGCTGTGCGAATATGCACCTACATGCCCAGGCAGGCAAATGAATAGAAATATGGCATACAGTTATCGCCAGGACTTAGGCAGCCGCCATCACAATCGGATTCCACTTGTGCGATTGGTAGTGGAGGGTAAACACATGCACCCCTAACGCGCTGATTTTACAAACTTCGTACCTACAACCTCGATAAAAACATCAGCATCAACGCAACTCGTCAGCATTTGTTGAGAAACAGTGCTTGACTTAAAATATCATCTTTTCACTAAACTTTAGTATTTATTTCTCATCCATCTTTCTATCTTTCAATTTTTTTAGTCTGCATTGTATGCACCCTATATATCATGATCACCTCCCAGACTCTACTTCTAGTGGAGGAAGGCGTGAGTTTACTATAGACACTCACTTCTTATGCTACCTCTAGGCTAACCATCTACCTGGATATAGATTTTGGGCATACTATTTCCCGTGCAAGCGTCACGAAACCCATTTCCACTATATATAATCCCGTTGTTCCTTGCGCCTGTCGTGCGATCAAGAAGTGGGACACCTGTGACCCTACAGGTATTCGGTGGTGTTCGAAATTCAAGAGAAGGTGGACGAGCACCGGAAAAGGGCGAACAATCACGTTAGGCATCCAGAAAGCGTGCATATTTCATGAGCCGACCACAGCAAAAACTGCCCCTCCTCTTCTGCTTCCTTCCCCTCACCCAACACACACGCTCCCAGTCTCCTGCTTTCGCACATTCGATTCGTCCTCTGTCCTTCAAACTCAACTCTTTATATTGCACTATATGTATATATGCTACCAAGCGATCACTGTAAGCTGGTTCTCTTGTTTTTTCTTTCTTTTTAATCATCTCTGCTTATACGTCGTCAGGGCCGTCAGCGGGTAAAGAGTCAGTCAGCCTCTACTCTAAGGCACGAACATAAATAGCCTAAGAGTCTGGTCTAAGAAGCATAAGCTACACTAAGAGCTGTGCCATTGACCGAGATGCGCCGCGCAGATAATGCTATATCTAAGCGAACAATCCCTCTCGTCGTTCGCGGATACAGTGTTCGCGTTGAGGCTCTTGGTGTCATCCACATCATCGGCAAAGATGAGACCTCGGCCTCTGTAACATACAAGCAGCAGCAAACCGGCGCTGTACGTTGGAACAACATTTCGTTGTCGCGGACTGAATGGTTACTTATCAAGTCTTTTCGTACTTCGTGAACAGGTACAGAACGAAGATGTTTGAATGTTTTGCTCATTCGATCTTTGCAGAGATATGAGCTTAACAGTATAAACGAAGATGTATATGTTGATCTGCGACGATTCATTACATCCAAGACATTCAAACGTCCAACTGAGGGTCCCGCTGAGGGTTCTTCTGAGATATCCTCTATTAGCATCACTATCAACCCTATTGATCCTGAACAGGAGAAGGAAGACCGGAAGCGAGCCGCAAAGCGATTTCAGCCATCCTTGAGTGTATCCTTAAGTCAACGAGACTTATCTACACTACGCCAAATGCCGCAGCCCAAAAACCATACAAGCAACATTATAAAGCCGCTCGTGCGGTAATGATCGGCGAAGCAGGAGCCATGGCCGTGAGCGAAGCATCGATGGTGATCGGCGACAGGGAACGGGATTCGGTACAATGCACCGGCTTGACCATTGAGCGCCATGAGAAGACCGGCGAGCAACTGGCCACCGAGTGAGCAGCCCAGAGCCTCCCACAGGCTAAGACTAGCGGACTGGCCAGTACCTCCGTCCGTTGATCGTTGCTGAAGATGAGAAGCAACTCCCGCCTGCCGTCATGCCTACCACTCACGACAATTTCTTGAACGTATTCTCATACTTCGGTCGCATCTCTATCCTCGACCATTTCAAGAGAATTGGAAGGTCTTGCTTTGTCCTCAATGAGCAGCTTCGAATTGCTGATGGTCAATTCGAACCTTTCACAATCACTTATCTATCCTGACGCCGCCGGTTTCTCATACGGACCCAAATCGTCAGCGGGCGACAGAAGAGTCTGTCTTTAACCTTCAGGGCGCGAAAACAAATAGCCCAAGATTCTGGTCTAAGAAGCATAAGCTGTCCTAAAATTTCATCCTTTATACTCCCAAGGGCCAACTGTTCTGATTCCTCTGTTAGCATCTAAAGCACATTTTGTTAGGTCACTTCGTACATCTGCCCCCATCTTTATGATGGAACCCTTGCCTAATGAAGAATTAGCTTTTGCTAGCATTTCACCGGATGAACTTGCTCAGAACCGCGAAAAGATATCAAACCAAACGCTCAAAAGCGGTGTACCCGGCACAGACTCGCATCTGTCAATGTGGATTAAAAGACTCGATAACTTCCGCCAAATGACTTTGAATCAAGAGTAAGTGATCCCTTTGCTTAATATATTTTTCATTTTACTAACCAAGTCAGTTTGACATCACCTCCATCACTAGAGGGCCTTCAAGTCTTCCTGTATTTTCTGCCTAAAATTATTAAAGGCCAGGGCGAAAATGGATCAATTTCCCTCGAGTACTTCCAAGTTAGCCTCTCTACAATTAAGAAGAACCTAACCTTCCGGTACAAAGGATTCAATGTGGACAAGCATGACGACGCACGTTTGAGTAAGTCACTGACACTGCAACCCCCCTCATTTCCCTCCATCTACAGACCCTTCGGGGTTAATGAATCCAACCCTGGCCACACCGGCGAGAGCCACAGGACCGCACTCGCATTGACTCGTGCGTCAATGCTCACAGTTTTCATTCTAAACCGGGGCAAATTCGTGGGCTGGGAGGTCAAGAAAACCGCCTCTAAAAGAGCTCAAGAACTGTACAAGATATTCAAGTATTACCAAGAACTGGGCCTTGTAGTTCGTCAACATTGTTGCTATAAGTGTCAGGTTGTTGGCCACGATGCTGCTACGTGCCAGTATGAGCTACCCACGAACGGGGACGTCACTTGTAAACGTACGAGCTGCGGAAGAGTCGGACACGTCGCTGACAACTGCCCATTGCGTTTCTTTAAGAACTGTTTTGGCCAACGACACAATGCTAACGAGTGTTCTTCACCTCTGAAGTGCGCTTATCGCCGCGGCGACCATTTCACTATGGATTGCACCAAATGCTCAGAGGAATGGTTTTGCCACAAATGCAATCTTGCTGCTCACATAACCTTTGAATGTCGTTCAAGTGCCCGGCCTGCAAGGGCTGGTAAAGTGAAGAGCAAGTAAATAACGGATGTCAACGGCATGAGCATACCTCGCAGTTGAAGAAAACATGAGACCCAAGCTTAGGTCCCAAGCTTAGTACATAGAAAGTAAATAGCCAAAGAGACAAAATACTTTAGCCCCTTTATACTGTTCCAGATCCCCTGAACTATCATTGAACTTGACCTATCCAAATTCATGGTACCCCTCGATTCAGCATGAAAAACTCTTCCCGTGGCTCCTTGTTGCGTCTTCGACATATACGGTTGAATTAGATGCATGACCACGGGTGATTTGGCATCATGTAGCGATGTGTGCAAGATTTCCAAACACATGCGTAGTTGCGAGTCGCCAAGTGGATTGATTGGCAAACTTGCGTTGGTGGAGGGAGGATTGTGGTCGTGATGCGGCGACACAACTCTATGGAGATACATAAATGGCATCAGATTAATATCAGTGATAAAGTAAATCTATTCATGGTACCGACTCATTTCTCTGTCGTGTAGGAAACAGACTTATCGTTATCATGGGCCGAGCGGGAATACCCGTCCCGCTGAAAATTTCCTAATTGGGCCAAAGACCAAAACACCAACCTCACAGATCACGATATCGAACAGTTTTTTAGCGATTTCTTTAACATTTCTTCATTGAATGCGTAAAACTAAAGTGGAATCATATACAAATTGATCATGCAGTTACAACGCCGCCCATATTTCCTTGGAAAGTCCCCAATTCGCTTTGCTATGCTTAGTACAGCTTGATGGCAACCGACTTGTTCTGTGTGTAGTTGGCGAGGGCTGCCTCGCCGAGTTCTCGTCCAATTCCGCTCTCCTTGTAGCCTCCGAATGGGAGCTGGTGATGTAGCATGTTGTAGCAGTTCACCCAGACAGTTCCGGCCTTGAGAGCGTTGGAAACGCGGAGGGCAGTGTTGAGGTTCTTGGTGTGGACAGCGGCAGCGAGACCGTAAGCGGTGTCGTGGGCAAGGTCAATGACCTCAGCCTCGTCCTTGAACTTGGAAATAGCGCAGACGGGGCCGAAAATCTCCTCCTGCATGATCTTCATGTCGGGGCGGACGTTGGAGAAGATGGTGGGCTTGATGAAGTAACCCTTGTCACCGAGACGCTCACCACCGATCTCGACGGTGGCACCCTCGTCCTTACCGGCCTTGATGTAGCCCATGATACGGTCGTACTGGAGCTGAGAGACCTGAGGACCCTGGAAGGTCTCCTCGTTGAAGGGGTCACCGACCTTGTTCTCCTCAGCTCGCTTCTTGAAGGCAGCGAGGAACTTGTCGTAGATGGACTCCTGGACAAAGATACGGGTACCAGCACAGCAGCACTGGCCGTGGTTGTAATAGATACCAAAGTTGACCCAGTTGATGGCCTCCTCGATGTCGGCATCCTCGAAGACGATGTTGGGGGACTTGCCACCAAGCTCGAGGGTGACCTTCTTGAGGTTGGAAGAAGCAGCAGCCTTCATGATCTGTCGGCCAATGACGGTGGAACCAGTGAAGGCGATCTTGTCAACGTCCATGTGAGAAGAGAGGGCGGCACCGGCAGTCTTGCCGTAACCAGAGACAAGGTTGAAGACACCGGCAGGGAAACCAGCCTGCTCGATGAACTGAGTGAAAACGAGAGCGGAGAGAGGAGTCTGCTCAGCAGTCTTCATGACGACAGTGTTACCGGTGGCCAGAGCAGGTCCGATCTTCCATGCCAGCATGAGAAGGGGGAAGTTCCAGGGGATAATCTGACCGCAGACACCGATCTATGAACGAATTAGTGTTGAGATTTAGTGTTTTTATACATGATAACTCACGGGCTCGGATCGGGTGTAGTGGAACATATCGGGAGCAATATCAATGGTCTTGCCCTCGATCTTGTCAGCCCAACCACCGTAGTATCGGAGGCAGCCAACAACGGCACCGACATCACCACGGGCGTTGGTGATGGACTTTCCATTGTCAAGAGACTCAACAGCGGCGAGGAGGTCGAGGTTCTTCTCAGCGAGGTCGGCAAGCTTAAGGAGGAGGTTGCCTCGGGTCTGGGGAGCAGTGTTCTTCCACTCGCCGTCGAAAGCCTTGCGGGCAGCGGCGACAGCTAGGTCGATATCCTTCTCGGTACCTTCACAGACGGAGGTGATGACCTCCTCGGTGGAGGGGTTGATAACCTCGAACTTTCCCTTGTCGACACCCTCAACCCACTTGCCGTCGATGAAGCTAGAGTACGTGTTAGCATTTCTGAAAGGTTCTTGGTTTTAGGTTACACAGGGTGGTAACTTACAGGCCAATAGGCTGCTGGTAGGTACCAGTAACGGGAGTGGACAGCTCGACGGTGAGAGCCATTGTGTATGATGTGTTATATGATATAGAGAGAGGGGGTATCAAAGGTGAGGAGAATATATGAAGAGAGTTGTGGATGAGAGAGATGATCTGGAGGAGAGAATTGGAAATCGACGACGGGAAGCAGAGTATTTATTCTTGAGAACAACGCGGGGTTTTTCGGTTTTTGGGTGGGAGAATGGAAGCACTACAGTAAAGGGGGGTGTGTGATACGTGAACCTCGGTGGAGGTGGTGGAGGGGAGAGAGGGGGGTGGGAGTGCTTGGTGACGCCAACTTTCCCCGCAACAGCCTCGCCTCACACGTCTCAAGGTGCATTTAGTTGCAATGCGAAGCAAGGTACAGGGAGGTACGTACAGCTGTAACTTGCTTTTCTAGGGGACCATGTGGGTTGTGGTCCATTCAATTCGGGTGATAACCTCTCAGGTTCGCTCAGATATGCGGCGGCGGCGACAAGAGTAGAGCGGCGTGAGCGGACGGACGGCATCCGGAAGAAACAATGGGTCCCCGAAAGAGAGGAGGACCTTTGCGGAGCAAAGTACTGTAATTATTGGGTTGCCGTAGTGGCGGAGGTGGAACAAGAGAATGGTTGCTGCTGCTGCTGCACCAACACATGTGGTTAGTAGTCGAAACGTCACGTAACTGTCTCGGCTTCTAGAGTTTCTAGAGTTTCTATCTACAGTGAATAGGTTCGGGACGGCTCAATGGTAAGAGTCTCGTCTAAGCCGGTACAACCCAACATCGAGGTACATTGGAGGCAGACACGGACATCTCAGACTGAAGTGAACTGAAGCGCGCGGCAGTACAGGGATATGCTTACAATGCATGCCGACAAGAGGCAAAAACTATAGTAATCTGACATTTCTTCAGCAAAATGCCAGTGTTATCTGTCTTTTTTCCCTATCTCTGTAACTTGACGGATCTAGTTTCTAATTCTGTTCATAGAACCCGGTAGCTACCCTTTGATTCCACAACCATCCTTTTTCCCCCGCCAAAGTGGATAAGAGATCTGGTAAATCTACAAATCAAAAGAGCCGATTCCGAAGCAAAGACCCGAAGCCGTCACCAGACCTTGAAAAGCTTACCCCACAGCCAAATCCACCAGTGGCCAATGGATGGACGCTACAGGGGGGGGAACGTTGATGGAGTTTTTAGGAGGGGATCGCTACTAAACAGGTCAAGCTTAACAGTAAATTGTGAACATGTAAAGATTACGAAATTGTCAGAGCTTTTTAAAGGGTCCCTTCGAGACGTGTCGAGGCTTTACTCGACTCATGCGTAAGCAAATAGCTTGAGTAGAGGACGTCAAAGCTTTGGGTGGGACTTGAGTCTGGATATCTGTCTTGACTGAAGAGAGAGATACAGTGAGTGCTGTAGACCCCCAGATGCTGTAATTACGTGGGATACAAGGAGCTCTAAACAGCCACAGTAGGTTGCATAGCACCACCACCGCCATCTCTGACAAATCAAGCTATCAATGATGCATGCAGAACCCCGGAGCCGACAATCCCAGACACTCTAGGTACTCTAGGTAAGTAGGTAAAGACGTGCCCGCTCACTGTTGTACTGTAATCGTGGACTAATGCATGCGCGGCAATGGAACATCAAATGCCTCCAAAGCTTGGACAATTCATCCTTGAACGACGACTAAACAGTCGGTGTTATTTGCTAATAATGCCGTATCAAGCAGAATGCCGCACGTTTTAGGTCGTAACCAGTTACAGTTACAGTTACAGTGCAGTTGGTGCTGATCAACTCTAATGAATACCTTAGTACCAAATTGAATCAACGACATTCTGCTGTACAGAGAACCGCAGCCACATCGTGATCGAACCACACGTTATTATCCCGGACCCTATTTCGGGTTGAAGGGCGACCAATCTCATCGCTAGCGCATTCCTGTAGACATGCAATCACTACATGTTCCTTTTGTCCATGGTGATGGTGTCTAGGGTAATGGATCTCAATTATCCGCATGGCCAAGCGATGCCTACACTGCAGTTGAATCCTTGCCCGGTCTGGGGAAATCATTCGATGATTTGGACAACCAACATGGGGTAATTATTGATACGAACGAACAAGGTGCTGATTATTGTCGGTTCAACACTTCGGAACCGCTTTTGACCACCCCCAAGAAAAGCCACAGCCGCGCGTGAGAAGGACACAGACAAAACGGCGCAGTACATACCTTGATGGTCTAGCCAATTCTATTCTCCTGGCAGTTGGTCTGTACCCTGATACAGTCCGATTTGCTTTGACGAGAGCTGTTCTCTGTTCTCTGTGGCACAAACCCAGTGCACTAGTGGGGCAATTAAGATCTTCACATCTGCCGTCAAACACATACATCATAGTTTCCTTTCTCGTACATTAAAACTCGTCAACAAGCATATCATTTCGCCTCCACAAATATTATCAATGTTATTCAGATTTTTCATTTCAGGTACAGCAAATCCACATTTTGCTGTAACTGGTTGCTATGAGTCCAAGAGAAAGAGGGTCTTCGTCTTCGGCGTAAAGGATAGCGAGCATCCCATTCAACTGTAGACTTGACCCCGCACGTAACGAATGACCCTGCTAAGGAGGCGTCTAACTACAGCATATGGAAACTCACCCTTTTTGATAGGTAACCTATCATTAGTAGAGTGAGCAGCGGCTCTCCAAATTCCTGGGGAAGAGCCGTTCACCCTAGTCTGAGAGTGAGCATCTGTATGTACTCTGCCCATATTCCTAATCCTGTCTAGTTCCCCCGCCCCCCGTGACGTTCCCTATGACCGAACAAACGTTGAAAAGTAAAAAAAAAGACTGTTTTTCTTTGGTTTGGTTTTGACTTTCGCGGACCCGCAGACTTGCCTTACCTTGCCGCTGGCCTTGCCCTGCCCTGTCTTTTGTTTCAAGACCTTACCTGAGAGGGGAGGCAATTGCGGCTCCGCTGCGTCTCCGTCTCCGTCTCGCCGGCAAAGGCGGGGACGGCCCCACTCACACTCACACCCCGCTTCCGTAGCGACTTTTGCTTCTGAACATCCCCCAGACTTAGACTCTAGACTCTCATAAGCCGAACCGACATCAAAACTCAACTTGACCGAGTTGTATTACAGATTCGATCTGACCAATCATTTCCGTCCTCATGGCATGATGCGCCTCATTTTGATGCTAGACTAGTGTTCAACAACAGACATCATCAACAGACTTCGTCTCAATCTCTTTCCACATCAAAGCGTTGATACGTGACCACATGAGTTTAAGAATGATCTGCTATTTCAAATATGTTGCCTGGGTCTAGCTAGCGCCCAAGCATAAGTCTTAGCTTAGGTATATCCATCGTGGGGCTAAATAGTCTAACCTCAAGATCAAGGTACCCGAGGCCTAGATGACCATCATCAGACTCACAAAATACGACCAAGACAGTTGGATTTGCTCCAAAATCGAACGGAAACGACCATTCGCTCCTAAACAAGACCGCATTCACCCTTCCAACAGTCCCCTTCCAAGAGCGGCCAACTTCAGCTTACAACTCAGCCTCATCCCTCCACAGACCCGTCCCAACCGCCGTCAAGATAAAGCAACATGACAGGTCATGCACTCCACACAAGACCCTGGAGCCGCAATTGTTGAGATTGGAGATCCTCAGGCCTCATCCTGCCACAAGCCCCCATTGCAACAAGACATCACCCAAGCTCACTCATCCGCACCCTTTGACATTGCGGCATCTGGAGTTGGACTACGGGTCCGCGACCCCAGTTTTTGCTTCTTTACCCCGCTAGATTAATGATCACTGCTACGGCTGTTCAGGCCTCTCAATGCATATGCGGTTACCCCACATCCGGGGCCGCAAGTCTTTCTCCTCATCCCCGACTAGGGACCGATTCAATCTGGGGCGGACACGGCTCCGTCCTTGTGAGCTTTGGGTGTGTGGTTAGATGTGTCAGTCGACGTATGTCTACTTCCTGCAAGTGCTGCAGATCTAACCTGACCCCAGACTTCGTCTTGCCGCAATGGACATCAACATGGTTGGGCACTGGTTGATGGGAGCTGCATTACCACGCGGTGAGCTGGGTTCTCTATTCCCGACACCCACGCTGCGGGCAGTAGTTCAGTCCGGCCCAGCGGTAATGAGTGAGTCTATTCCCCTCAATACCTGACAGGAACGGCCCACGATACTGGAGCTAAGGAAGAGTTGCACCGGCAGTCTTCGGGGCTTGTGAGGCCCCGCGTCCCCAGATGGTCTGTCACCCAGGCTAACATGTCATAGCTGTCCCAGGAACTCCTGTTTCGCCGGATTATCTCTTTCCTCAGACACTCTTAAAACCTTGGAGACTAGATTGTCTGACTGCTTTGGCTCCTCACGTGAGTTTGGACATGTACTTGACTGCACCAACGGCGCTCCAAAATCCATTCCAGTGGTAAGGAACCAGTGCAACCAATATTGCTCCCAGCATGTTTAGGTCGCGATATATTCAAATGGCACGCCATATTACTAGGGACCCCATTCGAATTATGTATTCATAGCGCCCATTCTTTGATATTGACATCGTCTAATAACCATCAAATAGGGGTCACGTATTTATATGTCGTGCAGTATTGGCCTTTATTACACTCTAAACTAGCCTATTACTGTAAATAAAGACAAATGAAAAACTCCGACCCCAAATTTCATTCCAGTGATACAACACAAAAGACATTTGGTGTCTTTCGTCTGCTATATCTTGTGCAAGTGTTGGATGAAGACCATCTAATGATTGATATTCCTCAACAAATACAATAAAGCCAGACGATTTGTTGATGGATAGTAAATACTTGATTCGCTTCCGGGCAATGTAGGTGATGTATGTGCGGTTGCGAGCTGCATAAGCCTGCTCCTGAAACGCGCCGTAGAGTCGTAGGGCTTCGTGTTTGACTTCCGTTAACGTTCGCGATGGTTTAAGCTCAATTATCTTCACAGAGCGATAACTTCCGCTGATCCCTTTACACAAGATCTTGATTCCGGAACTCTGCGTTACGCTTGGCACGCAGTAGGCGATTCTAGTTACGATCTTCTTTATCGCTTGTCCGGGGCGTTTTTCCGGTTGCCTTCTGTGTCTTTGCTCGCTTGAGTGGATGAGTCGTCATTCTCAGCCTTCCGTTTCTTTGTCGGCGAGGAGATTGGGGTACTTTTGAACACTCCAGCTTCGCCTTCTGTGTCTTTGATTGTCGGGGCCGTTGGGGCGCTAGGCTTCATCTCATCAATGGCACTGTGCTTTGAGTTCCCTGGCCTCAAAATACATCGTGCCACATGCCATAGCGGTCGCGATCGGTGATGCTGTCGGTGACAGTTTCGGAACGTAGCGCCTGACAAAGGTCGTCGAAAGAGTGCCACTTCATACCCAAAGAAGAGAGTTCCTTCTCAATAGGTTCATTCTCAAGTACCAAATCCCTTCGAATTGCCTCGAAGTCATCCATGACACGCAGTCACTCCAGATTGTTGTCTGGGTATCTGTTTGAAAGGTTAGAGTCGGTTTTGTAGCGGACCTGGTTACTCACTCGCCAATAACATCATCAAAGTCACCATAGAGACCGCTCTTCTCCTCCTCACAATACCGCAAAGAGCATCAGATATGACTTGCCCGATCCTGGAACGCCTGTAGTGAAATGTGTTCGAGTATTAGGCTCCTTCATATCACTGCTGGCTTGGGAGGATGCGACTTTGACGTCTGAGGGTACTTCAGTCAGTTTATCGTGAACGATTATGCCTTGACGGAGCTTCGCATGCCAACAAAGAACTTCTGGATTTCGTTGAGCTGTGTCAAATCTTTTCCGCCAGGGAGAAGTTCGTTCAGCTTGTGTCGGCTAGGTACCTGTGGGTAGCACAAACATTGGCCTCCTAAGTCTTAGGGTACAAAAATAAGATTACCTAAAGAATGGAGCCTAAGTAGCATAAGCCGACCTAATAATTTCGTCCCTTATGCTTCCTGCAGCCAGTCTTCCTGATACCCTGACAGTTGGTTGCCTGGACCATGGAGATAGTATGCAGCGTTGACAATGGTGGGTGCCTGGTATCTCTCCAGCAGCCCCGGCATTATTGCCGCCGGTTGTGCCGTCAAGAGTAGGAACCTACATCATCACTGCCAGTTCTCAAACGTCAGTCACATATGGACCTCTGGTCACAGACATCAGGCAACAGGCCTGTCGCAGCCTGCGCACAAGGAGAACAAAAATCAATCTGCTGAGACAAGCCGGGGTAGGTAGTGTAAAGCTGGCCCGTCACCATCGACGCCTCTCGTCAGCTACATCCCAAACTGACGCCGATTTGTGTGGCTGGGACCTCTAACACAGCAAGCAATTGCCTGCTGCAAACAGCTGCCACTCCAACACCACTGCCTGCTGCCTGCTGCCTGCTGCCTGCTGCTTCCTGCCACTCCAACCTACACGGGCTGCCAGTCGGGCAAATGCAGTCCATGCCCTGTTCCATCACCGGCAACCAGGGAATTACCACAGGTTAGAGGGTTGGTGCAGGTCCTCGCTTTCTCACCCACATCCTCAACTACCACCACCACATCATGGCTTTTCACAACATTTCACCTCGGCTTCGGGCCATAGCCCCGACCTAAGGTGTCGTCGGATACTCCATTCGGCACTGGTACTCGTAAGTTAAAATGTCTTTGTTACGCATGGCCATACTAACCCTCGAGAAGCCAGCAATCAAGAGAGCGAGCGCGATCGTCATTACTTCTCTGAACCCCCCAGCGATCATGTTATTGATCTCACGGGAGAGGATCCCACTGCTACTCCCATGCCTGGATCTCGTCGCTCTCGTCGCTCTTCATCTCGTAGCAACCTTGCGCCTGGATCTCGCCAGAGAGACAATGACGGCCACCGTCAAGACCTTTATGTTCGCCACGAGCTTGCTATTGCTGCTGTTGAAGCGAACCCCGATCTAGCATTGACGGGGGATTACTTCTTGGAGCATCCATATGTGATCTCAGAGCGTCGCGGACCCTCTCGAGTGTGTCGTTTTACCAATCTGACCAGGAAGGAGAACGAAGCGCTTATTCCGATTATGATTGAAGGAATCCAAGCCATATACCCTGGCAAAACTCCAACTATCAAGGATTGGCATGACTTCGTCCGGGGCGTCTTTGGTGGATGGACATCAATGTCAGTCGCGCCTCGTCACCCTGTATTACGCGAGCCTCGGTTTGATGAGACCCATATTGAAGTTGGTAAATTGACCAGAGATGCTCCTTCAGAGATGAATAGCACAGCCCGCCGTGCTGGTGCACCTGTGTTCCTTGGCGTCTCGCTCAATTATGAACAAGGACAAGTTCTCAAAACTTGGAGAGATAAGAATTGCAAAGGAGTCTCCCATTCACTCGTGGAATTGCACAGGGGTCTGACAGTGGCGCCCGAATGGTTCCCCGCCTTCTCAAGAACATACAAACCAAGTTTGTTTTTGAGATCTACAATGTGCTACCAAGAGCCCAAGCCGAGATTGAGCCTATACCAGCTTTCGAGAAGAATGCATCGGAGTACCTACAACGTTCGCTCACGGACAACGAGTTATCAGAACTACTGGATATTCTGCAAGCGGATGATGAAGATGCTTCCTATCGCCTTGTCGCAGAGGTCCTTGTTGCGATCCCGCCACTCTTGAAATATCCTAACGAGCAAACGACAACAAACCAACAGAGCCCGGAGTTACTATGGCTTAGCGCAACACGTATTGGACTCCAGATCCCGTACCTGGACTCCAAGTACCAATTGCTTGCGGTGAGAGCTCCTGTGTCAAATACCGACGACAACAACGGATCTCCAGTAGCAGTCGAAGTCCCCATCAACGTCACTGTACCTCAGCCAGAAGAGTTCACTCAAGGGTTCTTTGACCGACTCACGCGTCCCGAAAACGCCCTTGATCTCATCGTCAAGATGGATGTCTCACTCAAGCCTATTAAGGCAGAGTCGCTAGCAGTCAATTCACTGCACCATCCCACGTCGGCCAACCCACCACCGGCTATGAAGAGTGTCGAGGTGTACCAATACCTAGTCTCGTGAGGGTATTGGAGTCATAATGCTCAAAAGTATGATTTATGATGGAAACCTTATCCCTAGGTACCAATACCTGATGTATTTCACTCCACGCGAGGATGTTGTCAACCTCTTGTATGAGTTGCCCGGTATCAACGACGTTGTGTAGGGAGGTGGACTTGATCATCTTGTCACTGTCTTCGGTAAAATGAACAAAGAAATGCAACAGGCGGTCCTCAACATGAAGTCTACAAATGCCGGTGTCCATTTCGTCCCCAGTGTTGCTGGGTGGCAAGTCTTACTTACTCGAACTCCTCTTCCATTGTGTCTTTTATGGCACTCGTCAAACATTCGATACCGTGAAGGAAGAGGGGCCGTCCAACTCAAAGGTGTTGCATCTACTCGATAACAACATTGGTCTGGAGTCATTTTACGAGCGACTAAGCGAGACGTTACAGCGCCTGGGAATTGACGAAGCTCGCCACTTTTCCATCATCCGACTCTACGCAGTGGACGGTGAGGTGGGCTCAGGTGTGAAACGAGACACTCAGAAAGGTCCCACCGGACGCCTGGACAGAGCCGCTGCTGAAGCGGAATTGAACTCTTTCGCAGATGAGTTCATGTTAGAGGCTACACTCACACGCATCTCTGTTGACACCCAGGATACTCGGGAGGCTCTTCGCAATGCGAAACATCGCCACAACGAAGGGTCTTTGTGCAGTGGTGCCTTCAATTATTTCGAAGACAACACCGACAAATTCACACAACTGCATGAGCTCGTGAACAAGGTTAAAGATGGTCAGGAACTCGACACTGCAGAGTTTGGCAATTTCAAGGCTTGGGTCAAGAACTTGTTCGAAGCATACCTGCTGCAGTTCAACGGTGTTGTCCTATCTACAACAACTGCGGCCTCTAACTTTTTGTTCCGAACTGCTTTTGCCCCAGAGCTAGTCTTGGTTGACGAAGCTTCAACGATGCGAGAATTAACAACCATGATTCCCATCGCATTCTTTAACCCCAAGGGCTAGATTATTACTGGCGATGTCAACCAGAGAGCTCCATTCATTATCATGGAGCATGACCTCCAAAGTGGCATTTCTTCCAATCCATTCGCAGAGCAGTTGACCACATCTCTGCTTACGCGAGCTGTGAATGCAGGCGTACCCAAGTCGTACCTGAAGGTCAACCAGACCTCAGGTTATCAGAGGAATTGGCCGCTGAGACCATAAGAGACGAAATTAGTAGGACATCTTATGATACTAGAACTAAAGTCTTTAGGCTATTTATTTTTGTATCCTAAGACTTAGGAGGTCAACTTTTCTGCTAGTACCATCTGATGAGATTCAATCGTGGTCGGAATGTGCCACAGCTGTCAACACTATCTTTGAACACATTCAGCGACACATTTGTCCCAAGGTCAAGCAGAACAGAGGCAGCGTTCTGGTAGAGTTGCCTGGTTGCCGGACAACAGTTGAAGACAATTCGAGGAAGAATGAATAATTTGGCGGTACTTTTCATCTTCAAAGAGAGCAACAACCTTGACAGAATAACCCCTTTAATACAACAACAAAAGACAACAATATAAAGTTCAATAAGGTCACAAGGCCGCACAATCAATAATGATAAGACCCCACACGAAAAGACAAATGAGCAATCAAGCAAGTCATCCAAGCCCGAACAAATAAAGTATAAAGCTAACCTCGATCATAGCTAAGATGTTATATTGCCGCACTATCTGACCTGACGACCGTAGCACCCTAAGGGACCAGTACGAGCAGGTCTTCCAGTGCGGCCGTGACGACTTCACCGACGCGATGAGGAAGAATGAATACCACAAGGTGTTCGTCTGGAATCAGGTTCTTAACATCCTTGCATCCGACCTAGTTGGTGTCGCCAAGAACCAAGGCCAACGTGCTAAAGTTCTGATTATCTGCTACTATATGGCACAAGTCTGACAGCTTTTGCGACACTTCGATGGTCTTGTAGCAGCAAAGCAAATCTCACAGGCGATGCGATCTCGGGTCAGCATCAAGACTCTTGATTCAGTACAGGCCGATGGGGCTGATATCGTCTTTGTCGATACTGTCAATCATCCTCGGTCATATCGGCGCAAAGCAGCAAAATACGCTCACCTCGACTCACATTACCTCCTAAGGCTTATGCTACAAAAATAAATAGCCTAAAGGCTATAGTTTTAGTAGCATAAGATGACCTACTAATTTCGTCTCTTATGGTCTAAGCGGCCAGTCTTTCTGATACCCTGAGGGATGCCCGCCTCGGTAAGTTTCCCTTCCATTACATTGTGGCGTGTCTGTAACTGAATTGTTCGCTAACCTTGTCTTCAAAGGTGCTACTCTCCGCCAACTTTTACAAGAACGCAAGCTTACTCTAGAGAGTGGCTGTCTAGTGAATTCGTCTAGGATTTAGGGAATAAGAATAAATAACCTAAAAGTCAATTCTAAATAGCATAAACTGATTTATTGGTTTCATCTCTTGCATTACTTGCAGCTAGCTTTTGTGACACCCCGAGAAACTGTGCTCCCAGTAAAGTCGCCTCACTCTCTGAAACTGCAGCGATGGAAAATCAGCTTGTCAGGTGACAATATTACCTTTCCAACCCCCGGCATGCTTCATGCTTTCTTACCGTCCTGCTCAAGTTTTTGCCTTTTCTTGGCCGGACCACCGTAGAAAAATTAAGCTTCATCCGCTCAAGGATGTTTAATTTTCCTCTTAGGCCAGTGGTGAGGGAGCGGGAGAGTGCAGGAGGCTGTCACGAAGCTGGTATTTTTATCTTGCTAAGAATCACGGCACATCTCTGTGTACTGCCTGGCATACTACGTGATTTAGGTGCTGTCAAGTTTATCAAAATAAAAGGCTTGTTGTCTCATATCAGTGCCATATACGATCGTTTCTTTCCCATTCTTAGAGATGGTGTCCCAATTGTTCCCTTTGCCTCAATACGCCGTGCTTAAGATCCACCGTGGGTATCTCAGATCCGATCCCCTGTTCCAGTATAGCAAGCTCCTGTCGAGACTCCAAGATTCCCAAACGCCTTAAAGTTCACCTTGGTTATGGCGCCTCCAAAATGGATCATCACTCATCCGTCAAATCAACGGCTTCTTTCCCGTCGTCGAGCTTGACGACTTTCCATGGTCTAGTGGTAGCTGGATGACCATTCGCCTCGTGTTTGATCCCAGAAGACTCCAGCTTGATCTGAGCCAAGTTAGTCAAACAGGTATAAAACACCAAGCGCAGTTCTCATCATTTGGGAATATAATAAAGTTTCCGTCAAATTCCAAGGGGCAAGGAACTTACATTGCTATCACGCAGTCTTTCCATTGCGAGACGTCGTATCTCACTCTCTGAGAGATGAGAAAGAACGTCATCGCCATCTATGGCCACAGCTGGAGGCTCTGGCGAAGGAGTTCGTGGGATGACCATTTCATTCTGTAGCGCTTCTGCGTTAAAGATAGTCAGTGTGTTGTCACCACTCTTGTTGGGATGTATATGCCATACCATGGGATCGGTAATGAAAGAAGAACTCTCCGAGATTGATTCTATTCTCGATATCGATAATTCGGTGCCTGGGAATAATATCTCCCGTTGCTGCCAGGCTATAATCTGTCAATTTTAGATCGGCAAGAATAGAAGGTTTCACACATACGCAGTCGCATGGCTTATCCCTTTGCCCTTCAACGCTTTTTCCGCAAAATCTGATTGATGGACAATGGTGACCCCGGGAGCATGTCTGTTTAACTGTTTCTTTGAAGTCTTGGCCGTGTAAACGACTACTTTGATTATTCCTAAGCCCTTGGCCCGCAAGGCATCTTCCTCGATCTTTGATCTGGATGCGGAATCGCCTGTTTCTGTATTTAGTGGAAACTCTGAGAGAGCCTCATCTTGACATACTCTTTGTGATGGAAGTAAACATAAATTTCTTGACTTCTGCTCCTCCTTCTTCTAGATTAAATACCGCGTCTGTTTTGATTCGGGTGACCTGTCTCTCTAATTCGTGTTTCTCTATGTTCAAACTGCCCATGTATGCTCCGTCGATGAATATCAACATCCAGACGGTGTCGTTCATCGAGGGGATTTTGAAACCAGAAGAGACAGTGACTTCGATAGCAAACTCGGCGCCTGATTTACACTCGATGTAGCAGTGTTTGCTCGGTGTCGTATCTTCTTCTGCGTTGGGAGCAATCATCTCGACATCATCTGGCACATCGTATTCAGTCGCCAACTCTCCGGCGACCCGAATCCGGGCGGTAATGTGAGGAGTCCCATCTATTACCGCCATGGTACTGATAGAAGTCCTAGGACCGAGTGGCCTGGACTTTTCTGATGATGATGTTGATGTTGAGTGACTGGTGCGGGTTGAGGAATAAGAGAGGAAGAAGTAGTGGCAGTTGGATTTATTCTTCAGTTGAAATGAGAGAATCAAGGAGCGGAAGGGGGAATTAGGCATCCAATACTAAGGTAGCCCACCTGGTAGGTACTTGCTTACCGCTGCTCCTGCCACTGAACAGAGGTGCATATGATATGCCATAAAATCAAGTCGGCAAAACTAATAGTAGTGTGATTGTTTGTTTGTTTTCTATTTTGCATCATATAACTTGGCTGCGCAAGTGCCTTTCGGGGTGACACTCTCGTCATCTGAGCTTGGGCAGCCTACCCCAGAACGGGATCAGACATTACCATACATTTCCAGCAAACTGATCGTAGATAGCGTGTTCGTACGGGTTGATTGATAGTTGGTTTCAAATTGATCTACTCCTAGCTGAGAATGAATTCAACTGGTGGTAGAACGCCCTAAATGTCCCTTCCTTAAATTAGGACACCCGTTTACTTGATGCACATACTAGAAAGGTCGAAACAATTGTCTTGTATTCAATATCCCGTTATACAGTGATATGTTCCTCATAGTTCATTCAACCTTGAAAAAAAAGCATATTACCACCAGATGTCATTATCCAAGTCCATAGGAGCAACATCTTCGGCATACCAAGGATTTTCATCGGAATTGCCCTCCGGCTGGTAGGAAGAGTCGACGTTGTTGATGGCGTTCTCGGTCTGAGTAGAAGCTTCGACGTAGTAGCCGGTACTCTCCTCATACTGAGGGGTAGAAATAGAGACGCTGTAGGAATCGTAATGCGGGCCGAATTCGCCCATCCAGGTTTCAGGATCGTAGTTCAGCAGTCGTTTAGGAGTGAGATACCAGGTCGTGGTTTGGTATGCTTTAATAGGCTCTGCTTCACTGTTTATTTTCTTTTTCGAAGAAGTGAGGGGATAAAAAAGTCATTTCCATGGTGACGTAATCTTTATCTGTTTTTTGTTTGTTTATAAATATCATTTTGGTATCTGCGCGGCCGGCTGGCAGCTGGCAGCAGTGTTTATGCGGTAGCGCCTGGTTTAGGAAATTCTCAATTGGCATCCCTCTCAGGAGCCGTCTCCTATCAGACTCCTTCAGACTGTCTTGATGAAACTCGAGGTTTCTGACTCTGGGAATATTCAAGCAGTCTGGATTCTTAAGGATATAGGATGCCCTTCTAGCCTTCTTCTTTAGCTGCAACAGTCCTCTGATATGATATAACCTGGATTGTCTGCATAAGCGACAAAGGAAGATGCCTAGATCATGCAAATCGTATAAGTATAGAGGTATAAAACCCCCCCTGTTGGGATCGGTTGGGCTGTTATCGTTAGGAAGGAGCTCTGCCGACGTTTCTGAAGAACTATGTCACATGGCTTTTCATAAGCTCTCCTTTTGCTGCATGTCTCGCATCAAAGCAGGAGCACATGACTTTCTTGCTTCTGATTCGCTAGTCGTTGCTCAAGAAGGAAGGCGTGGCGGGGCGTTCCTTCTGTTTCAATATTTAAGCGAGCCGGCGTCGACGTTTAAATTTAACAACGACCGGAGCTGTCTCACGGCCCCACCATCGGGATAGAACGCCAGGTGCTTAAATTTAATTTTGGTACACAACAAGCCTGTCACGATACAATGTTTTTGAGTATCTAGCAGAATTAAATGTTAAATTTAAGTAAATGTATGTCATCAGTCGTATTCTAGAAGCTACTCATGCTTGGATATGAGACCTATAAAAGATATAAAAGCTATTAAAACTTCCAAGACCAATTGAGCTACAAGACTTGAGTGTTGTTGAATGCGTTTCTCGATGATATTCTATTCTTCCTCTCCATCAGCACTCCCGTGATGGCAATGGCAAGCATGTACGTTGAATATTGCCCTTACACTATACCCCTGTCTATACGCCCGCACGTTCCACCTCGAATCTGGACGAACTAAGGACACTCCAAGTTAGCAACATTGACAAATTAGGTGCTGACACTTAAAAAGGAAAGGCCAAGAGAAATCAAGTTTCTTATCATGGCAAATCTCGCGATAGATTTGAATATCGGGACGAGTTGTACGATTGATGGCTGTCTGTGTTCTGGTGAACGACATCCAAAGTATAACTAGAGTTTCTGCGAGACGAACGACCTCCCAGGGTCGCCCACAACAGGCTAATAAAGAAAACTATTGGAGTGACAGTTGGAAACTCCCAATAACTAATTCAGGTATCTGAACTGCCAAAATAAGCTAATTGACAGCCTCAACTTTAACATATCGTGCCTTGTCGTTTCGACATATGTAAACACCAAAGAAAGCATCACGGAGATTTTGGTAGCTTAACAACGAATTGGCCCAGCAATGCTAGCTTCTTCCTGACTCCCAACTTCCTATCGATAAAGTTTTCGCCTCTCTCCTCCCACAAACATATTGGTAGACACTATACCCGTGATCCGGGCCTACTAGCAAGTCGTAGCGTTGACCCAGAATCAATTCAAGAGGTCGTTTTTCGGTGAGACCAGGGTCATTCATTGGTCAATGGCTTGCAAAAAGAGGGGAATTCAAAGAGATGCAACCAATCAATACCCTGGTTCTCACCGATTTGTTCATGAGGAGTGATGGTGTAAGTGAGCAAGTCCACCATGAGCCTCCTTTGAGGCCGAATTATAACTCTCTGGTGCCAGGACGTGTCTCTGAATCGCTCGAATCTTGCACGCAAGCATCAGGCACATTGGAACTTTTCACCTTATCGTCTTCTGACAAGTATTTGCTGCGTGCTTCAATTCGCCCAGCGCATGAGATCGAGGTTCCACCAAGATACCTCCTCGTGACTTACACCGGATACAGTACATTACATTACATTACATTACAGTTCTCAAGATGGATAAAGGAGGTGCTTCTGCTGCTTTTTGGCCCAGGGACTTGTCCCAGATAGGTCAAGAAAACCCGCGTGTTCCCACCCTCGAGGGGCTGGAGTACGAGGCGATCTTCGATAAATTCTTTGACTACGAGCTCTACTCTGATTCCACTCAAACCCAGGAGCACTTAGCAGCTTCTAGCCCTTTTCGTTCAACCCGCCGGGAATCTTCCCCGTTCATCACTGATATCCCTTACTTTTTTGATCACCTCTCACTTGGGAGAGACGAGGCCGGGTACCCAAACATGACCCCTGGCCTGAACCTGGACGATGGGATCACCACATCCGAGTCCATGGGTCAGACCCCACCGGGACTTGTCAGAGGTGATAGCACCTCTCCTTCGTCTCCCTCGTCTCCCTCGGGCTCTTTCTCTCTCGAAGGCGTAGACGATCCTCGTCGACGTCCTCGACACAGTCTTCGAGAGTTTCGGGCCCAGGATGATGAATGGACCTACCCTCAGGCCGTCTCCAGCAAGCATGCCCCAAAGGCATATGGATACCCGCCCCAGGTTCAAGTCCACGAGTCGTCCTCTCGCCGCTCAAGCCACAGCAGCAAGACATACTCCCCCCCATCGACCTCTGGTGTCAAACGTCAGCGATCTGTGGAGAAGAGGTCCAGGCACCTCTCTGATCCTGACCAGACAGCCGACGTCCGCAAGAGTGGAGCTTGTATGCCGTGCCGTATCTCCAAGACTCGCGTAAGATAACCATCCAATGCCTATACAAGGTCGTTCTCCCCCCTGAAGCATAAACTGAGCCAATCCCCAGTGTCAAGACTGTGGCGTCTGTCCCTTTTGCCGTAAGGCGTTCCCAGACCACTCACACCTGGTCTGTACCCGTAGGACCCCTGCGGTTGCTCCGCCTGTGATTCGTCACATAGCCGGTATGTCGAACAACACCCCCTGGTTCCCCAATATCTTAAGTGAGACATGTGCGCTGAGACATATCGCTTCCAGATGTTTGGTCCCCCGACCCTGCCGAGGAGAGGCGTGTGGTCGATAACGAGCCTCGTTTTCCCACCGCCAAGCCCAAGGACATCCTCATCTACTTTACTCGCGATGCAGAGTCTCCTTACCTTCGTGCAACTGTCCAAGCATATCATTCCAAATACGGTGTCGATGAGAGCCCAAGGAACGCTGCTTTCGAACGCGACAGATTCCCCAGCTATCCCGAGCTCCAGCGTTGGGTCGAGGCCCAGATCAGGCGCGAGCGTAGCTCCAGATTCGAACATGTAGTGCAAAACTTTTTGCTCTCATACTATGAAGAGGGCCAGGGACTTCCAAAGGTAACACTCGCAACCCATCCTTGTTCGCCCTTGCAGTCTGCAGTATGACTAACATGTGGGTAGCACAATCTCGTCTCCAAAGTTCACACTATGAACTGCTTCTTCAGGATCTGGAAAGCTCCGCGCTTCACCTGCTGCAGCTCATCCAATAAGATCTCCCAGGTTCCCTTTACTGTCCAGGCTGAGTTGAGACGCATTGCATGGAACGCACTTGTGTCCCATGAGCATGACATCCTCAAGCTACTTGAGGATGTTTTGGCTCAACAAGACTCGCTCAAAGCACAAGAGAAGCTGGCAGTATGGGCAAGCTTGTGGCAACTCCTTCTGATGTACAGAGACTTGATCATTGCCCACGATGGGTATTTCTCTCGAAACCCCAGTGCTCAGCAAGATCAGAATACTGGTAAGGCATTCCGAAACAGAGTTCCAGTATTGTTACTAACGAATGTCAGTTGGCGCCTTTGAGAACCTGTACAACAGCTTCTTCCCTTTGATCGCCATGTTTTACCACTGCCAATTCAAGACCCCCAAGAGAATGGAAATGTCTATGGATTGGCTCAAGGACTATCCTTCTCATGCACGACACAGCGCCAAGCTCCGACAGGTCTCCCAGGATATGATGGATGCTAAGAAGGAATTCTGTAAGTACACATTGTCTCGTTCCTGCTGGATAGCTACTGACTTACTTCCAGATGAGAGAGTTCAGCGATCGTCACACAAGGTCGATGAGCGACTGTGCGTCTTCGTGGTCAACCACGAAATGAAGAAGATCTCGACAAAGAGACGCCCTCGAAGTAGCACCAAGAGCAAGGGCGCGTGATGTTGCCAAGTCATCGCAACCATCACGTCCAGTCATTACAGGAAAGTGATTTGCACAACAGAAAATGAGAAACCAATAAAAAAACACGTGGAAAAGCGACAAAAAAAAAAAAGGGTTTAAATAGTCTGTTTTGTTTATGATAACGAATACAACGACATTCGCTTTAATAGGGATGACTCATGGGTCAAGGTAAAAACATGGATGTATTTGGGAAGCGCATCATGGCAACAGGCTCACTTGGGCAGTTATCTTGAATCTTGGCTTCTTTCCCCCGTTCTTTTTAGCAGTTTTCTCCACTCTATCGGCGAGGTCTTCTAGACTGACACCCGCTACGTTAGCGGAGGCGACTCCGATCGTTAATACGATTCTGTCTTTCTTTTCATCTGCTTTCTTGAGATGTGCTCGTATGCTGTGTGACTGTTAGGCAACAGGATCTTGGTGGGACGAGGGCAGGTAACCACTTACCTAATGGCATTCGTGACCTCATCTGCAGTCTTTGGGGCGATGGGTAGAACCATTGCCAGAAGCCCAGCTACAGCACCGACGTATGAAGCCCAGAAAGGAACGTCGTCGTGCTGGCTTGCGAGAAGTGCAGAGAGGCTTTGGTGAAGCTGCAAGTCTAGGCCGTTCAGGTGACCACCCCATCTAGCCGAGGTTGAAAGCGCCAAAAGGGCCCTTCCAGTGTGTGAGAGGCCAGGAGCTTCAGCGTCTCGGGTGATTGCATGATGCAGTGCGAATGATGAGTTAATCTCCGTGTCATGCCCCTGACGAGTCCAAATATCTCGTGCAAAAAGAACATCCAAACCAGGGATTAAGACATTTGGCACAGCAGAGAGGTCTGTCTCTTGAGGGATTGCGTCTTTCAGCATCTTCACTACGGCGTCAAACACAGGCTTCTCTTCCGCAGTAACGCTGGCAAGAACGTTAAGGGGGTTGGACTCTCGCATTTCGACAGGTAGCTTCATTATAAGAGCACCCTGTCGGTTCGAGCCACCGCAAAATGTGACATTTCCGATATTCGGCACCGTAGCAAGTAAAGCCTCAATGACAGTAGCAATTGCAGGAAACTGCTGACGGCGGCGCTTTGAAAGTCCGAATATGCGATCATCATGTTCTTCATTGACGCGGCGCATGTGTCTTACTTGAGAGAACAGGGTCCCGGAAGCCGTATAACCATTAGTAAAGGGAATGGGATAGGGGCTCACTGGATCTTGGTGCATAAGCATGCTGCCATAACCGCGAAAGCCACCGCCACACATGTAAACGTTGACTCGGGAGCCCTTGTCTCGGGAGGCTTTGATGGCTTCCAGAGCTGGGAATCGGGAGCATAGATTGGCATATGCCTGCTGCATACCGACCTGGAGCTTGGAGATCTCGGATGCCTGGACATCGGCTGGTTGCTCGTGCAGCACGTGGATCAATCTCGCAGCTCCAAACGGCAGACTCACACCAGCTCGGGCGGCGTCAATCTCGTAGTTGGGCTTACTGGTATCAACCCACGTCATCTGCACGCTGCCGCCGCCGAGATCCAGGAACAGAGCGCCACCTTCAACACCAGCGAGACCACTTCGAGAACCCATGACAGCGCCAAACAGGGTTTCCACAGCGGGTTCCAGGATGCTCACTTTTAGACCGTTAGTCACAGAAGCGATGGCATCAAGCATCTCGGCCGCATTGTCAGCACGGCGCATGGCTTCTGTGGCGAGGATGGTAACGTGCCTTGCAGGTACTCCATGCCGCACGGCAAGCTGATGGAAACGCTCCAGGGTCTCGGAGACAGCAGCGATGGTCTCGGGCAGAAATACCAGACCTCTTGATGTGGTCTTAAGTGCATCAAACAGTGAGATAGCAGCCCGAGTTGAGTAGATTGGGCGAAGGAGACGTGTGAATGGGGGCGCCAAAGAGGTGATTGAGAATCGAATGCCGTTGCTGGAAGACAATTAGATGATGAGGGACAGCGTTTTGGACTCTGAATGAAGGTGTATATACCTTCCCATATCAACTATGGCATATAGCTGACTTTCACCTTGAGGGTTCCATGGTGTAAGAGTCTGCGACAGGTTGTCGAGAGTGATAATGTCGGGCGCATTTGAAGCCATGTCCAGTTTTTGCAGTGAGGAAGTTTGATGCTTTGTGAGAGAAGATGAAGCACGTCTGTAGTATATGGGAGACCTGCAGCGTAGGCAATGCAGCATGCGTGTGCTGTGAATTGTACCTAGGTTTGAGTTAACTTACTAAGATAGTAAGTTTATTTAGGATGGCAAAGGATGGAAGCTTGGCGAGGTACTTCTAGGTATTCTATGGGGCTCATGACTGTGGGGTTTAGTACTGTCGGGTCTCGTCTCCACTCCCCGTGACGGCGCCGTATTACCCGGAGCCGTTACTATTCTTAGGTCGTGAGAGTATCACCCGTCTACGGATACTGATGGCAGACGGCGACAGTAGCAGTAAAATCTCAAGAGTACAATTATTTTGTTTGTTCCATGTCCCAGCAATACGGCTAGATATAAGACTGCTTCCCTTCCAGGCGGCATTTTGTCATCCCATGTATTCTAACTATGTGCTACAGTACTTACACCTGATGATATAAGTCATATAGGCTTGAAAGAATGACCTAAGGCATTTCGCCGACAATTATTTGTATCAGGTAACTTCTTTGAGTTTGTAGTGCAGTGACAGAATGCTATCGTCTAATGATGTTGTTGTGATACTTGGCAGACAAGCCCATGTGATGTTTGCCGTCGAGTTACTTCCTCTATTCGTTAAATATGCAAATAGCAAATTCAGCTAGACTAGAGAGATAGTGTAGATCCCATATAGTCAATGAATCTTATTCTACAAATATTCCCATCAGATCTTTTCGATCGCTCAACATAACCTGCTAGAGCTCTCATCTACCTGGCCTATGTATATTGAGGTTAGAATTGTGCGGGATATGAAGAGAAAATACTGCAACAGAATACAATATCGAAGAAACAATGGGATGAGATAGGGCTAGGCAATAAATGACCTCAACCCTCCTAGCGTTTTGCGAGGAAACAGAGCATTGTTTGTCTTTTTTCTAACAAACTAGAAACGGGCAAGCATCTTCATGCGATGCATAGCACACCCTAACACCCAATTGGGCTTCTAATGTGGCACGTCATATCTTGTCTAGTACGGCCAGGTAGTTTATCGGCAGTCACTTGTTTTTCTTGAGCGTATTGTGTTTCATAGATCTTGCCTGAAATGACATCAGCACCAGTTAGGTTGCTCATGTGATATTGGCATATTCCAGTATCCAAGCTCGTCTTCCTTGGGCGATGCTGTCATACAGTATCAAAGCTTAGCTATACCATTAGACAGGTCACAGGTCGATGAAATCAGCACATAGATAGTTGGCGAAAACACAGTGTTCCATCCACTTCCCTTCTAGGCCGAATCTTCAACACACTCTGACCTTTGATTCGATAGGTCTTTGTTAGTCTTGTGAGGAGTATTGGACGAGCAGCCCACCCTAGAGCCTGGACACAGAATGCAATGCATCCATTCCTATTAATCTGGATAAAATTCCCTTGCTCTGGCAGACGACATGCATGCCTGCTACATACTCAGCCCAATCACAAGACAGGATACCTACATAGTCACTGTACATAATGCATGTTCTCGTCTTGATTCTCTGAGAAAGTAGTACAGGACATCGAGATAGATTGAATGCTATGATTCGTAGCTGATTCCAGCGACTGGAACCATTCCATGACTGACAAACAGAGACATTTTCTGATTGGCCCAATTTACAGTGACGCGTTGAACGCGCATTGTTTTTCGTTTTTTTTTCGCGTCTGTCTACCAGCCACCTTCCTTGTTTTTTTATTTCTATTTTTTAAAATGCTAGTTCTAGTTCTAGGTAGGAGGTACCCAGCTCTTTCCAAGGTTTTCACCGAGACCTAGGTCCAGAACATGGTTCCAGGAAGGAGCTACCCAGCTGAACAAAGGTGAGGCCAGTCTACACCTTTTTTAACGTGGAACTTTAGAAGCCCAAGTCACAATGGGGTTGTGGGTTTCTATTTCCATGGATGTTTTGAGTTGTTTACATGTTAGCATGTACATTAGTACATAGCGTGCTCTGTACAGTAGCGTCATGCTGACCCAGTTGGCCAGTTCACCAATGATTCGACTGCCCCTCACCAACTCGTGTCACTCACTCTAACTTAGTTTATTGACAAATATCTACATACAGAGTATTCAAACAAACAACAAACCACCAGCCCCCATTCCGGGATCAACAAAATGCATGCAAGTGCGGGCAGGCGTCCGGTTGTGCTATGCTATACTTCTCCCTTGCGCTACACTACGCTGCTCTTGCTCTAGGTTCTGTACTCTGTGCTGTCTCTCTTTCTTGCCGCCGGCCTGCAGCTTCGACCCGGGGCTTCGACAGGGGTCGAAACGTGCTGGCTTTGAATCTTGTGCGAGCTGTCTCCTCGTTGGAGCGTCACATCATGCTGCTATCTTTTAGCTCTCGACGCATACACCCCCTCGTCTTTCGCTCCCATCCAAGCATTCATCGTCGACTTTCTCTCTGCAGACGCACACGCTGGCCGCAATAAGTGGTGCCCAACTTCAACTTTCAGCCAACGGGGAGCTTGGAAATCCTGGGTTATTTGTGTCTCACCAAAAGGCTCGCCTTTTTTTTATTAATATCATAACAAACAAACATGACTTGGAGCGCGTTTCGACAAACGTCGATTCCATGCTCGTCATCAATCAATACCATACTTTGTCCTCGGAACAATCTAATTTCACTTTCAATTCCAATTCTTTCAAACGAGACAAAACTATTGCCTCTGATTGTTCCATGTGTGACAGATACTCGGCTATTATTCACGTTTGTCTACCTATCTGCAACCTCTCCCATCACACCCAAGAGGCTAGCCATATTACGCCGCATCTCTATGCGAGGTCCCGAGCAAGTCTCAGTCAATACTGGACCAGAGGCCGGCCGCCTGGAGCTGACCGCCCCTGAACCAGATCAGAGGAGATACACTTGATACCAAACGCACCTAGCCACTGCCCGTCATTCACAAAAAGCCTGCGACAATTAACTGGGAAGATCCCTCCCAAGCAAACGAGCACCACGATTTACGATATCGTGCACATCACGTTTTTTTCTTCTTACAGCACAGTGAGGTACGCAGGGTCTCAGTCGGTTGTTCTCTTGTGCCATTCCATCACATGGTCTCGATCACCTTGGAATCATCAAACCCCTTCTAGAGACCTATCACAGTTGTTTCTTTGGCCAGGGTCCCTGCTCATTATCGCACAACGTACCCTCGACGCCCACTGACCGCTGCTTGACCTATTCCTTGTCACGGACGCTGCTGGTGTTGATTTAGACAAGGGCTTCGCACTAGCCCGTCGCTTGTTGGGGCTTGCTACGCTGCTAAAGTGCTCACCATCGTCAAGGGATTTACCTAGTGGACCTTGAGAAGCTCGTAAGAGCTGTAGAGGCCAAGACACGATCATAAAGTACAACGCAGCGCGTCGAATAGCATTGCATTATATCGTGGCCTATTCTGGTACGAGTCCCGCAGCTCTGTTCCCTGCCCGTGACCTTGGTCAGCCAGAGTTGGAGAAACACAGCAACCTCGAAGCCAGTTGGCATCCAACCAACAAGCATCTGTACAGCTCGACTGCCAGGTACTGTACCTACCTCGACTGCAGCGTTCGCGCCACCCGCTGTTCGCTGTCGACCCACATACACGGTCTTGACCACTGGCCTTGTCACATTTCTCTGCCCTGGCTGAGACTAGACACCAAACGGAAGAGACGTACTGGACCTAGCGAGCCGCCCGTCCATTCCCAGCTGCCCTGCTCCCCACTCACCTCCCGGTTGAGCAACTTGGCTTGCCCGTTCATACATAGCGCACACTCCCGCCCACCACACCCACGTTTACTTGGTTGCTTCTCCCTCCTCCTCCTCCTCCTCCTCCTCATTTCACGACTTCCCCCATTCCAGTCGCTCGTTTGCGCCCAATCCACACTTCGTCTTCTCGCGATTCTTGCATTTTGCGCCGTCTGTCGGTCGCGCAAGCCCAGCCTGTTGATTGCCTGTCTATTCGAATATCGTCAATTTATCAAAGCGCGTTGAACGGGATCTTGCCCACTGTTATTGGTTTGCGATCGGATGTCCACAAATCCCGCGGTGGTGAAAACAACAAAACAGCCAGCACTTCGCAGATGACGACAACAATTTCGACGACGACTCTCGACCGATAGTCATTTTTTCTCGATCACCTACCTGCATTCTACATACCGTGATCAGTACGCGCCCGGATCCTTGTCGAATTTCCTCGTGTTTTCGCACAATCCCCGCGATACTATCGCCAGGCGCACAAAATAAACAATTAAATCGCACACCGTCGCGCTTTCACACTCGACCTGACTCTGAACTCCACGACAGTCAAATTTACCGATCGAAGTCGCCCAGAATCCACACCGAGGACTATTCACCCAATATCGTTCGACTGTCGTGTTACGTCCCGACCAGATCTAAGACACTACTGTCGCATTCCGAAACATCTGTGTCGACTCAATTTGCGCTCGAATCGCTCCGGCTTTCCGTGTTCTTTCTCTCTCAAATATTTATACCGGGACTGCAGACTTTGCGCGACTACGAAGCGCATTCATATCTCTCGTAGTTCACCATGTCGCACTTTCAATCGCTGGCGGCCCCTTGGTCAAGAAGTGCACGCCGTGAAGACATCCCCAGGACACCAGAGCCTAATATGAGTAGCGAAACTCTCCCACCATCGCCACCCCGTCCTCGTTTTCGAATCAAGAGGAGAAATGCGTCCAACCTTAATGCACCAACCGAGCAATTTCTGGCGTCAGTCGCTGCCGCAGACATCCCTATTCCCAGCATCGAGGAGCCTCGCGTGCTTGATGAAGAGATGGAAGAAACACTTTACCCTGTTTCGCACTTTAACGACTTGACGGGGATGCCTTTTACACCACACGAAGCCCCCGGTCGCATGTTTTCGCCCCCCAAGACTCCGGCTCCTGATGCGTTACCGACTCTGTCCACAAAGCAGTACCCAAACTGGTCCATTGACTCTACACTCAGCAGTCTTGACTCCAGCCCTGATTATGAGTCCAGCCGGCCCTCAACTGCTCATTCGACCCACACGAACGCTTCGTTGTTAAGCTACTTTTCTATCAGCTCAGAAGATCTGAGCCAGTGTGTCAGCCCGGAAAATGAGAAGGCAGATGTCATAGATGAAGCATCTACTGCCGACGACAACAGTAAAACCTTGAAGCCAGCCAAGAAGGAGGTTTCAAAAGAAACGATACGAAGAGCGCCTTGGACAAAGCCTATGAACCAGCACTTGTGGTCTACATATATGATGTATCTGCAAGATCCGAAAGTCACCCCCTTCCGTATCGGCAAGAGCGGTATCCCTCCTCATGGGGTCTGCTTGCGCGTTGCTCGCGAGTCAAGAAGGAGCTGGAAAGGATCCAAGGCTCAGGGCAAGGTTGACATCGGAAGTGGCAGCATTACCCCCACACAGGGAGCTGCCGGCCCATATGTCCAGTGGCCGCACACCTGTGCAGCTACCCGAGCCCAACTTCGAGAACTTTGCAAGATGGATGCCAGGTCTAAGACGCGCGGCTCACAGTACAAAGCACCCAGCCCTGCCCCATTTAAGAAATCTGCAGTGCGATATCGGAACCGTCGCGCTGCACCGGCGCGCTCGCCATCAGTCTTCTCTGGTCAAGATATGGCCATCTCGTTGGCAGTTAGCACATCGGACTCCATGCAATTGCATGGCCCTCTCGCTCAATTGACCAACTCGGAACCTGAACCTCGAACTGATGAGCTCTCGTTGCCACCACCAAACAATGAGACTTTGGAGCCGCCAGAGTTAGCTCGCCCACGACTGGCGTCTCCTTTTGGAGCTCGAAGCTATGGGCCTAGTTCGTCAAGCTCGCTACCCTCAAGTTTCGCTGTGGATTCAAAGCTACAGAGACAAACACACACTGGCGGCCCGCGCCGTGGCTTAATGTCACCGGTCCGACTTACACGAAGCCGATCAACCCACAAGCGTCGACCCAACCATTTGGAGACGCGGAAGATTAAGCGACCCAGTCTCGGTTCCGACCTGTGGGTTGACCCAGCCTCGCTTGTTGATCTGTCAGCCACTCAAGACCAATTTACGCCTCAGACTGAGCCTAAGATCAACGCTGACGTCGTTGTCCCACGTAAAAACCTTCAGAAGCTATTCGAAGCTTCACAATACCCGCCTGCTCAAGAGCGGACATTAGCACACCCTTTCGCGGAGATGCCCCCTCGACTAGGTTCCCCTTTCGCGCTTGGAGGATCTAGCTTTTCCTTCCCGAATCGCCTGTCGCATGGGACTGTGCCTGATTCCGATGCTGGTCGTCGGCCCTTTGCTACGGTTCAACAGTCGAGCGACAGCAACACTGGAGGAGTTACCCGTGAATCGCTAGCAAGCCGGCTGGCCTACATTGACGAAAGACTTAAGGATTTCCGCCGCCGAGATAAGCCACGCCGACGATCTGAGTCACCACTCTAACCCCACACGACCGCTTTTTTCTTCTTTGTACATTTGCCCAGACTTTATGTCGCTTGACGAGATTTATGAGTCCACGGACACCCGCACTGCACTTATTGGTCGAATCTTATGATGGGACCACGACCCATTATTTACATGATGCATCTAGACGGCAGTTGTCTATCTGATGATAGTATTTTACCTCCATGGCCCGCCTCCGACTTTTACACTTTGCTTTGCTTTACTTTTCTTATAAGCGGGAAACAACCGCATTTGCTCGATCGTGTTTGCTCATACGCGTTTCGGCTCGACACTCACTCGACACAAACCTGTCAATTTTTTCTTTTGATGCTTTCTCTCGACGAGGGAAAGTGCTTTTTTTGTCAGCAACTCATGATGATATGATGGAACGAACAGCACGCAGGCCAAACAGAGCCTTACCGTTTGCCGTGTTATTTTTTACTTTTGGAGTTGAGTAAAACAGATGCCCCCGTCTGCGGGGGCATCATGATGAGAGACATGATGTACTAGCTTGCGAGCTGGACCACGGTGGGGTACCAGCTTGGATGAATGGCATGATGGAACTTAATATCCATAAAACGAGCAACGATCTGAATGATGAAAAACAAATTTTATAAAATCGGTTCCTATGTGTGAATGACATTATACGTGCGCCCTAATGCAACAGAAAAGTTGACCGCTTGGGATACAAAATATAAACATAGCAAGTCAGTTTATGCTACCTAGACCATGATTTTGGACCATTTATTTCTATACTCTTAAAGCTTCGAGGGTATGTTTTCTGCTATCCATTATATGTACGCGATGAGCAAGGTGATATTTATGTAAAAGAGTCCATGGTCTTTTATTGTGTATTCTGACAGGTTTACTTCTTGTAATGTACATTAAATACTAATTTACAGAGAATATTATCATGCTATGAGACTCGCTTGTCTGTCAGCCCTCTCCGGGAGAACCGAGTAATTTGTAGACGGGAAAAGAAAATATGTAGGAAAACCGGTAGAACAACCAGTATCGTCGACTGACGAAGGCCCATGTCACAGACATGAGGCGTTTGTGTTAAAAGGGCCCTGAACTTCCCAACGCCAAGCGTCATTGACTTGCTCGACAGGAAAGGGATGTCGATCTAAGTAAGCTCTTCACCGTGTTTCGTTTCAGTGGAGAGATACTCAGACATCATTCCTGGAGTCACACTCGGTGTGCCTTGGACCAACAGGGTGATGATGATGATGATGATGATGATCAAGTCGATCGAAGTTTCACCACCAGCCAGCCCCCTTGTCAGATTGACCTTTCTGTTACTGTTTTCAGAGAGATTCTTTCTCCCTTCATGATTTGAGCGTGCTTGAGATCGATCTCACATGCTTTATCGCCTTCGAAATCTCGTCATCGTCATCCTCTTCGATATCCGAGTCTGTTGGCCCTGAAAAGAGCGGCCTGGGGACAACGTCGCGATACTTCCGGTTGGGAGCAGAGAGTCCGGTAGACTCTGGACTTCGCTCTTTGGACTGTCGGCGAACACGGTAGTGTTTTGTTGAACCAGACTCATGAGGGCATCGGCGCTCGCCGACACTTGATCGATGTGAGTGAAATGAACATTGACGGAACCCAAAGGCACGCTCATCATTGCGGAGACGGTTGGCTGGAATGCGCAGCTGTGGGTTCTTGAAGCGAATATCAAGCCCAGAAAGTCGCATCTTCTCCATGTGGATGTCGTAGTCAGCAGCAAATTCTGGGAGCTGTTCAAGCAGATCGCTGAATCGAGTGGGTTCCGAGGTCGCAGATTCTTCTTGAGGGTCAAATGTCAGACGCGGTCCGCCAGTGAAAGAGAATGCAACCATTGCAACAGCCCATCGTCGGAGTCGAATGGCAGCAAGGTCCTCGCATTCGGTGTAAAGGAATCTAATAAGTCCCGAGGGAACATCCCAGTCGCAGCGGAGGTAGAGGTCTTGGATGGCGTCCATGGCAAGGTCTTGGAGGCGATAGAGACCAAGGCGAGATGCAAAGAGATGCAGCCGAATCAGACACCAGTGAATATCCTGACAGGTCTCAGGGCCGGCATCGTAAGCATTTGAGATCATCTCCTCGAGGTGTGGACGAAAACGGAGGCCCAGGTGAACCCAATCAACAAAGAGACTGAACATAGAAGACGATTCGCGGGGGAGCCATAATGAGATCGATTTCGAGCTTGACGGGTCACCGAACCGCTCAGCAAAGAATGGCGAGGTAGCGCATATCAGTCGCTTATTGACCTTGAAGCGATGTTGCTTGGGGCCAATAAGCAATGTTGCCATTGGCTCTGGTGGAGGTTGTGAATGCGCAGGCGATGGCATCGGCGAAGATATCGTTGACTTTTGCGATGAACCGGTATTCAGACGGCTATGGCTGTCTATGAAACGGCCAAAGCTGGAGGGACTGAAGAGAGGAGCCATGATCGTCACAGACGTTTCTGGGCAGCGTTGATAATAGGGTATAAGAGTTTCAGCAGAGGACGAGACCCAAGAAGAAACAAAAACAGAAGGAGAAAGAGGGTGTTGAGGGAGTAGAAACAAATATAAAACTAAACCAGACTATGCGCAGAAGGAGAGGTGCTGGGCCGGCCAGTTGTGAGCAAAAACAAACCAAGGGGAGAAGTTGAAACTGAAGAACCGTCACATGGAGTGGCTCATGGGAGGATTATCAACCCATCTGGGGAGAAGAAAAAGACGTTCTCTGACAGTTCTCGCTTGAGCCCCTGGCAGGAAGCGCAAGGATGTAGAAAGTTGACCAATGATAGCGCCACCACCAGCACCAAAGTTGGCTGTTAGCGGGTTTCAAGGCGATCATTTGGGGCACGTCCTAGCCTTGTAGGCTTCTAGCGTTCCAGGCCTCCTGGTGGCGACAGCTCAAAGACCCTTGGCCGGTTTCAAAATGTTGGATCCAAAACGGACCCTACCCTGGTTGCGGATAATCCATCCACTCAGAATGAAGGCCCTTGCATCACCATCGACGCTTGTCACACTTGCGCACCGACCGCATCTGCATCTGCACAGCGCTTCCGGCCATCATAGGTCGGAGTTCCTGGCCTCCGCATCCGCTTAGGCGCCTGGCTAGCCAGTTGAATGACGAGATAGGGATGAGAAGGGAAAGACTCCTGAAGGAGGCGAACGTGGATCGACTTTGTTTACCTGCGGTAACTTCGCGTGGCCATCTGCTAACCCTATCTTATTCCTACGTCGAATCGTATCGGACAATCGGAAGTCTTGGCCTTGCTCGACAAGGTTGAACCGGAGATTCTTTGCGAAGCGCGCCCCACGAAAGGGTGAATGGCTGACATAGGAGGAAATGAGGTGAGAGGCTTTGGTTGTCATGAGTAATGCGACACAGCGCCGTCATGATACGAAAATAACCAGACTTGGAACAAAGATGGGATACAAAAATAAGAGCAATACAAATAATTTGTTTCTAAAAGGAAATGCTTCTTTACTTCTTTGTCTCTATGACTGTTTCGAACAAGGCTTTTGTTACCATAGAGTATGAACGGTTCAACAAGGCCGTGCTGGAAAAACCTCCACTAAACATACCCTTGTCGTTCGCTTTACACCAAAACCAGAACGGGGATGCTCCTTCCCGCCCACGTTTTCTTAGTTAGGTACTATTAAGGTAAGCACGGCATGTCAGCTTGTCACCTGGCGGTTGCGGAAGGCACGAGCTTGAAGGCCTGTCATGCCTGTCTCTTCGTCTTGCCTGAAACATCAATCGCATGTTCCGATATTGACACTTGAACCTGTTGATGATATCATGATTGCAAACAGCGATGACCGACTGTTATTTGAGTGTTCATGGGCCCATATACACATACTCTAATGTGTATGCTATCATACTATGAAACAGTTACGGTCTTAACTAGCATCGCTGGGTAGCAGGAAACTTTGATAAGTCAAACACCTGTAATTTTCCATCCCATAATGGCACTGTCCTCACGTTTCAACACCTGTCACGCGTCCAAGACCTCGCAAAATCACCACGTAAGCTAAGTTCATTTGATACTCATTGAGTCCAAGCTACCATCCTATCTGTCTTGGTGCGTAGATGCGCAGCGAGATGAATGCACCCGAGGCTGTCGGGTGATGAACTGCGACGAGTTCAATCGAGCATGCAGATATATAGTGCCGGGGATCAAACTCCAAAACTTAGTTTTTACGGCAGCACCTCTGCTACAAACCGTTTCACCTTTCCCATGTTGGCCCGTTGGTTTTCCCATCAATGACCAGATTCCAATCGACCAGCTTTTTGTTTACCGATCCCCATCAAGACCTTAATTTAACTCCTTTTCCCAATGGATGCTCCAAAACTTGGTGCCTTGATGCTTCCATGCTTCAATGTACGGGGTATCAAATCAGAAAAACCCAAACGCCGTGCCCATGCTTATTATTAGTTCGCGAAATTAGTTGAGAGTGGCCGGAATGTCGCCATCGTCGCTGTCACTGTCACTATCGCTGTCCGTATCAGAGTCGTCCTCGTCAATTGACATGGGATCCTCCTGAGTCCCCACGTGTACTCCAATCCGCTTTGAAGACCAAGCTGGTCTGGTGGCGGACGGCTTCTGGGGTGTGTACCGTGGCTGAGGTGGATTCAGATGCGCTGTGGGATCAGTAAGCTCCGCAGTCGCTTGTGATCCAGATAAACCACCACCCATCTCTGCCCTGGAGACTCTCTTCTGTGGAGGTTCGAGGTTGCCATTCACTCCACTTGCTGATGCTTCCATATCATCTGTCCGGGGCCTCTTATTTGGACGAGATTCGTGATCAGGAACAGGAGTTCCATTTGTCGGCGTTCCTGCACCGCCTTGACTGTTGAAAAGTCTATTCTCCTCGGCCTCAATCTCCTCTCGAGTGCGTCTCTCGCGGAGACGAATGCCGAACTTCTTGCGGGTCGTGCTTTGTTTTGTGTTGTAAGAATTCTTCAGGCCCGCCAGACGCTTTGATCTCTCCGGCTCGTCGAGAAGCGCGGCCTCTCTCATGAGGCCCCCGTATTTCTCTTCGGCAGTCTTCATGATTGCGTTGAATTCTCTGTACTTATCGGGGGTAAGATGCGCATACGGATCGCGTTGAGTGCTTGATGGCTGGGATGACGTCGGCGTGGCCAAAGCTGCATGATGCTCCCTTGACGGTGCTTTTTCTCGACCCCGGGGAGTCATCAATGAATGAGCAGCACGGTAATGTGCACTCCTTCCATGTGTGCGAAAGTGCTCAATTAGATCGATCATCTTCTGGCAAGTATCTGCAGTACGCGGTCCGCAGACCTCAGACTTCTCGTGATACAGTATCCCGCCATTACTGCCGAACCTGCAGCCACAAAGGACGCATATGTCTCTTCCAGGCTGGTCGGTCGGATGAACCTTGTAGCAAGCGTTCTTCTTCTTATGCTGTCTCTTGTTAGAAACAAAATTGCGAATTTAACTAAACGAACTCACGTAGTTAAGGGCCGTTTCGGAGGCACACGGCCAACCACAATTGCACCACACGATTTCTGGCGGACCCATAGGAAGGTCGTCGAGCGACGAAACCTTTGGCGGTGGTGCCCGAGCGAATGGCTGAGGCTGAGGTTGTTGCAGCTGCTGTGAAGGAATAGGTTGAGGCTGGTAATGCTTCATACGCATTGTGTCATTTCCGGGAGGTATCGTAGATGACGTGAGTACCGAGTGCATAGATGGAATAACTTGTTCATCATGCTCCCGAACAATGTCCCGGACATTGTAGCCTAGACGCTCAGCGCGTGCCAAGGCGTTAACAAGCTGCCGTGCCGATACTGTCTCAAGGCGCCTGGCAAGAACCCTATCTAGGAAATCTGGACTGGCACGAGAAATGATCGAGTCCGCCAGCTCGTCAATATCAGTAGAGCTGAGATGGCCCACGAGCTCGTGCTTTGCGTTTTGGACAAGATTAGCCCCAAACTCCTTGACAGCATTGCCAACGGTCTCGGGAGATGCTTGGTGCATAGTCGCATTCAGCTGGCGGGGGGTGGTTAGTAACGTTTACCATGATTGCGAGGAGTCAACTAACCAAAAAAGCAATGTGATACTGTGAACCCAAAAGGGACTTTTCCCATTTGTCACGAATGACATGTCGAACGACTGACGCAGGTGCCCTGTCAATCAAAGCAACCAAGGCCTGGTAAGTACCCACGGATTGAGTCTGCTGCGGATTGCCTTGTGCTGATGGTGACAGGTGCCCTCGCAAAGGAGTTGGTGCAACATTTCCATTCTGCATTGCGGGTGGCTGTGAATGTCCCTGATACAATGTACCTGGCTGCACGGGTGGTGAGTGATGCTGTTGAGAGGGGATTAAAGGACTCGATTGTGCTGGCGAAGCACTGGGTGCTTGCCTCTGGGGCGCTACGTAGGTCGGCAACGGTATCGGAGTTTGTGAATGGGTATATGGATGCGCAGCTTGCGCAGGACTTTTTGTGCCGTAGATGCCATTTTCCATATGTGCGGTAGGCACAGCATTCGCCGCCATGTTCCTTTTCTGGGATTCCTCCGAGACAAACCTAGCAAATGTGTCGTTCTGCTCTTTGCTCTCAGCTGATGTCCCTGAATTTCGAAAGGATGCAAAAGTCTATCCAGAGCTGTTGATGATGTTGATAAATCAGGTATCGTCATTGGTTGTGATGTGATGAATAGAAAAAGGGACTTCCCTGATGACCAGGGTATTAAAGATTAAAAAGGGGAGACGAGATGGATGATAAGCCGAGCAGCAGCAAACAAGTGAGTGAGTGAGTGTTCTCACGATCGCATGAAATTCGTCGCGCCTTCCTTTCTTGATATCTTCGAGACGCGTTCAGGCACTTGCTTGCGCGCTAGCGGGGCTTAGCAAGTTAGTGGGTGCTCCGTTGTTCAGAATGCGCCAAGGGCGTGGAAGAAATAAGCAGGGTTGCACTTTTTTGGGGTAGCTGCTTAATTTATAACGATTCACTAGCGCGTAATTAACACTAGCGTGATTCAGAGTTCAGTGCACTTTAGCAGTGTGGGTGCCTCAAATCTCAGGCCTCAAAAGCTTAGAAGCTAAGAAAGCTAATAAGACTAACAAAACACTTATAAAAAAGTGCAGATTAATAGTAACAATTACATACTCTGTACATTAGTGCCGTATCAACTGAGCAAGTTCGGTAGCGGGCGCCACAGTAAGCTAGCCCAAAGAACGGTTATATTATGCAGATCTTCCTTATCGATATCAGACTGGCCAGCTAAAAATGCTCCAAAATGGAGAGTCGCATCTACAAGAGGTTAACTTAAAGTGGCGCCCGCTACCGAACTTGCTCAGTTGATGCGGTATACCTATTATAGAGTTTAGACGGGCTGCTTTATTAATTGCATGAAGTTTATTTAAACAGGCTACCCACAGTAATATGTGCGCTCTGTAAACTCCTTTTCAACTTGTATAAACGTAAGCTATTAATGGCAGCATTATTTATTAGCCCAATAAGCTTCTGCACTCGGCATAACCAATAGCATTTGTAAGTATTCTATGAATACACACGGGCCAATTTAATAGAAATAAATTATCATAACTCTTGGTTCAATTCATACGTTGGTATCTTAATCCATACTCCATAGAGGCCGTCAAAACTCATCCATTCTGTCAAAGTGTCATGAAGCCCCAAACGCCTGATCATAACAGTGAGCGTCGGCTGTGAAACCCAGTTTGCATCTCGTAACCATCTAATATGCTGTGTCCCTCTTCCAATCTCTTTTTTCCGCGCTGGACTTTTAGTAAGGTTCGCCAATCGCTGCCAGCAATGTCTTTCTGTAGTCACCCGAAGTCTCGCCATAGATGCGTTTGCCGAGACTCTTGCCATAACGTTGCTGGTAGGCGCCCTTTACGTTGTTCAGGGTGTTGCGATCCCAATGGTAACGGATGGTTCGGGATACGAGAAGGTGATCCTTTGTTCCCATGCCAGCCATTGAGTCTTCGAGCAGCTTGGCTGCATGCATGTATTTGTCTGTTGCATTGCGCAATTGGAAGAGGAGAGCGTCCTCCATGTGGCCAGAGAATTCCTGCTTCAAATTAGTCAAGATGGCTCGATCAAGGTATGAGATGTGACTTACGCTCTTGATGACCCTTTCTAGGTCCTTGTTGAACTTTTGCTTGTAGGTGTGTGCGATGGCACGGATTTGGTTGTCGTTTCTTGTACTCATAATACTGCACACAAGAATCTCGTCCGTACCCATCTTGCCCTCGGTGGCCTTGTAGATTTGCATGACATCGTCGTCGACTTGTCGGGGGTCGACCGGTGCGGCGTCCTCGGCCCTAGTAGCACCCAGAACAATCATGAAGTGTCGCTCAGTCTTCATGCTCAAATCGCCCTTGACTACATCCTCGAGCTTGTCATGGAAAGTGTGGTAGTACGCGCTCTTAATGGCCTTGAGATCCGCGTTTGATCGCCCGAGCAGAACATCGTTTAACACAACTTCCTTTGTTCCGGGACCAGACATGGCGTCGTGTAGAGCGTGAACATCGGACAGGAGCGGGCCGCGAGCTAGCGAAACCAAAGCCTTCTCAAACCAGGAACTAGTCTCGCTCTGGATATCAGCAATTAGATTGCGACGGTGCTTGCGCTCGTATGCTTGTCGAATTGTGTCAACCTGCAGAGGATCCTTGTTTGAAAGAATGGCGATTAATGCCTTCTCATCCGTACCAAAGCCCTTCATGGACTTTCGCAGACCGTCAGCATCGGGTTCGCCATTCCATTGGATGATCTGAGGTGGTCCGTAGCCGAGTGAGGGAGGAGTAGGCTGGACTGGTGGTGCACTGTACTGCTGAGGAGGAGGCGCGCCGTACTGTCCTGGTGGAGGACCTGGAGGCGCAGGAGAATGATGGCCATACGGCTGTTGTTGAGGAGGGGGACCTCCATAATGGCCTTGTGGAGGTCCAGGAGGTGCGCCGTAGTGCTGTGGAGGAGGCTGTTGCTGGTAGCCGCCATAGGGTTGCTGAGGCGGAGGCCCGCCTTGAGGAGGATAGTGACCCTGAGGTTGCTGATATCCGCCTTGCTGGGGAGGATACTGCCCAGGAGGAGGTTGTTGATAACCGCCATATGGTTGTTGAGGTGGGGGATGACCATAACCTTGAGGCGGCGGCGGTTCTAGAGGCGTTCAAGTCAGAGTTATTGTCGCAAAGTGTATATATTAGTACTTACGGCCGTAGGGAGCACCATAACCTTGGTAAGACATAGCGCTAAAACTGTTTATATGTGTATATGAGTTTGTATGTAATATGGGATGTTAATGTTAATGTTCTACTGCGGGGTGATGTCAGGGAAACGAATTGGCTTTTATAAGCGGAGTAGGTGGACGGAAAGAAAGTGACAGAGTAGAAACGTGGAAGCTGAGCCCAAAGTGGCACACGGGTCTCTCTTATTAATACCTAAGCTCCGGTACAGGATAAGAGCTGATTATCTTCCGGGCTTAAAAAAAAGAGACGCGCCTGCATAGCTCAGCCTTGGAGGCGCTGCACTACTACATTAATGATGGCGATCCAAGTGGGCTGAGAGGCGGAGCATCAGCAACAGCCAAGTCCGAAGGATCGAGTGGAAACGTCATTTGCACCACACAAATGTTGTTAATGAGTCTTTGCCCCCAGTTTTCAATAGCCTTATGAGGGGCACTTTTAATTAACGTCTGGTCAGTGCTGCCGAGACTCACTCGCTCGTCTGTCGTGCAGGACACGAGCATGCAAGCCTTAGAATGACAGGACAACAGAAGCAGAAGCAACAATGCCTGACCCGCTTCTGCAGCATGGGAACCCAGACTTTGGACGATAGATAAATGCGGAGTTGTTTCTAACATACTCCCGGTAGAACGGCAACCATTCGAGGCTGAGTGTTGACATTGCGTGGGGAAACAAGAAGCTGCCAAGCTTGCCAGTCGTCATCACATCCATCACACGCTCCGAGGAAACTGTCAGTGGTCACGAGTCGTCTTCTGTTTGTCCAGCTCTGCTCAGCTCTGCAAGAGTGGCGTTTGATGAATGGATTTCCGAAGTCAAGGGATTGGAACTGGGAACTCGTCAATGTCTGATTCTACATATATCCTTCATATCGCTGTATGCAATGAGAGAATACTTAACAATTTAACTTACACCTTTGACATTAGTAATCTGTCTCAAGAATGGTTATGATCTCATAGAATGAATGATTCCCAAAAGTCTCTTCATTAAGAACCTTGATTCTTAGAGGTTACCGCATTTGGACGGACCCAGTAGCCACATCGCGAGGCACGGAGCGCCACTCCACAGCCACAAACGCGCAAGACGACTTATCATCATTTCTACCTGAAGTAGGACACCGACAAATGGGACGTACAGAAGGGAAAAGAACAAACCAGTCTAACTCGACATCGGCAGTTTTACTAGCAACCTCTACTTATTGATCACCATTTCGGAGAGCCCCTCACATGCCTTTGCGACCCAGGCACGGATGCTACCAAGATTAACGTCGGCCCATGTCACTGAACACTCAACCAATCGGAGCTCTTCGTCAGCCGTAGCGGGTGGTTGGTGAACCTCGCTCGCTACAACCCGCCTGGTCCGTCAACGTTCGAGCCCCCAAAAGCACCCGATTGTTCCTGGATGTTAGTGCGTCCCAACCACCACAAATTCACGTATTAGGCATTTGGCTACTGCCGAAGTAGGGAGCACAAAGTTCACCAGCCATCTCAATTGTAACGGAATGACTGCCCTTAATAAAACTACATTCTCTCTTCGCAAGTGGCCAGGCTATTCTATCTTTTACTCTCTCTCGTGAATCAATAATTACCTTGTCTCTCATTCTTATTAGCGACCTACAGTAAAGCGTGCTTGTGAATCACTCCCTATCAATGGTCACTTGTTAGTTGCCAGTGCCAGCAGCTGCAAGCACCTAAAAAACAAAACCACAACCGAGCACAGCAATCACTCATTCTCTTCACTGCACTTTTTTCGGCCCCCCTCTCTGGATCGGAGAAACAAACAAACACACAAATCATCTTTGGCAAAATAGCCTCGACAAGATGCGCGGATACATCCCCCTTCTACTGGCTCTTTCTGCCTCTTGCACAACCGTTACTGCGCTCCCCAAGCCCAGAATTCAACTTCGCGATGATGCAAGCAGGCCCAAATACTCAGTTGTACCTCTGGAGCCTGGTGACGATGATCCCTCCTCAGATGGCGGAGACGGAAATGGCGACAGTGGCAGTGGCAGCGAGAATGGGAGCGGTAGCGGAGATGACAATGGAGATGATGTCGTGACAGTCATTCAAACAGTGGTTCAGACACAAAAGCCCGTCACTCAGGTCATCACGCAAACAGAGAAGCCTAGCATCATTACAGTGCCTGGAAAGACTGTCACTAAGGCTGTTCCCACCACTGTCTCCATCATCAACCTGGATGATCAGCCATTTGTTACCCAGACAGTCACTGTTTCTCACACCAGTGCGTCCGCGTCCAAGAAGTCGGAAGAGCCGACAGCCACAGAGGAGCCAGAAACTGCCGAAAGTGAAGCGGCGACGACGGCTCAAGAACCATCCGATTCTTTGACTTCTGCTACCGCCCCAGGCGTGACCTCCCAGCCTCAACCCAATCCCCAACCACAGCCTCAACCTCAGCCAGAGCCAGAGCCAGAGCCATCTACCATCGTCGAACCTGTTCAGAGCATCGAAACATCAGCAACATCTGAGACCCAATCTGCAGTCATTGAAACCGTCACCGTAACTCTGACTTCTTCATCAAGCGAAAGCTGGTCGGCGACTCAAGCCCCAGAGAGCATTGCAGCTCCTTCATTGGACTCCTCAGTGGCACCTATTCCACCGCAAGAGACCTTTGTTCCCGACCCTGCTAGCAACCAGGGCGAATCCTGGTCTTCTGCCACGGCACCCTACGAACCCCCGGTCGTGCCCACGACTCTTCTTACATCTTGCATCACTACCACCACTACCTCAGTCTACCAACACATCACCCCTGAACCAAACCCTTCTTTAAACACACATGATAATGGAGCATGGCACACTACTTACCCGGCCTGGAGCGACAATGATTTGGCAATGTGATTTTACACAGCGTGCAGAGAACAAGCTCTGAGTTTCTAATGAAGGGCATATGTTTGCGAGAGGACAGAAGGAAAAAGGCAATCAAGGCAGCATGTCGAACAGGAAATGCATTAAGCATGGTATAGCACGGCATTATGAGAACCCCTTTTGGTTTTAGAGATCGGGCGCAGGACATATAGATCAAGCAAGCGATGGAGGCGACGGACCAAGCGCTGGACGTATTGCCATATGTAATGAGCAATAATCGATTAATTCACATGGATCCCCTTTTAATTTTCAGGCTACTGATGAACAAAGCGAGAGGCTTGGATGATTTTTTTCTAAATTAAATGAACCCCCTGCTTGAATAATAACAACCTGGCGCAGAATATGACCGTTCGTTATAGTGTATTATTTTTGATTGTTGTTGAAATGATATATCATACAATAGCCTGTAGAAGAGGTGGCGTCAACAAAGCAGGACAGTTTTGCTAATGCATTCTGACACAGGAACAAACAAAGGCTCATTCAGCCATGAGAGAAGAATTCTCACGGTATGATAGATGATATTAGAAATGGAAGACTCAGAGAGTGCCCCCAAGACTAACATTTTAAGATAAATACCTGGCACTTCCATGGGAGTAAATGTTCAACTCGGCCATTCATTTCATTCTCTAAACTGTAAGCCTGGTGCAAGCAGTCGAGCAAGTTATTGTCACAAATTCACCACTTCGTCACACCCGTCTTTACTCTTGAGCTTCGTATTGCATTCTCAACAGAACTGTTCGATTCGATCCCAATGTTTGACCATCTCTCTACAAACTCAAAACTGTTCGTGCTCCCATATTCCACACCCTAATAGCTACTAACAAGTCTATAGAAACATCTCAAACCACACACTTCACGCTTCTAAAGCTCCCATCATGGACTCCTCCATCAACCCTTTCACCGGCACGGCCAACGACCCAAACAGCCACTCCAACTTTTTGGCCAACAAGAACTCCAGCCGCAACGAGGCTGTCATCATGGGCGGAGTCATGATCGGCGCTATCGTCTTTGTCGTGCTCGTTGGTGTAGGCTGCATGTTTTATCGGCAGCGGGCTCGGAAGATGAAGGCTCAGCAGAGCAAGGACGTTGACGATGATGGGCGGTCTGTTTGCTGGGTCCTAGGGGACCAAGTTTACAATTCTGAATACTAGTTCTATCAAGGGTATCACTACGAAGGTTCAAGACTACGGCATATGGGGCAAACTGTGGGATGGAATGGGGATGCTGAGTTAAGACTTCTGTTTGTCCAGGCTGGACAACTATTTTATTTCATTCTTGAGGCGGCAGGCTTTTTCGAAGTTATTTGAATCTACACTCATTTTTTCCTTTTGGTCTTTATTTTTAAGTACTTGCTTGAGATTGAGTACTTGTTGGATGTCGTAATTGATCTTGTCAAACAAAGTGGTTTCCGACTTGTTATACAGGGGTGCAATACAAGGTACCGAACCATGATTATTGGTCAATCGGGCTATTGGATCTCAGACATGCATACACCTCGAATTCGGCAGATATTGCTTGCCTTGTTCTTGATTGGTTTATAAACTGCCACAATATGTAGTCAAACTCGTATGTGCACAAGTTGCAACATTGAATCACACACAATAAGCAGAGCCCAACTTGGCTCGACTCGACTCGACTCAATTCGTCCAGTTTCCTCACTCTGCAAGCCTCATCACCGCAATGATTTAGTGTGACAAGGGGGCCTCGAGCCTCGTTCCTGCAGAACCCATCTCTCCCCCATCCAATTCTCGCTTCCAGTCTTGCTCCAATGAGACTGATACACGTCCAGAACATGACCCACGCTGGGCACCGATACTTGACTGCGCCAAGTGAAGTGATACGATGCGAGGTGAGGCGGTATGTGAAAAAAGAAAGGAGAAGTAGGTTTATAAATATTGGTATATCAGAACAGAGTGTAACTACCTACTATTCAACGCTCTACTATCTATTATTCTCTACAGTTGATTCTTTTGGACGCCAAATTGACTAAGAGTCTGCTTCCCCACAACGCCGGCCCCATCTTTGTCTCCGTCTCCGGCTCCGATCCCGAAAAGGCCCATTTTAACGGGAGATCAACCTCACAATGCGTCCTTCATTTATTCTCCAACTGCCCACAACAATAGCAATGGCTATGATGCTCTTCTCATGTCTCGTCCTGGCATCACCAAACTCTGACGGCAAATTAATTCAACGCGACGAAGAAGAAGGCTCAGGATGCAGCACAGAAGGTCAATGGCACTGTATGACCAATTCATTCCAAAGATGTGCCCAAGGCCACTGGTCCATGAAAATGAACATGGCTGAAGGGACGAAATGTGTGCCAGCAGGTTATACAGATGACTATAATTTCCGCATTGAGCATGAGGGAAAGGATGACGACAATGGTGATAACCGAAGTGATGAAAATCGGAGTAATAGCGGTACAAGTCTTGGAGCATGGAATTCGAACACCGTTATGGCAGTCGTAGCTATTTCGTCGTTATGGGCTGCTTTAGGAGTTATTGTATAGTGTATCTAGGTATCAGGGTTTATTAGTACTTGAGGCAAGAGACTTGGATTTACGCATATCATGATAGAGTGCATGTACTCATGGAGAGAAATACAAAGGAATAGCTACAACACCAAAGAGTTCCAAACGAACAACTTAATGTCCAGAGGTCATCAGCCTGATTACCTTCCTTTGCCCTGGGAAATTTCTCATTGTTCGTCAAGTAACCCTTGCATTATACACGGTTGCCCGTTTTTATTACTTCTGGTATAACAATAGGAATGGAAATCTTCACAGGCATAGGGTAGGAAAACTTCCCAACTCTCATGGCAGCACGTGAGGCAGTTCATGACCTCGTCTAGAGGATAGCAGAGAACCCAAGACCCAAGCTTAGGGTACAAAAGACAAACAGTCTAAGATGGCATAAAGTGGTTACATTATTTTATTTCTTAGGTAGGCAGGTAGTATCAAGATTTCGGCAAACTCGGCCGAGACTTGGCTAATTGTATTCTCCGCGATTACCAGAGAAGGAAATAACAAAGACAGTTCCGCGTGGACGGTAATTATCAGTTTCAAGGGTTTCGTCGTTTCTTAGTTTCTCCTCCAATCGTAGTCTCTGTTTCATATATCTGAGGTTACAAGGACCAACTCCAAAGCCCGTTATTACTGGTCCCCATACGCTAATACTACTCTACATAGTAGCTAGTACCTATTCATGAACAGATGACTTCTTCTTGGGGTTGACCTTCATTTATTCCTTTTGCAATCACTCTTTTATCCTGTATTTCTGTTTTTATCTTCTCTTGACCTCTCGATCTGGAAATCGCAGAAATGGTCAACTTCAAGTATCTTGGCGCTCTTGTTAGCGCCGCTCCGGCTCTGGCAGCCTTTGGTGTCACCACCAGTGGGAATAACCTCATCGTTGACTCTGGCAACTCCAACGGCTTTTCAGTCTCTGTCAGCAAGTCTGACTGCTCAATCAACTCTATCAAGTACCGTGGTAGCGAGTACCAGTACAAGTCTCAGACTTCTCATATCGCATCTGGCCTGGGATCAGCCAGTGTCCAGTCCACCGTGCTCAACAGTGAGTACTTACTCCTAGTCGTGTAACAGACAAAAGCCTAACCAGACCAGACAAGTACATCAAGGTCACTTGCACCGCCAAGTCGGGCGACTTTGACCTGACTCATTACTACGTTGTTCAGAACGGCCAGAGCAATGTCTACATGGCCACCGACACAAAATCCGAGCCCAAGATCGGTGAGCTTCGCTACATTGCTCGTCTGGATCGCTCTCTGCTGCCCAACGAGATCCCCTTTGGCGAAGCCTCCAACACGTCTGGTGGTTCAGCCATCGAGGGCTCTGATGTCTTCAACGTCAATGGCCAGACCCGCTCCAAGTTCTACTCGTCTCAGCGCTTCATCGACAACGACGTCTGGTGCTTCCAGAGCAGCGGCAAGGACGTCCACGCTTGCATGGTCACTCACGCCTCGCGCTCGTACGAGAAGAGCTCTGGCGGTCCTTTCTTCCGTGATATCAACAGCAACAACAATGGTGACTTTAGCGCTCTCACCTTTTACATGAACTCGGGTCACGTTCAAACCGAAGATTTCCGCCAGGGTTTCCACGGCCCCTACGCCTTGTCTTTTTCCCGCTCTGGTGTCCCCAAGGCCAAAGATGTTGACATGACCTTTTTCAATGACCTTTCTATCCCTGGCTACACTGCCGACTCGTCTCGTGGTCGGGTCAGCGGTACTGCTACTGGTGTCCAGTCTGGGTTCCAGGGTACTGTTCACTGGTTCAACAAGGATTTCCAATACTGGGCTTATACTTCATCCAACGGTGCTTTCACTTCTCCCTTCATGGTCCCCGGTACTTACACCCAGGTTCTCTATCAGGGTGAGCTCAAGGTCGCTTCCAAGAGCGTGAGCGTCTCCGCTGGTGGTACTGCATCTTCTTCCATTGCTGCCAACTCCGACATCACAACTGGAAAGCACACCTCTGTCTTCCGCATTGGTAACTGGGACGGTCAGCCTACGGGTTTCCGTAACGCTGATAAGCAGCTGCGCATGCACCCCAGCGACAAGCGCATGTCCAGCTGGGGTCCTCTGACATACACCGTCGGCTCCAGCTCGGTCGGAGACTTCCCCATGGCCATCTTCAAGGCCGCCAACAGTCCTGTTACCATCAAATTCAATCTTCCTTCTGCTATCTCGGGCCAGGCAACCCTCCGTATTGGTACCACTCTTGCCTTTGCCAGTGGCCGACCTCAAGTCACCGTCGGCAGCTTCAAGAAGGCCTTTGACGCGCCAACCAAGATTGACTCACGAGGTGTCACTCGCGGAGCGTACCGTGGCCATGGCGAGGTGTATGATGCTGTTATTCCTGCTGGTACGCTGAAGCAAGGATCCAACACTATCACCATTGAAGTCATCTCTGGTAGCTCTGGTGCTGACTTCCTGAGCCCCAACTTTATCTTTGATGCCGTTGAGCTATTTTACTAGATTGCTTTGTTATTCAGAAACAAAGCCGTCAATAACTTCGACTACATAAATCCTTTCATGTAAATATTTTCAAACAAGAGATTGGACATACAGAGCCATATAAATGAATTTCAAGGCCATATATTTATTTTGTACATATGTGGCCCCCTATCCACTTGATGTTGCGAGTGAGTGACATGTCCACGTCATAAGGTCGAACTAGAACTTTTTAAGCTTAACACTATTACATATCATGGAAGTTCAAGTCTACTGTACAATTAATCATGAGGTCGGACTTAACATAGATGCGGAGTTTGTGCTGGTTGTGCATTCCAGTGGCTGATATCAGCCAGTTTTGTTAGTACTAAACTTTAGTTACCTTGGTAATAACACTATATAGACGAATACCACTAACAAAAGTGGACTGAAGACATTCTGCGGACATTAGAGCTACCTCCATAAAGCTTCAGTATAAGTATAACGTTCGCCTAAGGAAGAAAGCGTTGCATACTCCTCGTTCTACTCTTGACGAAGAAACTCATTGTCACATAATCATGTCAACTCCCAAAGGCACTGTGCTGGTTACCGGTACCAATGGAGGACTTGGTTCCGCCATTATCACTGATATACTTCACAAGCCCGAGTTGGCGAGTAATTATACAGGGCTGTACACTGTCAGAAAAGCAGCAACGGCAACTCGACTCCAGAAGATTTTGAGTGCAGCTTCAAAGTCTCACAAACACGATGTTATCGATATGGATCTCAGCTCACTGGCCAGCGTCAAGGCGACGGCAGCTGAGATCAACCGTCGAGTAGCTGCTGGAGACTTGCCTCCTATCAGGGTTCTTATCCTCAACGCCGGGTATCAAGATCACGAACAAATTGTAAGCCATGTCTCTATAAGCCTTGACGTTCTGAGATGCTTATTCCCATAGACCATGACGGACGATGGCTACGAGACTACCTGGCAAGTGAATTACTTGGCCAACCAACTCCTGGTTCTCCTTCTACTTCAGAGTATGGATAAAGAGAAGAGTAGGATACTCATCATTGGGAGCTGGTCCCATGAGTGAGTCAATACGAACAGGCAGGTTTTCCCAAGCTAACGAAAGCAACAGCATTGATGATTCGCGTAACAACCTGGGCGGCGCGGCCTGTTATGAGGGTTATGATAGCCTCTTTCCTGGTCCAGATGAGCTCGCCAAGGGTAAATGGAGTAGGCCAGACACTGGCGGAGGGTGGCTTACTGGCTTTCGACGATATGGAGCAAGCAAGTTGTGTGCCGTGATGCTCATGTAAGTCACACATATATTCGTCAATTGAACATTGAACTGACCCATCGACCTCCAGGCATGAGCTAGTGAACCGTCTCGCCCAAGATCCGCAACTGTCCAATATCACAGTAACCGGCCTAGACCCAGGTGCTATGGGTTCTGACCTCGTCCGAAGAGGTAGTTCTCTCATGTATAATACCATTAAGATCGCCCTCCCGATTGTTTCTCCTCTTCTTGTCTGGTACAACCCCAACGGACCTTATCGTCCCCTGTATAAAAGCGCTGCGGATGCAGTCCGCCTGTCTTTTGAAACAGAGGCCCCAAAGGGCAGATTGCTGTATTCGAATGGCACGGATGAACTTGAGACGGGAAAAGAAGCAAGAGATGAAGTCAAAAGAAGATCCTTGTGGGTCTATGGGTTGGAAGCGGCTCAAATTAAGCAAGGAGATACGATTTTACAAGACTGGCAGTAAACAGACAAGTCAAAGAGTTTGCTGGACCATGAATGGGTGCAGGTCTGGACCTTAGTATTGTCAGAGTTTAGCTTTTATTTATATGATTGATTATTGTGACTTGAAGTCGGAAATTAAGCCAAGACAAGATACTTGACAAATGACGAGGACCTATACTCTGTCTAACACGGCATATTGCTTTTTCTATACATGGGCCATAAGCCGGAATCACTTTTGAGAATGGAAATATTCTCCGGTATATATACTATATATATAGTAGTAGCGTGCGGATAGTCGGATCTGGACATGGACTTAACGCATTGATGTACTAAGAAGAGGACAAAGTTTATTGTTATTACGATCTGTTGACCCGCTACAGGGACTCGGATAACTCAAAATCTCCTGATGGCTTTCTATTAGGAACAAATAGAACAACTTACGCGAGCAGCGGTAACAGCGGTAGAATACGGGTCCAACGGGATTGTCGACAAGGGGATGTTGTCCAAGACTAGGACCAGGGTTGTTCATAGGGCTTCGACTTTAGCTGAGAAAGGAATATCGCTGCTCGATTTAGGCGGCCTCACGACGAGAAGAAGGAACAAATTCCTAAACAGAACAAGTTACAGAAGTCTGGCACCTAGGTAATTAGCGATACCTCATTAACAACCTGTCGATTATCTACTAATTCTGGCCCGAACGAACTTGTGGCTTACAGACTAACAGGCAGGAAACGACTGGGTTGTTGTTTCTTTTTCTGCTTTGAAAGGATCCACTTGGCGTTGAACGCTGAAAGGCACAGAAGGTGCCCCCAGTTTCACACAAATCTACATGCGTACTTGCTCTACTTTAAGAGGACCCGTAGTGGTCCCCTGAGAGAATCTGAAACAGGCTGGGACCAGGGACAGTATCCCAAATGGGAAAGATGTCTTTCAAGGTCCAGTCGATCCTGCCAAGATACAAGTTTTTGGAAATGGAAGCTTTTACCATCCGACAGGTGATACAGTAGCTTGAACTTTAGCCTGTGACAGAGTGAAGATCACTCCTGATTCTGGTGAACAAGCAGGGTATCTTTCATCTGATCTTTTCTCAATCACCGAGTCACTGCACATCTGAGCGACTTATTTTACTTATTTGATTACAAAAAACCTACTTAAAATTTGGAACAAAACAAACATTTAGACATAGGTAGTTAACTCATTGGGTAGTTTGTCTTGGTGCCTCTTTTGGTTAAAACAGGGCAAACTGGCGCTTGATGGGCGACTAATTCTAATGTCAGTACTCCGTAGTGTGCTCGCGGCTCATCTGAGCCAGTCAAACTACATGGCCATACTCTAATCGCCGCAACTCTGGCGCCTGTACATCCAACAACCGTGTCTGACCTCCATACTTTGCGCCCTGGCCACAGCCCCAGAGTGTTCAAAGGAAAACACGAACCAGCGAGTGGGCGGTTTCTCTTATAGTGTCGGTCACAAGACCAGCCTAACGATGCTCGCTCGGTTGGCTGTCTGTCGAGGACCACAAATCTGGCGAGACCGTTGTATTGCCGTATCCCTGTCTCATTTCATCTAGAGGCGCCAACAAACCGAATTCGAATTGGTTGGCGCTGAATTGAATGCAAGCACCGGGCCTGAAATTAATACACCACCCGAGCGAGTACAGTGGACTCCAGCTAACTGGAGACCAGGCCAGCCGCTAGCCAACCGTCATCGTTGCGAAGATTCTCATTAAAGAACCCCAGGTCAACATCTTCCTTGTTGACAAGGAATCACATCCCCGTTGGCCTTTTTCTCCCTCTCTTATCTGTTGAGCTTGGTTCTCTTTTTTCTTCTTTTTTCCCCCTCCTTCTTCTCACTCCAGTCCACATTCCTTTGTTTACTTGCTTGCCTGTTTGTTCGTGCGTTCGCGCAATTCATCATTCTCTTGCTCGACCTTCGACTTTGGTTTGGAGCTGGACTCGTGCCTCCAGTACACGACTTGTCAATTCTTCTTTTTTCTCTCTCTTATACTCATCCCTTCCAATAATCACACGGACCCTTCTTACATTCATTCAGCCCCGGCTTCTAAAAGGCCTTCGTCTGATTCAGGTCCCCACTGTCAGCACTTATACCATTCAGCATTCCCAAACCAGATCTCGTGCCCAAGCTAAAGCTGAAGCTGAAGGCATTTGGATGGATATTGGAGGACTACGCCAAAAAAAAATAATCGCCAAACTAACTATAAACAATACTGCACTACAGTAGCGCCCAGCACGAGGCACTCTCTGGCCACTCATTCCCCACGAACGTCTCAATATCAGCCAAGGCCAACAGTGGCTGACACTGCGCTGCATTGCACTGCACTGCACGACAAAGATGCCTGCCATGTGGGACACCTTCAAAACTGGCAATGGCCCCAGTCTTCACCAGCAACCACCTCAAGAACTCAAGAACCGTCCATTCCTTCGCCAGAATCGCAGCTCTTCCAGCGGACTGCCACAGAGTCGATCGACCTCGAGCGCCCACAGCAATCAAACCGCCAATTCAAACAAGTCCCGTGACGACATTTACGAAAGCCAAACCCATCTTCACGACGAGTTCGAAAACCGACTCAACGGACTTGGCATTCAAAACGGTCCTTTCAGATACGAGATTCGCCGTGGCAAGACAGTCCGAACACCAGACATCTCGGGTCCACCACGTCTGTAAGTGCTACCTTGCTTTCATATACTTGCTTCTTTTTTCGAATTTATTGTTCATCACCTATTCAACAACTGCCTTTCCCGATTCGAACAAACCGTTCCTTCCGTCAGCCACGTCAGACAAGCCGTTAGACATTTAGCCGACTCAGCCGTCGGTGCAGCGATGTTACCTGCATCCACCACATGTCTTGTATACATGTACCATGTAACAAAGCGACGAAGGCATTCAGTCTTCCCCTAATAGTCGACGATCGGCAACTACTGGAGTCGTTCGTCATGCAATACGTGTGCTCGAGATCGACAATCCTGTAGTCAAGTGCATGATACCAAGCCAATTTGGGGTTTCAGTCTACTCGAACCGACTGCGCACGCAACCTCGAGTGATGAGTCGATATGCACCTTATTATGCCGGCTTCGAGGCATCTCACCAGCAATGCCTCAATCCTGATGCCATAGTCGCTGACGCTTTTGCGTGTCTTTTTTCTCTTCCGCACTTTCCATATCACCACTTAATATCTTAAATGGCATTAACAACAACGTATTCGCACCTGACTAACATGTTTCTTCTTTCCTTCACAGTTCCCCTGTCCTCGGATCTGACGATATCCGAGTGAAACCTCCTCGAAATCCGCAACAACTTCAAGGCGAGGACGACTCTCCCTGGCGTCCTGCCTCCTCCATCTACACCAACGAAGACGTCCAAGACCGAAGAAGCAGTCGTCACTCCCGTTATTTACAATATTTGAAGCCATCTCACTCAAAGGTTCCTGCCACAGACATGTATGGGCGTCCTATGGGCGTCGAGATCTCGCCCCCAAGCTCTCCCGAGTTTGATGCTAGACAATACAAGTGAGTCCATCTCCTAATTTCGAGCCTTCTTTTGGCAATCTTTACACGTTCTTGGGCACACCGTTTGCTTTGATACACCAACCTTGGTTTTTGCTCTTTTGAAAGTACAGTCAATTTTGGCATTCGAGTATCGAAAACTCTCAGTTCTCCGTTCCAAGATCAGACACTTCCTGTGTTCATTCCTGTTCGGTTCCTACTACTATCGCACGCCGTGCTTTCACACAATATGAGAGTCCTTCGGTTCAGAATTAAATCGCTAATCCGATGCCTTGCTTGCAGGCCAAACTCACAAGATGTCTCTCCAATCGACGACTCTCCCAACCCATCTCAGTTGAATCTTCTTGGAGAACGCCGATTAACACCCTCTCAATCACAAGCGCAGCTTCGTAGCCAAATACCGCAAATGCGTCGTGATAAGCCAACGAGCCCTGGCCTTTCTTCACAACTTCGAACCACCAAATCCACCGATGAGCTCACGGATGCTAGTAAGCCATGGGAAAACATGCACCCGTCATATTACGGCAGTCAAAAACCATTCGGATCCACAACCATTGTCACCGGTGGGCAGCAAAGCAACACTTCTCCGTCACTTGGACAGCGGATCCGAAAGTTTGCCAGAGCGAAGCCCGAGCCTTTCGACACTAGGCCACCATGGAATGGAGCAAGTGGACGTGCACCCATGATTGATCCAGTCCGGGATGATCCATCAGTTGCTCCATTGAGCTTGCGGCGCAAGGCCAGTAAGCGGATTGCACTTAGTGGTGGTGTCAAGCCTGAAACACATAGCGGCAATGCTGGAACAGTTCGACAACACGTCCCCTCACGGCCCGCCCAGAGGTCCAACGAGACTTATAAAACACCATCACCCGAACTTGTTTCGCACTCTTATCCTAGCCCTCCAAATACTGGCTCGCCGCCGCCGTCTCAGCCCGCCATGTCACAAACCGCGACATCTATGCTCACGCCAAACATGGTGCCTGATCAGATGAAGGCCATAAGAAGGAAGCCTTCCCCCTCCACGCACAACCCTCATTCTTCTTGGTCGAGTTCCGTCTACTCAGCAATTACCGAGAACACGATCATCGGCGACAAGTCACTCCTCAACCCAGTTGAACCGGCAGGACTATCCACACCAGAAGATCCTTGGGCGCAGCCTGCATCTCGTTTCAGTGTTACAACTTGCAACACAGCTGCTGCCAAGTCACCAGTTGTGCCTGACGAAGAAGAGCGACCAGATACACCGAAGCAAGCCCCCTCAGTGATGGATCGTAGGAGACCAGTACCAGGCGGAGACAACTTCAGAAGAGCTTCCAACGTACCAATCGTCATCTCAATGAAGTCGGCTTCACCATCGAATGAGCATTTTGACTCGAACGTTTCCACCGACAAGGCACTTCCACCTGCACCGCCTGAGCTTCAATCCGCACATGATCGTGTAGCGTACCTCACTGCTCGACTCGATAGTCTAGCACATAGACGCAACAACATCAACAAGAGTATCAAGCAGATGACGGAGTTGATGCCCACCGACAGAATTTTGTCGAGCACAGAAGTGATGCGTAAGCGCGAGATTGAGAAGAAGAAGGTTGAGGGGCTCAAGGAAGAGTTGGCCGAGATTCAAAGAGAAGAGCATGACTTGGGTCTCAAGCTCTACAGGGCTAACAAGCGTGCTGAGAGAGAGGCGGCCTTTGAGCCTTCCACCCTTTGGGTCAGGCGTGTCACGTCTTGAGGGACTTTTAACGGATATAAATTATGGGTTCGAGATATAGTATCCCTGGTGAATAAGCAAGGCGTTGATGAGACATGCATAGCATATGGAGTCGGTTTTTTTTTTTTGTTTCTATTCGGTTTTTCTTCTTCTGTTCTCTTCTCTTTAACAAACCCTGAGTCACAGGTTCTGGACTGCCTATTGTACGAAGAACATATTCTTTGACTGTTTCGGGACATATTACAATAGATCATTGTTGAACGATAATACATAAAATTCACTTATGTTCTCCATTTTGGTCAGCCACCTTTGAACACACTTGTTTTGTACGAACATTGTTTCTCCTCTGTACGATTAATAGTAAAAGCAAATACCCATCGCCCAAAACCATGTATGGATATATCCTCCGTCTGGTATCATGCCCACCCACTCTATCATGCCCATGCTGCCCTTTGCACAATCTCAAAGCAATGTTCTCATCCTTCTTACCATAGTGACCTTCTGACCACTGATTGTGGTGGTCTCGGCCCATCACAACGTCCTTCCCAACACTTTTGACAGTAGTCCCCAACTCCGTCCTCCTCTAAAGCAGTGATACAAGCACACTCCTCAATAAGATAGTGCCGGCAGAAAAGATAGGCCCCGGTACGCGGTGGCTGCGGGGGAACTTGATCTTTGTTCGATTCCGAAGCCAAAAGGTTACGCACACCACTGACGAGCTGCTCCGAGAAAGACCGCTTACTGGTTTCGGACATGGAAATGTGTCGATGAGACCCTGTGTTTTCCTGTTCGTCTTCTAACGAAGAGGGATCTGAGTCGGGGAGACGAGGGAACGAGACGAGATCACTGGGGTTGGCGTGCACTGCCGGTGGACCGATGTAGTTTCCTGCTTCATCGTAGTGATCCGACGGATACGTCTGGCGAAGATTGCGTCCACCGTGGGAGGCAGAGTACGTCCTTCGGTTCTGGTAGCTTATGGCATAGCGACCTGGCTGGCTGAAGTTCCCAGAGTAGGAGTTTCTCTGGTGCTGGTATGGAGAGCTTCCGGGAAGATCATTCCCGGGCTGGGAGTCTCTTCTTACAGATCCATCGGCGTGGGTATGGGATCCTCCCTGGTTAGAAGGGATAGGCCTGGGTTGCAAAGAGCCATGCAGATGGTTGGCCGTGGTGTAGTATGTCCCGTGAGGACTAGGACCTTCGAGCTCGTAGTCGCTGAGATCGCAGGAGCCTTCTTCGTTGAACTCGTCCGAGTCTGCGATGGAGACATTGCCCGGCAGGACTGAGCTGTGGGTGTAAGTAATGCCGCTCTTAGAAGACGCATATATATGCGTATCGACATCGGCGTCGCATCCAGCCTGGACATGCGAGGCACTTGTGGTGCGCCTATGAGCCATGGCTGCTCTGATCTCTCTCCCGGAGGCCTATCTCTCTCTATTAGTTCCTACGATCGGGGCCAGGGAAAACTTACCTTTTTGTTGTTTCTGTCTTGACCTCTTTGTAGGAGAAGGCCGATTGTTTTTGTTTCTCACTCCCCTTTGTCGTGCAAATGTCTTTCGGTAGTTGTTGACCAAAAGCTAAAGAATTGATCACGAGAAGGTATCTTGTCGTACAGGTTACGTTACCAGTGATGTATAATGTTTTGCTTTTGACAAGGGATGCTGTGTGTGTTTTGACGAGAAAGGGGAAAGGGAGTCTGACTTGAGAAACAGAGTATTTTATATACTGATTTCGGCCAGATGATAGCAACATCGTGTACAGGAGTTTGGATAGTCCATTTGTCGGTTCAGTGCATTGTTCCGCTGAATGATGGGTGGTATCTGAATGGGTGTTCTTTTTTGTGCTATGCGAGGGTGATGTCCTTGATGGGACAAGGACAGGGGCCACGAGGACAAGCGCTCGCTCAGTTCCGTCGCAAGAGAGGAGAAGAGTAAATAAAGAAGTGAACAAGGTCGGAAGGACATGTTCGGATGTAATAGTGGTAACGACAGTGGTTCGCTGTATTTATTTAGGTTGTTCAGAAGGGATTGTCAGTCACTGAATGAGGCAAACATGGAGGTTGTGCTACAAGACATTTGTTTATTTCGTCTGGGATCCTGTCCTACAGAACATAGTAATAGCCCAGCAGCTGTGGATCAGGGAACCTCATTTATCCTCTTCAACTTTTGTTCTCTAGTTGCTAACGGTTCATGAGTGTGATGGTGTATGTGTATGTATTCACAAGCCTCCCCTTGACGGAGGAAGTGGCAGGCTCTGTCTTTGCTCTGATGCGGCGTATGCTGAACATCTGAACACCAGTCTGATGGGGAACTTCAGGGTCCGGATGTTGGGTTTTGACGAAGCGAAAGTTGAGCGAGATCTTGAACGGGTGGTTCGGCTGTCCGATGATAACACGAGCGGTGTCATGCCAGTACATCTGGTTTACTTCACGACCCTTGACCACGCTGTCCTCTGGGCCGAAGACGACTGGTTCGTGCTTGTCATTCCCGATTTCGAATTTGAGCTTGATGCAAGTCGCGGCGCCGTAGGCGACTAGATAACTCCGGTTTGTCTCTTGAAAAGGAAACACGTCTTTTGGATAGATGCCGAAGTCGGGATTCCACTCATGTTCAACGCCACCAGGGCCGATGCGAAGATTGACGGTAGTACTACCGTTCTGAGCAAGGTTCGGATAGGGGAATCCGGAACCGACAACAGCGTGGTAGTGGTTCACCGGCTGAGCAGCGGTAGAGTGGTGAGGGAAGAAGATATTCTGCAGTCCATCTTCATCGGTCCAGTCAGGAAGCTTTGACATGTCGAGCTTGGTCTTGTCTGCTGCATTAACTTCATTGAAGATGTAGACAGAGTACTCTGTCGTGGGGATGTCGTCGATGAGCGTCTCAACCAGGATGCATCTCGCGCTAGGATAGATCCCTTTGTGCCTCTCCATGTCATATTGGAGCATGGGTTCTTTGAAATCCTTGGGAGGGCCGCGGCTGTATGCGGAGTAGACGGAGAGAGTGCGAGCCTTTACGGATGTAGCATCTGATACTGGAGACAACAGCTCGCCCGTCTCGCCAGCGCTTCATGGTGGTTAGTGATGGTGATGATGAGTTGGATTTGTGGTTGATCACTTACACTCGGTCCCAGACCGGCAGCCGAGTATTGTCTTCCATACTCTTTGATGTAGTATGAATGATCAGTTGGTAATGATGTTTTCATTGGAGTTGCGATGTGTCTTTTGTATCATAACTTTGGACTTGAGTATGAAGCTCGTGGATAACAAACGGGCAGCAGTATGGCACTGCACGCCAACGCGAAAACGGTCAGTCGGACATTAGATGATATTATGTCAAATCGCCCAGGGGTTTGTAAGAGTAAGTCTTGGTAAGAAAAACATTCATTTTCGTTTGTCTACAGCGCTGAGAAAAGAAAGTCAAGTCGAGCTGTTTGTTATTCGGTTTGAATAGGTCAGGCGTTACAGTACTCAACAAACGAACCTACCCTATGACGATAGCGATAAATTATTATTTAGGCACACGACCTAATAGAAGCTCTACTGGGTAGCAGAAAAGTTGACCTTCTCAGTCTTAGGTTACAAAAATAAATAGCCTAAAGAGCATAGTCTAAGTAGCATAAGCTGATCTACTAATTTCGTCTCTTATGCTTCCAGCGGCCAATTTTTCTGATACCCTGAGGAAGCTGCAAGTTAATCAACATCCACTATGACTGGCCCAGTATAGCCCTACTGACTATCCTAGCTACCCCTGACTTCTGGTATGGAACTATTTGGTTCCGTGTTTGATATCTGACAGCAGCTCCATTCTCGGATACTGTGATCTCCTCATTCCATTCTATTATTTTCTCCGCTCATCTCCTGTCACAAAAGAAGCATGTACTGTAATTTGTAGATCTGTAAACAAACCGGCGCCTCCGGGTTGACGGACCTGACAATGGTGGACCTGATGTGACAGGTCCTGTTGTGGGGAGTGGGGAAAAGATGCAAGGAGGGAGGGTATCATTGAGTGCTGAAAGTAGCAACTTCAGCGAATTTGTGTTGGCCCTTCTACACGATCAAGCACTGCATCTCGGCTGGTTTCAAGATGAATATGTGCTGTACTATCTCTCAGAGTATGTTCCATGTGTATTCTTCCGTTACAGCTTTCGAAAGATTTGCTAAATACGAACATTGCAGACAATGCAGTAGAAAAGTGCGCATACATTTCTTATGATCTACGTTACATGCACTTATATGCCATATCTTGCATGAATGTGACATGAGATAGCCTCAAAGAACCGAAAACTTGGTTTCTGGAAACTTGTCAAAGCTTAGCAAGGTTGGGCTTATTTTTCTTCTTTTCTTCTAATTCTTTGGACCGATTACTCAGATTCCGATCGATCTCGCTACCTAGTGTTCTGCTGATCCGTTGCGTCGTACTGAGTATGTTTGCTTTTCCCTGGAGCTTTGTCTCTGGATCCTGGTACTCAGCACTCAGCTGTAACAGCCAGCAGAGCTAATGTCTCACTTGGAGGCTGCAGCAAAAGAAAGCGCAAGTCACGATTGGCTGGAATCCTAGGCAGTCTGATGGATACTGTAGTTCCTGCATACATGGTGCAAATGAGAGAGAGAGAGAAAGCCAGAGCCTTTCGCATGAAACCATTGAGTGAGCTGCAGAGAAAAAAGAAATATACACACACTTGGTATTAACACCACAGTAACGCGCCCCCGGCTGTGATAAATGCCGTCACTAAATAGCCAAGATGCTATAATTCTATTCGTTCAGGAACCTATCTTTTCAATAAAAAATCCATACGATCTTATTCAGGGCTCAATACCCCGGCTGATGTCCAATATCCATATCAACTACCACTCTTCAACAAAACAAAAAAACAATTCCACGGGCATACCGATACAGCATGTTTTACTGTATCACACACCTCAGCTGTCATCCCAGCCCAGCCCAGCCAGCCCGTCAAATTTATAATTGGGTATTCTTAATCTATCGTGGACCGTATCAACCCCCCTGTACAAAAGCAACGAGAATACAGAATTTCATCCCAACGAGCCAAGCCAGGCCATGGCCATGCGGATCCTCTCAGAGATACCAAGGCTGAAGAGAGCCTCCCTTCTTTACTTACTTATATCTAACGTGCATCTCCAGATCTGTCTCGACTCTCAAACTTGGTGTCTTGCAATGTTACATGTCACTATATAATACAACAAAACACAACACTACAGTACACACTGTCACATTTCTTTAATCACATTTACTACCTTAATTGCCTACAATGGCTTCGGAGTTTACGTCAACCGAGAGCAACGCGATGCAGGTTTATGCTCCAAGCATTGTTTTCTTTCTTGTCACACCTCTTTTCATAGTTTTCCGATTCTGGAGTCGCATAACACGGAGAACGGGGCTAGGCTGGGATGACATGACCATTATAATATCTTTTGTAAGTGTTTTACCACTAGAGCTCTTCACAAGAGATTATACTAACAACCATGATTCAGTCATGTGCTGTGGCTGTTCAGACCATCATGATGGTTGCATGCAATTATGGCTTTGGCCAACATATCAAGACACTGGCCACAAGCGACAAGATAATATCACTCAAGGTACATACCATATTTAGCAACAAAAAAGTCTCTTCAGTATACTAACACGAATTAGCTATACTATATTGCCCAGATCTTCTACAAACTCACCATGAACCTGGCCAAGATCTCAATGCTCCTCCTCTACCTCCGCATCTTCGTCCACAGATGGTTCCGCAGGTGTTGCTTTACCCTCATGGGTCTTGTCACCTGTTACATGATAGCCTCAGTAACCCTGTCTATCCTGCAATGCTATCCCATCAGCGGCGCCTGGGACAAGTCGATGCCCCCCACTTGCATCGACCTGGAAAAGTTCTGGCTCGCAAACGCTGGCTTCTCTATCGCGACAGACACTCTGATATTGATGCTTCCCATGCACCCTATCTGCACTAGCAAACTGTCGGTCGCTCAAAAGAGAGGACTCATCATGCTTCTCGCTACGGGTGGTGGTCTGTAAGTGAAACTCCAAGTCAAACAAACAGAAAAACATTTAAACTAATGCCTGTCCAGTGTCATCACAACGTCTATCGTGCGCACGACAACTCTCTCATTCACAGCCAAAACTCCCGATACAACTTGTATGTTTCCCCGTTTTACATCGCAACGCATGCTTTACCAGTACTGACACTCTTCTTAGTCAACATCAGTTCCACCATGTGGTCTATCATCGAACAAAACCTAGCCATCATCTGCACATGCCTACCAATGTGTCGCCTTCCCATCGCCACCCGCTTCCCACTTTGGGTCTCCGAGTCAGAGTTAACAGCACCTGATGTCTCCCAACCTGCCGACCCATCCAAACGTCAGACTAGACGGTGGAGTCCTTACACCGGACCCAGGAACGTACAAGGGATCACGCGAAGCATAGTCATCACCAGCGACGAAATGAGCGACGAACTCACGTTGGATCCCGTGGAGAGAACTTTCACCATGTCGACACTGTCGAGCGATATTGGTGCGATACGGAAGATTGTTGAGTATGAAATCACATTCGAGACTGCATCCGAAGCCGAACCCTAGTTGCATTGCACATGGCTAGGGTCTTACTGGCTTAAGGACCGATCCCATCCATACGAACTGCTAGACGCAGAACATTTCCTTTGTTTAATTGTTTTATGGGTATTTTATGTTGATTCAAAAGCGAAGCGAGGCGAAGCGTGTACCAAGGGTTCATTACAAGGCATTTAGACTTTCAAAATTTCTTTTGTACAGATATGATATACATTTTAGATAGGCAGCCAAGGACAATGTGGGATTAGCTCATGCCCTCCATAAATTCAACACGATCAAGAATCATCTGACGGTATCCCATGTACTCCTTGAGACCCTCCCACTCAGGTCCAGACTCCTCTCCGTGCCTCCAAGGTTCCTTGAATCCCCAGGCACATGCAATCTTGTCCATTGCCGCTCGCTCCTCTTCTCTCATCCACCGGGTTCGTAGCGGTGTACCGGGTGCCCAAGTCACACGCCTCATCTGGTCCTTGTTACTCAGCTTGGCAATCATTCCCATCGATCCCACAACCATGAAGTATCCGGAAATACCAGCAATGCCAATTCCCGTTGCCGTCGTGATATCCATAGTGTTCTGCCAGTATGTGGCATATGCGGTTGCGAGGCCAAAGATGCCAAAGGGGAGGGTACCTAGAGCGATGGCAGGAGTAGTGGCGTTCTTGATGAGCTTCTGACGCTTAAATGCGGGAAGACTGAATGAAGCCTCTACAATGCCCAGAGCTGCGTCCAGGTGCTTGGAATCAATGGCAGTCTGCAAAGCCATATCGGCAACGTCCTTCTCAATGGCCTTGACTGCAGCATTGGGATTTGACGCCGCATATTGGACTACACCATTCTTTACCACAGGCTTCTTTTTGGTCGCATACATCTCGAACACCGCAGGGAGCGACTCGGGTCGACCTAGTGAGGACTGGATGGCGACGTAAAGCTCAAGGAAAGCGGGTGTGATCTCAACATTGGGCTGTGAAATGATAGAGTACGCCGAGTATGAAATCTTCTTGACGCTATCAGCCAGTCCCGCATCCATGGTGTTCGGTCTCTGGCCAGTCCGCTCTGCTCCCAATTCCATGAGCTTTGACGTTGATGCCCTTGATTGAGCCTCAGCTCTGTGGATCTGCGGTTGAAGAGCCTGAGCAGCCTTGAGGCATGTCTCGAGGGCCGCAGTCGTCAATTGCTTCGCTGGGATGCCATCTGTCGCAAGAAATTTCTTTTTTGTGCTTTCCACGATGTTTGCCAGTTGTGTAGGGTCGGTCAGCTGTCTGGGGACTTTCTCCGCATCGGCAGGCTGGATGTTGAGGTCAGGATATGTCGAAGATGTCGCAGCCCATCGTTTACTCGACCCTCTAATCGCAGGCTTTCGACTATGACGGACAGTGGCTAGGAGAACTCCGCTGACAAAGGCTTGGTTGGCAATTGTAGGCGCTGGTGTGAAAGCGCATCGATAGCAGGCGTTGCCAATTTGACGAGCGGGTAGACGAGACATTGTGAGTGATTCGGTGCGGTGATTCCGATACTCATGTGATTTTGACCCCAGTCGTTTATCTTTCCCTTGTTGCCTGCCTGCGTCGTTCCCTCAAGCAAAATTTCTCCCCGTCTCAGTTGTCGTTGATGCTATTCAGAGACTAGGCCGACTCTGAATTTCGCAAGTCATGATACGCGAGCGGGAGGACCCACATGTCAGTGAGTGACAAACGTTGATAGGTCCCTCAATAAGAGTGAACGGATTGGTAATGACATAATTCCTCGACTGTATGAGTTGGCCATTGACTCAATTACAAGTCCAAGGAGTATCCATGGATATCAGAACAGCTGAATAGACTCATCATGCGTACCAGGCACGGATCCTCAGAGAAACCAGTCGTTATGACTCTTTAAGCTCTATCTTCAAGGAACTTGGGCACTAGAACAAAGCGGGGCGCAGCCCAGCGTGTCCACTGTAGGGGAAGTAGCGGTGCTGCCTTCCATCTTCTGCGGGCAGCGTCAGCGTTCCATTGGCCATGACGAAACATGATGTGGCTCTTGCCTTTGGATATCCGATCCCAACTGATTCAGCATTCCAGGGTACAACTTCAACCTCCTTATATCTGATCCTTGGCTGGGCCTTACTTACTACTGCTGCCTCGCTTGGCTGCGCTGCGCTGTAGACTCTTATATATCACCCAGGATCCGGACACTCCACCGTTTTAGTCCGAGGTCCCCGAATCGCCTAGCTCTCATTCATCCTACCGACGACATCTGAACTTATTCGCGACACCACGCTCGAGGTTTCCAACGTCACAAACCACCTTCGCGATGCCTCCTCCACCTCCTCCACCCCCTCCGCCGCCGCCTGGTGGTATGGGCGGTCCTCCTCTTCCGCCTCCACCTCCCCCAGGGGGCCTTCCTGGACGTCCACCAGCAGGAGCAGGTAACAGAGTATGTCCGCCCATGGCGAAGGCCTGCGCCAGTTTGAACAGAAACTGACAACACCTCCCAGGGCGCTCTTCTGACAGATATTCACAAAGGCAGAGCACTCAAGAAAGCTGTCACCAACGATCGTTCAGCACCCGTAGTTGGGAAAGTGTCCGACTCCTCCGCCGGCCCCCCTATTGGCGGCGCACCTCCTGTTCCAAAAATCGGTGGTGCTCCTCCTGTTCCCGGCCTGGCACCGTCAGTTCCTGGAAGTCGGGCAAGGAGTAACAGCGACCAAGGATCTCGCGACTCAGCCGCAACTACAGATGCCGTGCCGCAGTTGGGTGGATTATTCGCGGGGGGAATGCCCAAGTTGAAGAAGAGAGGAGGAGGTGTAGATACAGGCGCCCAATCCGAGTCTTCTTATCGATCCGATTCTGAAATCATCTCCTCCGCGCCCAGGCCTCCTGCTGCGTCTGCGCCGAGACCGCCTTCAGCTGCTGCACCAGCAATCCCTGGACGCGGACCTCCAGTGCTGCCTCCAGGAGGAGCAGCAGGCTTCAGGAAGACAACGCCGATGGGATCCAAACCTCCGCCTCCCCCTATAGGAAAGAAGCCGCCTCCACTGCCGACATCGCGGAAGCCCTCATCTATGTCGCTGCCACCCTCCGCATCTTCGCCGAACTTGGTACCTTCGGCACCCCCTCCTCCACCACCTCCAAGTCACGCACCGGCCGCTCCTCCTCCACCTCCTCCATCTGCGGCACCACCACCTCCTAGTCAATCCCCAGGATCTCGGTCTTCGGTACCACCGCCGCCTCCTCCACCCGGAGCAAACCATGCGACATCATCTCTTGCTGCGCAAGCTACCCTTCGTGCTGCTGGTCAAGCATCACCAAATGCTGCACCTCCTCCCCCTCCAGCAAGCGCGCCTTCGCCTCCACCACCAACGACACGTTCCCGAGGCTCCTCTCTTCGCCATTCCATGTTGGATCCAAGCATGTTCACTTTGACAGCAAACGGAGGAAAGTCACCAAGCCCCACGCATTCGCCTTCGCAAGCACCTGGCGGGGGACACATTGAGATCAATGACCCCAGGTGGCAGTTCAAGGATGAAGGTCTGTTCCCAAAGCCCAGAGATTTCGTAGGGGGAACAAGAAGATACCGGGCAGGAAGAGGAAGTAGTATTCCCTTGGATCTGAGTGCCCTCTGAAAATGGAAGAGTTTAAAAATGGAATTTGCGCCATTGAACAGTTTATTCCCCAAGCTGTGTTCATGATTACACGAGCAGCATGACAATTCTGAAAGGTTTGGATATGCCAAGTTACATATAACTATAAACAATATAAATAAATATTATACCGTTGAATCAGTAAGCTAAGCTGGCTAGCTGGGTAAAAGGGAGAGCTAGCCACGGCCATAGTGAATATGTGGTTTAGTGGTTTCATTGATATTCAGAATACCATATATAAGGCAAATATAGTACACTCGAGTCAAGTACTCCTCCAAATATTGTACATTTATAAATGGCCATTTTAAGCTTACATAGACTTAAGGTAGTTGGTCTCCTTAATCTTGGCCTTTCTCTCCTTTCGCATCGCCCTCTTAAGCTCTTCTCGCTTTTGCGCAGCCTCGACGTTGTGTTCGACACCCTGGTTCTCCTCGCCGAGAATGTTGACAGACTGATGCTGGATGGGGATCTTGGGAGCTAGGGCCTCAAGGTTGCCTTCGGCCAATAGCTTGGCTTCATGAGCTTTTTGACGCTTTGCTGCCAATTTTCTTTGCTTCTTAGATTTTGCTGTAGAGGTTGTTAGCGAAACTGATTGACATAGATACCATGAGGTATCGTAATAACGTACAGAACTCGTCTCCAGCGTCTGCGTCTGCTGCATCAGCATCCTTCTTCTTCACATCCAAGCAACTCCATAGCCACTCCGGATACTCGTCGTCGTGTTTCGCAACAGGGTCCTGTCCAGCCTTGGTGTAGTTTAATCCGCTAAGGATAGTTCCGGGTGCACATGATGATCGTGGGGCAGGAGCATCCTTGAGGGCCTCGCCAGGTGCTGTGACAGGTGTCGAAAGCGTGGGCTCGGCGTATCGGAAAGGCGTCGTTGTCGTGAATTGACGAAGAATTGGCTGAGAGCGCCGCAGGGCGGTGGCGCGTATGCACCGAGTGCAGAACATGATGGTTGCCGGTGGATGTTGGTAGTCGGAGTGTGACAAGGCTCAAGATTCTGGAGAAATTTTGGAGGTGCGAGATGTGGAGAGCCAATGGGAAGTCAAACAACCTCTAGTTGTCAGCCTCGCCCCGAAAGCCCGCGCAAGCTCAAACGACTTATATAATTGGATCCAATGTGCATAGACTGTGCAGTTTCTTTATGGGTTCTTTTTCATTTCATTTATCCCTGATATATACACAGTCATACAAGGCTAAGGTGGTCATTACACCTTTTATAGCAAGCCGAGCTGGTCACAATCATGTTGTGATATCAAGGCTAAAAGGTCCTTTTCGTTTAGATAACCAAATCCCGCTCACTTCCATCCCAAGCCGTGACTCAAAATCATATCCCTTACGAAGAGAATCGATCGCGGTTCATCTTGGCGATCTTGTCGCTTGTGTGGACCTTGGCCGCCAGGTCAAGATCATGTTCCTTCTGATCGACGTAGTTTTGTTGCAAGAACTTAGTGCCCTTGATCTTGTTTGACTTGAGCAATTGAAGATATCGCTCTATTTGTCATTGTCAGTTGATAACCCAGGGCGCAGTTTCGAGACCTCGGTAGAGCTCCATATGCGGCCAAACTAACCTCGGAGGTGGCCGCAGTTCTCGAGGTGGTTGACACCCTCACGAACGTAGCACTTGTTCAGCTCCTCGCCAACAAGTCGGGTCATCATGGCACCGACCCATTGTTCCCGGATGAGGGCATCCTCGGCAGCCTTGAAGGCCTTGGTATCATCGTAGTCGACGCCGTTAAAGGTGGGAGCGACAGTAGGCTTCTGGGCCTTGAATTGCTCGGACTCGGGAGTAGGCATTGTGAACTGGATTGGGCTTCGTCGGCTTGTAAACTCGGTTTCTAAAATGGAGCGTGGGACGGCGCGCAAGGCTGACAATGGACACAATCGATATCGGCGTCTTGATAATTACGTCCGAGTAGCTTGAAGCTCAACCTAAGATGTCCAATGACAGGCGACCTGATTTCTCAGGCAAGCACGGACCCGCTTCCACCACCACCACCTTCCCTGTCAGTCGCAAACTTGTCACCGCCTTTGGTTGACCCACCATTTTGACGGCAAAAAAAAAAAAAAAAACTCTGTCGCGCATACCAGAGCCAGCCTCCAGCTTAAAACCCAGTGCCGGTCGCATTAGAATTCCTCTTTCTGCATCCGCCCTCTTCCCATCATTCTTCCTGTCTAATCATTCTGCTTAGACACTACATCTTCCTTATCCCTCTTCTACCTTAATACATAATCACAATGGCTAAGTCTACCACAAAGGAGAGCAAGAAGGCCAAGGTCGCTGAGCCTCTCAGCACCGTCAAGGCTGGAAAGGTTTCCAAGTCCTCCAAGAAGGAGGTTGCTAAGCCTGCCAAGAAGGTCACCAAGGAGAAGGACTCTAAGAAGAGCAAGAAGAAGGTCGAGTCTTCTTCCGAGTCCGAGTCTGAGAGCGAGTCTGAGGCTTCCGCTTCCGACTCCGACTCTTCTTCCTCCTCCGAGGAGAAGCCTGCCCCCAAGAAGGCCACCAAGGCCAAGGCTGCCCCCGTCAAGAAGGCCGAGTCTTCTGACTCTTCCGACTCCGAGTCTGACTCCAAGTCTGACTCTTCTGACTCTGACTCCGACAGTGAGTCCGAGGAGGAGAAGCCCGCTGCCAAGGCTGTCAAGACCAACGGCACTGCTAAGGCTGCTCCCGCTAAGAAGGCTGAGTCTTCTGACTCTGACTCCGACTCTGACTCCGAGAGCGAGGAGGAGAAGCCTGCCGCTAAGGCTGAGAAGGTTCGTTTACATAAACTTTATCTGGTTATACTTCATTATACTAACATGTTAAACAGAAGGCCGCTTCTTCTGACGATTCCGATGACTCTGACGACTCTGACAACGACTCTGATGACTCCGACAGCAGCGACTCCGATGAGGAGGCTGGTGCCAAGGTCGAGAAGACCGAGGAGCCCTCCAAGAAGCGCAAGGCTGAGGATGATGGTGATGCTGATGCCAAGAAGGCCAAGTCTGATGAGCCCACTACCCTCTTCGCCGGCAGCCTGTCCTGGTCTATCGACGACAACGCCCTCTACGAGGCCTTCAAGCACATTGAGGGTCTTGCCAACGCCCGTGTCATGACTGAGAAGGGTACTGGCCGCAGCCGTGGCTTCGGTTACGTTGACTTCAACGATGCCGCCTCTTGCACCAAGGCTTACGAGACCATGAACGGTACCGAGCTTGAGGGTCGTGCCATCAACCTTGACTATGCCAACGCTCGCCCTGCTGAGGCCAACCCTGCCGCCCGCGCTGCCGACCGTGCTCAGCGTCACGGTGACACTGTCAGCCCCGAGAGCGACACTCTCTTCGTCGGTAACCTTCCTTTCGACGTTGACCAGGACAGCGTCCGCGCTTTCTTCGAGGAGGTCGCTGCTGTTGCTAGCGTTCGCCTTCCTACCGACCCGTAAGTTATCTTGTTCTCATCGATAAGCTCATTGTACTGACTCTCAACAGTGACAGCGGTAACCTCAAGGGTTTCGGTTACGTCAGCTTCAGCTCCGTTGAGGAAGCCAAGCAGGTCTTCGAGGCCAAGAACGGCGCCCCTATCGGTAACGGTCGCATGTCCCGCGCCGTCCGCCTGGACTACGCTAGCAGCAAGCCTCAGCAGGGAGGTGGCGGCGGCGGCTTCGGCGGTGGCCGTGGTGGTGGCCGTGGTGGCGGTCGCGGTGGTTTCGGAGGACGTGGTGGTGGTCGCGGAGGTGGCGGCGGCTTCGGCGGTCGAGGAGGTGGTGGTCGTGGTGGCCGCGGCGGTGGCCGTGGTGGCTTCGGTACTGGTGCTAACAGCACGCCTACTACCTTCTCTGGCTCTAAGATCTCTTTCGATTAAGCGCGGGTTGATGCGCAACAGTTGCGGACCGAGGGCTTATGGCGGGTTTTCCAACAAGTGGGCTTTTGTGGGCTGTCGATTCAACACAAGTTAAAACTCCATCGTGGAGCAGTGGGCTTTGAGAATATGCTTCATGCGTGAAGCATTGATAGACCTGGGGGCTATTTCACTTGGGACCGTGGGCTCGTGGCATCTTACAAAGGCACCCTCGCCGGTGCCTGTGGCTTTTTGACGTTGGCTTTTGATCGTCTGTTTACACGATGGACAGACACCACGTGGGCTTCTGAGGGATTTGTTGACGGCTCTTTGGGAAGAGGCTCCCTTTGTCTTTGCAGACATTGCGGAGTGGACCAAGTCGGTTCTTGCGAATACTCTGAGGGTCCTGGGGGCTTTTCGAAACACGACCACTACGATGCCATTGCCTGTCCTCAGGCTTCAACTGGTGATGATCTCCTGCCTTTGATGTCTAGACCACCTTGATTTTTTATACCATGTATTTCGTACTCTGGAGTTGTTTTCATCGTTTGATGTTGGTGAGTATACCACTGCCGTTATTCTTTCGATTATGTAGCATCGGGATCCGTCCACTTCCCAGGTATAGGGGCGCAATAAAAGTTCGATCATGATTTCTTTCATATCAAAATTCTAAAATCTGAGTGTGCCTATTATTCGTGAATGTTGTGCAATCAAATGAGACGTCTTGAGACTATTCTTTCATGAAACTCTTGATGAATGATGTGATCGCCATCCGTTCATCGTTTAGGGATATGAATATTTCAACCAACCACCATGAAAGATTGCAAAAGGTTCTGTCTACAGGTATGACGTCGAGTTAGAGCCCTGTACCTGTGGCGTGTGATACTACTCAGCCCGAGACAGCGCGTGCGGAGAGGCCAGTCTTATGGGAAGCTGCTCGCGCGTGAGCAAATGAATATGATCGTGCTACACTGGTGGTCCCTGAATTTGTTGGGGAAAAGCGACATGTCATGGAGGACAAGGAGGTCAGTCATAAGAGTCAGCTGGTATAGTCTATTTCAAGAAATTCTCGGTACAGTATCAAGTTTCTATGTTGAATATCTTGAGAACAAACGCCATAGAATATATATTAAAAACCTTGTGTTAAAACCAATGCGGAATAAGGGCCAGTAGTTTCATCTCTAGAAGTCGCTTTAGGTTTGATGTTACACGCATGATAGAGGCCCATTAAAGTCGGCAGATCGATAAGTATCAAGTAAAGGAAGGGTCTTGATGATTGACCCACGTTTACAAGACTGTAACAAATATGGGCAGACAATCATATTATGAAAACAATGGATATGACGCTTGATGAGTGAGATTGTACGATACAATAGGGTGGTCAGCAGCCTCAGCCAGCCCCTTTCTTAACTGGGTGTTTCGGTGTAAGTTTTGATAATGCGAAAACTTAAACCACAGTACAGGCAACATCGCGATAGATAGATCTGGCTGTTTGATCGACTGTCCAGGTTGTTTATGAGGTTGTTTGACTACCACCCAACCCCGCCTTGTGCTCATGACCGGTATGTTCGTGCTGCGTGCTCATAAAGAGAGGCGGGGATTCAGGTATCGATACTTGGTGAGGACTACTTCACCGCTCACGATGCAACCAGATAGACAGTGTGCGATGGAAACAGCGTCATCGTTACGGCATTAACGTAGATGCATACAATCTGGTTCACATCTCGGGTTGCTAATGCGCGTGTTTCACAGATGCGCGTGATGCGTTCGCACTGTCTCCCCGCACTCTCCTCCAAGTACCGCTACTTCAAGTCGTTATCAATAGTAGCCGTCGAAACGTGCTCTCGTGCCTGTAACAAAGGAGACCAGACCATAATAGCAGCACCAGCAACCACTTATCCATCAGTCAAAGCCCAAGACCCAGGACCCCGACTTCGCTGTCCAGAAGCAACCTCTTTTGTCTTTTTAATTTCTCTACCCTCTCTTTGTGCTTAATCATTTTCATCAACATCTTGCTTTGCCAAATCTGCTCTTGTATGAATATTACCCCGGACCTCAGATAAGCACAGACAAAGCTAGTGGTCCGGTCGATCTTACACCCTGCACTGCAGTAGGCCTGAGCCGTCACGCCCCGTACTCCGCCCCTAGAACTCGACTCGACTGCCAAGTTTCCAGGTAAACTTGACTTTCAACCAAAACATCGGTGTCTTCGAAGCGAAAAGGATTCAACATGGACGGACAGGCAAACCAGAGTTGGCAGGGAAATAGGACGTCCCCTAATCCTGCAAGATCGAACCCTGGGCTTCCTCAACAAAGACGTTATGACGGTTGGTTTCCATCAACTCTATTAACCTTATCGCACGCCAGCTAAACAATCCTTAGAATCTTGGGTAGAAGTAGCATCGCAACCCTCATCCTCATCTCTGTCAAGCATCGGCGACGAGATAGTTACGACTGGACTACGCGTTGGGAACCCCTATGTACGCCGACGCCGCTTACAGCCTGCGAGATCCCTTCCCCAACAAAATACGGCCATCCACAACGTGTCTACCGCCGATATGAGCAGCCAAGAAGAGTACGACGAGAGTGACAGTGAAGACGATCGTCTACTTACCAGCTCGACCGAGAACACTCATCGGTCGGAAGAGGAGATGGATCTTGATTCGGAGGCCGAGTCAGATGGTGATAACGTCACCGCGCTTGGGCGGGTGTCCGATCGACCTGCAGACCAACCCGTCTTTCGACCTCAGCCCAACGCCTTCACACATCCATCAACACAAAGACGGGACTCTGCTCCAGCTGTCCCGACTGCAGCCCCTCCTCACCCTCATAATGGTCTTACACGACCGTCTTTCACCCAGAGGTCACAAACACGGCCCCACCGGGCGGGTCCAAGCTTTATGTCCCCAGCTGTCCGCGAAGAGAACGATGCAGCTCTACGCGCATCTCTAACCACCCTTCTTTCTTGTGCGCACGCAGCTAGAGGCTTGCCAAAGTCAAAGGAGGAAGCTGAAGCTCAGCGAGCCGCCAGCGCAGGCGTAGGACCTAGCAACCAGCCGATGGAGCTGCGACTTGTGCCGGAGTCGGAGCTGTCACAGGAACCACCAAGACAGAGAAGGGTCCAACGACCCGCCGCGCCATCTCCACCCCGCAAGCGGGCCGGGGGCTCAAGATCTCCTTCACGAACCTCCAAGCACGGCTCTGGATCGCCAACGACGCCACGGGCTACCAAGAAGAAGAAGGTGACCCAGATGGAAGAGCCTACCATCATCTCACCAACTCTCCTCACATGGGTTGTCAGCGCCGGCGTTGTCATTGTCGTGTCTGTGGTGGGATTTGGTGCAGGGTATGTTATCGGTCGTGAAGTTGGTAGACAAGAGGCGCTGGCGGCCAGTGTTGGCAGCGTCAACGACACCACGTCTTGCGGCCAGGAAGTCATCCGATCTTCAGGCAGTGGATTGCGAAAACTTCGATGGGGCGCTGTCGGCAAGAGCATCGTTGCTTAGAAAATCTAGCGATGCAACGCTAGCCAAGCCTCATTCTGCTTTCGAAACGACGAGTAGATCGGACATTTCTTCCAGTGAGGTTCAAGAGAGTTGTGTTTGTCGTTTACGGAACTCTGATGATTTGGTGGTGAGATATATTGCTGGCTACAGTTATGACGTACGCAAAGTTGCTCATGAGGTCGACGTTCATGTTATTAACGACTCATCACGTACATGCGAGAATACCTTTCTGCATTTTTTCGCATTCTTTTTATGGGATACACGGTAAATTTGGCATGTTTTCTACTTTTACTTTTTTAGCCTGGCGAGTCTATTCTTTTTACCCGTGTAGATAGTCTTCGTTCAAGGCGTCGGTAATATTCCCCTCATGATTTAATAGTATAGGGTACAGGAATAAAAATATTACTTGCAAATACATGCGCTGACCACTGAGTGAAAAGGATCAGCTGAGGCGTATAACTAACTTTGGGACTTTCATATAAGTAGTCAGTTGGATTCGAGCTGCTGACTTACCCCAGTGTCTCGGCTACTGATCTCGTGAAGAGTGAGATTTGGAGCATGAATAGATAGTCATGTTGACAACATGCCTCACAGGCTTACTCACAGTCCCAATAGGATCGAATACAACACCCCCACGTTCGACACATCCCGATAAAGGGTTGATTCTGCAGTAATACTGCAGGCGATGAGTTGGTTGCTTGGATTAACACCCCCGGGACCGGTGCTTTTACAGGCCCCGGTCCGGGCCGTCGCAAAGGATTGCAGATAGGAACGGGGCAGGCGGCACGGAACGGAATGGTCACCTGCTGGGCCATATTAACGTTTACCGTTTTGCCTTTGAAATACGGAAAGGAAACGGTCTACGTGTTAAATCCTCTACAATTAAACCCCGGGAGGCGTCAGCCCATATTAAGCGGGGCATTAGAGACGAGGTTTAAGTGATCGGAGTGATCCGGGGCTCTGGGATCAGATATAGGATGTTTTCTTGATGTTTATTGCTACCAATTCAGGGGTAGTAACTGGGGATATGGACGATATTCCCGGCGGTATCGTAGCCTCGACTCCATCATATGATGAGTTTTGGCCGAGATGTAACTACTGAGAGTACTACTTACTACCTAGGTATGTATGAGAGGGTGAAGGCTCTGCTGACAGTAATCATGGAGAGATGAGTTTAGATAAAGCTGAAGTCTTGGTATCACAGACGCTAGGATGGTCGTCCTCTGACAGCTTACATAGGTAGTACATGAGCCATCAACAACTCGGAGCAGTAGAAACCAGCATGTGAATGCAGATACTATTTGGACCGTTCTAACCCTGGGAACATCAAAATCAACCCGAACTAATTGACCAATTACCGACATGGCCTTATTCATCAAGGACCCTGAAAATGATTCGAGGAATCGTCACATTAACAAATAGCCGACAATTGACAACAACTCAGAGGGCATATCGGTTTCTTATTCGGACCATGCCATAGCCCTGAAGGCTTTTCATCAGCCCATTTTCTGATAGGCTTTGGAATTTGGTTGAGTAACAACAAGACTAAGCAGTTGCTAGTGAATCTGTGATATGATGTGAGAGTCTTTTATCTCGGAAGGATTGCTGCTGTCAGCAACGGGATCAAAAGTTGATGTGTAGTACTAACATATTCATGATTTGTAATATGTCGATACGGATACTAGTAGGTACCTATTTTGGCAGTTCATCATTTGATGGTTTATACAACGTTAAAAAAAAAGAGGTTGCCTTGTACCAAGAGTCACAGTTCATCATCATCATCACTTGGTATTTCATGTCTTATGTGCAGTACGTACTGCAACCCATTAATACAACTGCAAAAAGTAATTCGATTGGCGGGGCCGATAAGAATGCGAAAAAGGAGGGCAGAGGTCCCTGTCCAGATCTGGCACCACTAGAGTTCTAGAAGTAGATGCGAATACGAATTCGGTGCTTCACAGCCAATCATATCACACCCTTTCATGACGGAAAGACCAGAGCCCCCATTATTTCCAGGCACCGTCCACTATGGTTGGACCATATTTGGTTCCGTTTTACAGGACACCGGGAAGTAAACTGTCAATTGAACCACCACAAGCCACCACAAGAACCACTAAATCTCGAAAGAGTGTAGGCGGTGTGCTGCGCTGTTGCTGGAAGACGGGTGGGGCCCTGCATACGGTACGGTACCTAACTAAAAGGACACCCCGGTCCGAAAAAAAGACGTTCGGGGTCTGTCGCAATTACATATCAGTTAATCTCCTTCGCCATCTGCTTCCAATTTGTTTTCCTGTCAGTCTCTACTCTCCTCTACTTTCAACAGGCTCGCCATTGGAAACCCTTATTTCTTCCTGGCGTTGACTACGGCGACGATTCTCTCTTGATCTTTCTTTCTTCCTCTTAATCACACTTCACATCAAGAGTCGAACCGATACATCGCATCTCCTCCTTACAACACCCAACCATGGGTCTCCTTCAAGAACTGGCGGGCCATCCGCTCGCCCAACAATTCCAGGAACTTCCCCTGGGCCAGCAAGTTGGAATTGGCTTCGCAGCCTTCCTTGTGCTCTCCGTCGTCCTCAATGTCCTCAACCAGCTCCTCTTCCGAAACCCCAATGAGCCCCCTATGGTCTTCCACTGGTTCCCCTTTGTTGGAAGCACCATCACATACGGAATGGACCCCCCCACGTTCTTCAGAGAGAACCGTGCCAAGGTATGTTCGATACAGCCGCATTGAGTTGGGAACACATCTCGAACTTAGGGAGCGCAGAAACCCTCGAGACTGCTCTACCAAAACCAAAACGATCAAAACTAACTTTGCACTAGCACGGCGATGTCTTCACCTTTATCCTCCTCGGAAAGAAAACCACTGTCGCTGTTGGCCCTGCCGGAAACGACTTCATCCTCAACGGCAAGCTCAAGGATGTGTGTGCTGAGGAGATCTACACCGTTCTCACCACTCCTGTCTTTGGCAAGGATGTCGTCTACGACTGCCCCAACGCCAAGCTCATGGAACAGAAGAAGGTGAGAAACAACACTTATCAAACCGTTTTTGACCTGTATACTGACATACACTCCTAGTTCATGAAGATTGCCCTGACCACCGAAGCCTTCCGATCCTACGTTCCCATCATCTCCTCCGAGGTCCGCGATTACTTCAAGAGAAGCCCTGACTTCAAGGGCAAGTCTGGCATTGCCGATATCCCCAAGAAGATGGCCGAGATCACTATCTTTACTGCCTCCCACGCCCTCCAGGGCAGCGCCATCCGCAGCAAGTTTGACGAGTCCCTGGCCGCTCTCTACCACGACCTCGATATGGGCTTCACCCCCATCAACTTCATGCTTCACTGGGCCCCTCTCCCCTGGAACCGTAAGCGCGACCACGCCCAGCGCACCGTTGCCAAGATCTACATGGACACTATTAAGGAGCGCCGCGCTAAGGGTAACGACGAGTCTGAGCATGACATGATGAAGCACCTCATGAACTCTACATACAAGAACGGTATCCGTGTCCCTGACCACGAGGTCGCCCACATGATGATTGCCCTCCTTATGGCTGGCCAGCACTCTTCTTCTTCCACCAGCTCTTGGATCATGCTCCGTCTCGCTCAGTACCCTCACATCATGGAAGAGCTCTACCAGGAGCAGGTCAAGAACCTCGGTGCTGATCTGCCTCCCCTGGCTTACGAAGACCTCGCCAAACTGCCCCTTAACCAGGCTATCGTCAAGGAGACCCTTCGTCTCCACGCTCCTATCCACTCCATCATGCGCGCTGTCAAGTCTCCCATGCCCGTCCCTGGCACTAAGTATGTCATTCCCACTTCGCACACTCTTCTTGCCGCTCCCGGTGTCAGCGCTACCGACTCTGCCTTCTTCCCCAACCCTGATGAGTGGGACCCTCACCGATGGGAGGCCGACTCTCCCAACTTCCCCCGCATGGCTGCCAAGGGCGAGGACGAGGAGAAGATCGACTACGGTTACGGTCTTGTCAGCAAGGGCTCAGCTTCTCCCTACCTGCCTTTCGGCGCTGGCCGTCACCGATGTATTGGTGAGCATTTTGCCAACGCCCAGCTGCAAACCATTGTTGCCGAGGTTGTTCGTGAGTTCAAGTTCCGCAACGTTGATGGCGGTCACACCCTGATCGATACCGACTACGCCTCGCTCTTCTCCCGACCTCTGGAGCCCGCCAACATTCACTGGGAGCGACGCCAGTAAACTTATGCCTGACGGCAATGATGCAAAGACACGAAATCAGTTGTATATATACAGCAAATGCAACGGGCATGCTGCGGAGTTGAATGTTTTGTAATGGCTGGGCTGGTATTATTTCCAAAAAAGAGAAGTTAATTGTCATGCCATGCCGGCAAAGTCTGGCGATAGAATATACATTTTTAATTAGCAACGATCAAAATAAGAATTGTTCAGTTTTCGGAATTAAACCAGCTGTGTCTGTGTATGCGCTTTGTTGATCTGATCTGATATGTAAGTGAGACGATCTTATGAGGCTTTAGGTGAAGTGAAGTGAAGTTGGAAGTTGGCAGAACAAACCCCACTGAGGCGAGCGCCATCAATGACGACTGTACTATATTCTTGCCAGCCCTCAGGGTATCAGAAAAATTGACCGTTACGAACATAAGAGACAAAATTATTAGGGCAGCTTATGCTACTTAGACTATGCTTCTTAGACTATTTATTTATATACCCTAAGACTTAGGAGGC
>NC_031951.1:3197150-3286254 GCF_000303195.2 Fusarium pseudograminearum CS3096
CGTTACGAACATAAGAGACAAAATTATTAGGGCAGCTTATGCTACTTAGACTATGCTTCTTAGACTATTTATTTATATACCCTAAGACTTAGGAGGCCAACTTTTCTGCTACCCACTAGCCAGCTTTGACTACAGCTTCACTCAATGCTGCTGTTCTACTCTATTTACTCTATCTTGACTTTAAGCGCATAATTATCCATCTGTGTTTTCAATCGTTATCTATTCCTCATATAATTGCGAGCAAAAGCCATCACGTTACTGATTTAGAGTTCATCAATACCTCTCTGGAATAACATCCTTGACCAAGCCAGGGACCAGACCCAGTCAGTACTATATCTGAGCACCACAGCAAGACATCATGAGCGAGTCATACGGTCCCATTGTCCGTCTCTGGGGCATTCATCCTTCCAAGCTTCCGGCTGTAGGATCACAGTCCGAAGATCTCAAAGTACTCCTCGCTTCAATCCTTCTCGAAGGCTTGTCTTTTATAGATACCGTTCCTTCTGAGATCCCCTCTGTGGAGCCTGCCACAGAGCTACGCTCCACAGGTGATCTATGGAAGCACAAAGCAGTCAAGAAATACGACGGCTCGACAGCCCCTGTTCATGTGTTTGAGCGTACAGTAGACGCCGACACCCTGGGCATCGTCGCCCAGAAGAATCCCGGCCTTGGCGTCTCTCCCAACAAAGCCCAGTCGGAACTCTGGGCACTACGACGAAGCACTCACGAACCAAAGAAGGAAAAGGGAACGGCAGATTGGGATGAGTTTGTGAGATGTTTCAAGGAGAAGCATGCTGAAGCTGAAAGCATCTTTACCCCAGGTGTCGTGAGCTTCAAGAGGCTACAAGAGTGGGATTGCTCAGGTATCGAGGTCCAGCTCGAAGGCGAGACGTGGGTTGACTGGACACTTCGTCGCGAAGAATCCGTCCATGATCTCCCTGGCCCGCTATCTAAGCGTGTCTTTCCAGTTCTCCAAGCCACAGCTGCTGTACGTGGCCGCAAGGAGTTCATGATCATTCAGATCGCTATCCGGGCCAGTGACGATGCTACAGACGTGGCTGTGCACGATGGTCCTGTCCGAGCGGCATACTCCAGCATTGAGAGGGTGCGAGAGCTGGAAGGTGGCAGCTTGGAGTGGGTGATGGGGACAGTGTCCGATGCGAAGGGGTTGGTGCCTATGTGGGCGCAGAAGTTGGGCTTGTCTGCAGCGATCGCCAAGGACGTGGGTATGTTTTTGAGATGGATTGGAGAGGAGAGACTGAAGGGAAAAGATGCTGATGTTATTGGGGATCTGTAATAGGCGCATGAGCTGGAGTGTTTTGTGTGCCTGCCCGAGTTATTTCAGAGATTCTGGGTGAGTGAGTAATGGTAGCTTCTTCGGGCACGTACAACAGCCCGTTAATCTGTCCTTATATGTTTTTCTAATAATTTATACGAGTTGGATAATAGCGTTGTTGTTATAAAGCTGCAGAATTTGGCAGTGGTGAGTAGGAAGGTAGCTCCTGCCTACGACCTGCTGCCACCTGCCACCTGCCTCTTGCTCACTTACCTCTTTCCTGCTTCACTCATGCACCAGATTATTTTCTCTTCTCCTTTCAGCAATTCGTCCATTCTTCTTTCTGATTCTCCTCCCTATACAGCATCACAGGCACGCAAGATCCTGCATCGGAGATCATGAGTGTGCTGTGACTCTTTCTCTTATGAAAACACAGTGGCCTCCCTTCTTCCGATCCACGTCGCTTTTCAACGAGGGAATAAACGGCAAGCAATTATAAGAGCCTCTTCTGTTTCGATATGCCAAAGGTACCCAAGACTCGCCGTCAACCTCGCCGAGGTCCAATCCGGGCTGCGGCCCCCCTATCGCCACCAGCAAGCCAGAATATAAATAGAACAATTTCGAATACATCTGATACCGCTGCCGGTTCTCTGCTGGTTTCATCTACGGCACAAGCTATAGGTCATGAGGATGGTGAAGGTGCAAGGCTCCTCAAGCAAGCAGAGACACTTGCAACTATGAGTGTTGAAGTGAACCTCCGCGCTCTCTCGACACTTGCGTACAAACTTCAAGATGACGTCAAAAGACTCGTGCTTCGTACTTCCGACGATCAAGGTTTCAGACGCGAGAGCGAAGAGAGACTGACCAGAATCATGTACGAAGTGCAAACTGTCAAGGCGTTCATGGCTCCTCTACAAGGCCTCCCACCAGCCACCCGAGCCGACATCGATAGGTTACAGCAGGAGATGAGAGAAACTTCTACCAAGTGGCACAAGCAAATCGAAGATGTGGAAGTTAAACTGGATGCGCTATCGGAGGGAATGAAGCAGCCCCCCAAGCCAGTTGTTACAAAGGCAGTCGATCTAGAACCGATTACACCTGATACTACTGGCAGAGAGACACGTGCGATGCAGAGAGCAAAGGCAGAGCTCCAGCCAAGTATCCAAAAGCAACAAAGTGGGTGTTTCCAATTGGATATGCTTACTTCAACAATTGCTGACCTACTACAAAGCTTCCTCCCGTTCGTCAACTCCCGAGTCACGCATTCAAGACGCTATCGACTCTACGAAACGGTGGAATCGCGAGCATAAAACTACGAAGTTAAGAGACAGTCATTTTATTCTTTCTTATTTCAGGAAGCAGAGACAAAGAGACGCCGAGCTAGCCGTAATACTCCAACGCACACTTCAAAGACGGGTAGCGAACAAGGTCAAATCTAGATTTGATCCTCAAAGTCTGGAAGAGCTCAGCCAGCATGCTTTATGGGCAGATATCATAGATATGGCAACAGAAGTTCTGGTTGTCAACAAGTTAAAGACTGCGCAGTTACTGAGTCGATCATGGACTGGATGTATACAGTTTTAGGGGTCTTGTCAAAGTTCGATTTTGGAAGATCTCATGGAGGGATGACTCTTCGGAAAGGGAGGGACGCATGAAATACGCCTTGAAGTGTCACTGGGCAGATTGCTTGTAATAATTCAATGTGGTATTTGGTCTGAATTCATATCTAAGTCATGCCCCCCAAGTCCTGGGCAACACCCTAACGCCGTTCCCCTGCCATGGGCCTTTTCTTCCGTACTACGTTTATGTTGCGACCATTGCGATTCTCGCCTCCATCGCATGGCATCTAGTCGTCTGTCTCGATACCAATAGACGAGTTCTTGAGCTCAATTTCTGCCTTGAGCTGCTTGATGGTTTGCTCAATGCGAGTTCGCAAGATCTTGTTCGTAGTGCGTGCCAGCTCGGCTTGCTTGTTGCCCAGCTGTTTCTTAAGATCGTTAATAATATCCTTGACACCCTGCTCCTCGTCACGCTGGGCACGAGCATCGTCATCTAGATCTTCGTCGTCATCATCGTCGTCGTCTGAGACTTCTTCTGACTCGTCCGATTCTATACTGTCTTGTAGAGGCGCAGGTGTATTAACCTGGGTGGTGGTCATGGGCGTAGGTGCATCCGGACCTGTGACAGGAGTCTCGGCGCTGACCTCTCCAGCGAAAGCAGCCTCCAGATCGGCCTCGAGGTCATCGTCTCCTTCGCCTTCGCCGCCGAACAATCCATCCTGGCTTTGGAAGTAGTCCATAGTGTCATCAATCTCACCGTCGGCATCCTCGTCTGCGCCGTCGTCGTCATCGTCCTTGCTCTCATCGACCCATTCCCAGCGCGTCGAGCCAGCCTTAGCGTCCTCGGCGAGCAGGCGTTCGACTTCTGCTTCCTTGTCCTCAATCTCCTTACGACTGATGGTCTTTGCGAATCGTCGGTTTGCACAATCGTGCATGGGTGGCGTCAGGCCGTGTGGCCACTTGAAATGTTGGTCGATCATGCTCGGTAGTGTCGTTTCCCTGGCCTCGGCTTCGCTGGACACCCTGGCGTAGACCAGAAGCATCTGGCAGATGTCGGCGGATTTAAGGAACGATTTTCGATCCCATGTCTTCATCGCCTCGGTAATCGTGGGTAAGTCTACCATGACAGCGGCAAACGGTTGACCCTTGACTGTCACGACCGCCCTTCGACTATCCTCTTCGAAGAACCTTAGTTGTATGTCTGCTCCTCCCGCACTCCGGGGAATACCCATCTTTCCATTCTCCATACACCATCGGACATAATCGCAGTGCTCTCCCGGCATCATTCTCAGGACAAACTGCTCCTCTATCGATGGGTCCTTTTCTCTATCACTCGCCTCTGAGTCGTAGCCATCTCCTGGCGGGTGAACTGGTGCGCGTCCCTTCGGCTTCACCACCACCGTCGGAGTAAGTCCTGACTTTGTAGCCTTGAGCTTTATTTTCGTCGTTGGATGCGCCGATCCCAGCTCATCATCCAGATCATCGTGCTGGCGCTTCTTACTCTCGACGAGTTTCTGAGTGGGTTTAGGCTGTCGACCGGCTTTTGTTTTGGACGGGGGCTGTTCGGCTGGCGTAGAAGGTTGTGATTTTCCGATCTTGAGCTTCACTTTGCGGCCTCCTTCCGTTGGCGTTGATGTTGGGGCAATGGTACCTGACCCTGCAGCTTTGGCCGAAGCTGATGGTGTCGCACTTATATTCGCATCGGCAACGAATGATGAGGATCGGTTCACGTTGATCTTGAGTCGAGGTTTCGCGGCTGGTGTGCCCTCCTTTGGCGTAGGTGTAGACATGTTTGCGATGGAGAGCTTGCAGAGCTAAGGAGCCTGCGATGCTCTCTCTTGAGCGAGGAGTGTTGTGTGTGTGAACTGTAACAGCTCTGTTTAAAATGGCGCCAAAAAGAATGAAAGCAGCGAAGAGATCCTCAAGAGAAAGAAGTTCGTATTGTCCCCAAATTGTCTCTTCGTGACGTGAATGCAGGGTCGATAAAATGGACGGTAGCTAATCTGTAACGAAGTCGCCCTAGGAATCGCGCCGCGCGCTGTTGGAGAGCATGGAAGAGAGTATCCACTTTTATCCGCCTCGACGTCTGTCGCAATCAGACCAATAAATCCAGAGTAGGTTGATAAATATTTATCAGAGACATGGACCGATGCTTTGAGGTTTAATAGACTAGATAAGGTCTAGCAATGCAGTAATCCATTGTTCTATATATTCATATACTCTCTATTTGAATGCTACCTTGAGTAAGAACATATTTTTAAGGAATTCATTGACCCTCTCAAGTCAGAGCTGTAACGTATGCACTTGGAAGCCATCAAAAGAAAGCTGTAAGTCGGATATTCACAAAGTCTACGCCGTGTCTGGCGTTGTAGTTGAAACTGAAGAAAAGAAAGATTGGTATCTTATATGCTATTTAGAAACAACGCCGCCCAACATCACCAGTGCCTCGTCAAATGCTTTGCCATGGAGGCTCGTTTTTAGTACAACTCATAACCTATGTGACAATCCAAGAAAATAGAATAGATGTAACTAGTAATTCGTTGGTCATTTACCAGTCGATACCTGTCCAGCCATAGGTGCCGTCCACATTGTGCCAGCCACCATTCTCCATACTATCCTCCCAGCCCATCATCACAGCCAGCAACCGGCACCCCATCGAGCTTACGGTGCATACTATCTTGTCACTCGACTCGGCGAGTACAGAAAGGTCCATCATATAGGCTCGACCAACGAGACCACGAAGCCTCAGTGTTTCTTCTGATGGCGGCGCCATGTGCCTGGCTTCCTCGTTCACATCTTTAACGTGGACCCCGGCAGGTGCTTCGGCGGCATTGTTCTGGCTGTTAACGCCAAGGTTCCAAAAGAGAGGAGCAAAGAAACCACCTTCCCAGCCAAATGTGTTCTCAACAAAGTTGTTGGACTGATGCTGGTTACCACCAGCTCTAGCAATGGCACCCTTTGAAGCAAGACGAATTCGGTCCTGAGAAAGAATTGTGTGCGCAAACTCAGGTTCCTCGTGGACTGTGGGGTCGTCTGAAGCCAGGAGAGTGAGGGAGTGACGTTTAATGGGACCCTCGACACCAGTTGCGTTGTAGTATTCTTCGACGTAATGACTGGCCTGCTTGAGGTAGATATCGGCTGGGATGTAAGTTTCGCTGTACTGCAACTCTAGTGGGTGTTGGTCGCCATGGCGAACATGTAGTCCGACAATAGGGGCATGTGCCGTAAGGCTGTCCTCGGCTTTTGCCTTTGCCTGAAGACCAGTGATTCGGTTGTCGACGTAGGTTTGATCCTCCTCGTTCAGGAAGAAGAGGTCTTCAAACCCTATGCGAGCCAATTCAAAGAGATCTCGCAGGCCATTACCCGATCCAGCGACACGATGGTTCTGAGCCAGCAGGGCTGGAAACACCTCCTTTGCCGTTGCAGCCGAGACAACCAAATGGCGAGCTTGAAAGGGGCAAGGAACCATGTGGTGCCTTGGGGGTGGGCGGCACTCTGGTACAGGGGGGATATCGAAGATTTGATCCCATGAACCGTAAGCCCATCGTTTGTCAACGATGAAGAAGTCACGATTAAGCTGCTTAGCAAGTCCGTAAAAGGTCCATAACATCATGAGAGTATTACCAAGGCCGGCATCTGTGGATTCCAACACAAACGTCATGGTGCTCTCACAGACAGGCTTATGCTTCAGGTGTTTCTTATCGACGCCAACAAACCTGCCCTTGTTTTTGGCACGAAGCCCCTTTGTGGGAGTAAGAAGGCCTGATCTTTCGGCCTCGTAGACGTCGACATAGTATTCGTCTTGGGCATCGTAGTTGATAATGGCAGTTTCGGTGATGGGACCTTTGTTGTGCATATCTCTTGCTCGCGAAGAAACTTCTCGACACTGGCTTCCCATTTCAGCATACTGCTCCATGGTCAGAGGAAAGTCTTCGTTGGGTGGGATGAAGACAGTCCACTTGGAACGGCCCTTGTTGTCGTTGACGATGATTGGCGTAGGGAAGTCTGGGAAGGCATCCTGACCAACCATCTCAAATTCCTCTTGTTCAAAGTAAGGCCATACTGCTGCTGGGATCACACTTGGGTTCTGGAAAGCCATGGCCGCGAGATAGGAGATCGATAATAGGATGCCGAGGAGAAAAAGACGACGGAAGACTCGACTGGGTCGAGTGACCAGGATCTGACTCGATCTTCTTTTCGGGGGTCGAGGTACAAGCGCTGGGAGAGCTGGCGAGGCAGGTGGTGAGAAGAAAAGATGGTTGAAGTTGAATCGTGACGATGTTGAGGAAACTGGCCCTCGATCCTGGGCGTTATAAGAGCTGGCTCGACGTAGATTGAGAGCAGGCGGCACCACCAGCATTTTGGTTTGTGTAGAGCCCGACATTGTGAGACTTTAAGATAATGATTGTGATGTAAATAAAGAAGTCAAGTGAAAAAAGGTGAATGGAACCAAGACCAGCTATGTAGCTCGAAGTGTGCTGTTTTCTGCGGCCTGTTGGCTATGCAATGGTAAGAAGCCCGACAGAAGGTAAAATCGGTCCTGCTCGATAAGCGATTTGGTTATAAGGAATGTCAAGAATAGAATGTGTTGGCTTTTGACCCGATGGTGTAACACAAGCAGCAATGTGGTGTCCACGAATATTGTGTGCCAGAACGGGTTCTCTTCCCGATGGTCAGACAAACGTTCTAATTGTAGGTAAATACGAATGTGATTTTCGTCACAACTTTGTCTCAATAGATTCCAACGGTACAAAAATGGGCGAAATGAATGTGCAAAGAATCGAATAGTTAGTAGGTTAAGTTGAAAGTAGAGGCATCAAGCCTATGCGATGCGACCTGCACTGCAGAGAATAAGAAAAGAAGAGAAGATAAATGGTAACCAAAAAAAAAAAAAGTCCACAGGACGTAGAACAAAGGAAGAAGAAACAAAAGGTTCCAGGATCAGAAGGAATCAGTATGTTAAATTTCTCCGGATCGTGTACTGGAATATCTGGGATATGGGGAAGACGTCCGTTGTTCGATGGGGCCCGGCCCATGACAGGGTACATCCTGGATGGGAAGCAACTCCGAAGCAGCACTTGCTTGGGATGCTCAGGCACGGATGACATTTTGTATGAGGAAGGCACGACCTACAGCGTGATTGCACTAGACAGAATTTACATGTGACCAATTAGTGATCTTTGGTCGCTTATTTTGCGCCTGCCATACAAAGCTAAGGTCATCCTCAATGCTCCTTCCACTCCTATCAATTTCACTTGATGATATTGTACTCTGTACTCTGTACTCTGTACTCTGTACAGCAAGCATAGATGCCAGCCACATCACGCATTGCGGGGGATTCTATTCTAGAGGAACATCAAACAAAGAAGCGCCAGGGGGGTTGACCATGATTTGTCCATCCGTACACTCTGCCTCAGACTAATTGTGCAAGGGGTACATACAACAAGCACAACTGCTCTGCGCCACGGCATAACGTCAACAGGAAACATATCGTGTTCCGGTTACCGACGATCATCCCACGAAAATCACCAGATCGTCTACAATTAGAGTTGAGAGCTGTTACAGAAGTTCGAAGCTGGCCTATTACATGCTCATACTTCTCTTTTGCCATGGGTAGGCGAGATGGTGATGATCTCCTATGCGTCACTTACCACCAGTTGAAAGCCGTCGGGATGTGGCATGAAATACGGAAGCCGAATTTTGCTACTCTAGTCCGGTTTATCACCCCTTTGAGTTACAGTATGTAACTCATTGCACTCTCGCAAACCTCATCACCCTCCCGGGCCTTTCCATCACTCTCTAGTCGAGTCTGAGAGCCTCGCACCCTAGTCCGCGCTTCTGCAAGGTACGGGCTCCTTGCCAATCTCGACAGGGATGTCTGGCAAAAGCAAAAAAAGGCCGGGCTTCTTGCTTCTCACAAGTTCCAGCCCTGTTTCAGATTTTAGCAACTCTTTGACGGCCACAGCCAATCAAATACATTTATCCGACTGACCCCTCCAGACGCTCCTGTTGGTAATATCAGGGATCACATCTAATACTATCAGACTTCCCAACTTTGAACGTTTCGACCACCAAGGGAAAAAAGAAACAAATGTTTTGCATCGTTTCGGAAAGTGCGGGCATTCGTCATGGGGTCAGGCAAAGGGATCCCTGAGCAAACAAATCATAACAAATTCGGAACGGAAGCTGGGAGAGAAACAAATCTCGCTGCTTAATCTACCGAATGCTTCGTCCCCGCGCGTTTGATGTTTGATTGACAAAACATCCGTCCTCGGATCCCAGCATGAGACTTGCGAACCGTAGTCTAACTCGATCATCAAACCATCATCGAGCAATGGGCAATATCGAATTTCATGCAACGCCTTACCACCATCCTACTTTGGCATCATGTTCGCGGTCCGTCCAATGGCCCAGCAGTAGTGAATGGATATGATCACACGTCGCCAATAGAAACAAGAATGAGTGGGCTAGGAAACTTCAGGCCCCCAGCCGGCATGGGTTGATTGCCCTTGCGGATAATGGCAGAACCAAACTGCCACCAAACTGTCAGTCAATCCGATTCTTTGACCAATGGACAACGACTAAAGGACAAACACATTTTGAAGACGGCAAATCTGTCTGGGGATATACGATACATCACAATTGATTAACCACGGGCAAAAGTTTATGCTTCAACTGTCTCTTATTCTTTCGTTCCTGATATTCTACTTCTTCCTCGTTCTCCATGATTAACTTGATGCAACAGCCGAGTGTCGCAGCTGCCGCTGAACTGAATGTTTCCGCCTTGGACTCGTCATGATATATAATGCATAACTGAAAAGAAAAGAAAAGTAGTGGGATAATGGTCATTGGATCTCTTTGAGAGTAATCCTGCCACCCGCTCCCTTGTTCAAAGGAGTAAGAATATCGAAATAACACCGTCGCTGCTGTTCGCTGTTCCTCACCGAAGCCCGGAAATGAACAGGAATGTATGCGGGTAGCCGCATTGGCAAAAAGAACAAGCAAACCAAAACTCGACCTTCCCCTCTGCCGTCTTCCCTTCAGTAACATACGAAAGTAAATTCGGGTATAACGCAATCAAAACCCTTTTCCCGCAGATCCGTTCCCATTTCCTTAAACGCCTGTAAACCCAACACACATCTCTTGCCCTATGCCTCTACTGACACGTCGTTGCGATCCTCGGGTAGGTTGGGCGTAGGAGTTCGGCGTAATGGCTCAAGGTTTGGCTCTGCTAACGAGTCCATATTTTGTCCTACTGCCAAGCGTACACTTCCTCGCTTACCCCTGACAACTTGGCCTTTCTCAACTCGATCTTGCAGCATCTCGTCCAGAAGATTGTTCATCTCATCAACACCCCGCGTTCGCTTCTTCTCGGTCCCCGAGAGTCTGGCACTGCTGGGCTTTTCGCTGGATGATTCTTGCGCAGCTGGCCTCGGCGATAACGGAGAGCGAGGTTCGACGGTCGCTTCAGCCGTATCTCGTGATCGTGCAGCGCTCCTCAAAGCCGCTAACATCCTGTCCTTGTCGTCCAGTCTCGCTCGAAGATCCGCAATCTCGGTGTCTTTCTCCTTGAGTGCGGCGGATACACTATGGTCCTCTCCGACCATGATTGCTTTGTTAGGAGCAGCGAACCCTACCGAGGCCCGGCTAGAGCTGGCACGCCTTGCTTGGAGAAGACGCTTCTCTAATGTTGCAATATAACGGTTCTTGTCTACGAGATCAGCTTGCAGAGCACGGTTCTGTGCTGTCAGAGATGCGGTGCCATCACCAAATTCTCCTGCGCTGTCATCCTCGACCTCAGTTGGCGTATTATCTCCAGAGTTCTTCTGACCGCCGCTGGAACGTCGGCCGATTGTCGACGATGCCGATGTCATTGACGCTGTACGCTCGACGAGTGGTCTACCGCCCGAAGATGTAGCAACCGATGAGCGGATGGATGCAGGCAACGAAATTTGCGAGAACTGGGAGAACTGAGAGAATCGTGAATATTGACCGAGCGCACTCATTGTTCCGTTCGTGTTGACGCCAATCGACTTGGAGCTAAGGATTAGGCGGTTCAGATGATCGATTCGTTCCTTGAGCGCCGTTCGGGCGAGTTGCATTTCAAGGATTTGCTCCTCGTGTCGCTCTGCCGCCTGTGCTTCCCTGACCTTTTCTTCCTCCTCGTCGAGAACCGGCTCTTCTTCCACGTCGCTTTTCTTCTTCTTTGCCTGAGCCTCTAACTGCTGGCGTAGTTCTGTGATTTCCATACGGTAGCGTTCAAGTAACACTCTGGCCCCGCCTTCACCGCCGGCACCAAGAGCCTCCTCGGCCTTCTTTGCATGGCTGATGATGCTGTTCTTGGCTCGCGAAGCAAACTTGAGCGTATTGATCGTTTCCAAAGTATGGTTATTGGCCAGAACCGCGCTGTTTCCAGCACCGATCTGAATCGTGCAGAGAATACTGACTAAAGAATTTCCGGACAATGCGCCCTGCAACAATCGAGTGAGTTTGCTATCTCGGTAAGGAAGATGCTTTCCTTCTTTGTCTCCGCCCTTGGCTTCCTTTTCTTTCCACTCTGAAAGTTTTGAGATGACGGTTCCAAGAGTGAGCAAACTCTTGTTGATGTGGGCTCCTTCTTGTCTGCGCTCCTTCGACTCGGCTGCCTTTTCAGAACCAGCCAGATCGATCAAGCTCAAGGTTGATACCCGGACACCACCAGGCAAGAGACCAGATCGCTTACCCTCGGCCGCAGCTGCACCGCCCGGCATTCTTTCCCGAGATTCCACTACAATCTGAACCACAGCGTGACTTCGAGAACTGCGTGCGTTGAACTGGGTACTAGCGGTTCTTCGAGCCTGGTCGCCACGCGCAATGACGCGCAATAGCTGCGTCGGGCTCTGCACAATTTCCTCCTTCAATGGGGTAGCATAAACACCTCGCTTGCTATCCTCTCGAAGCTTGATCTCTTCCTGTTGCGGAGCGCCGCCAGACGTTGACATACTCAATAAGTCGTGGATCTTTTCGTTGTAAATTTCCAGATAGCTGACTCGCAGCAGAAACTCTCGCGAAGGGGTTTCTCGAATATAGGAAAAGATGTCGGTGATGGCGAGGGGAATCACGCCTGGCGATGAGGCTGTTCCCTGCATGGAAAATGTCTTTCCAGTGCCGGTCATACCGTACGCAAAGACAGTGCCATGGTAGCCCTCCATAACTCGTCGAACAAGACGTTTCGCAATATGGTCATATACTCTGGAGTTGTGGTCATGTGTCGTAAAAACGTTGTCTAAAAGCCGTCAGTTTTGCTAAGCCTCTGGTAAGTTGAGATCTCATACCATAATAATGATCTCCGCCATCCTTCCCTCTAAATGAGATGAGCGACTTGCGCCCATCAACCATCCATTCTCCATCAGGACTTCCGTTATTTCCATTTGCATCTGGCCGAACTCGTACGCTCACAACGACATTTCCCTTGCCATCTTGTTTTGACGCTCGCTTATCGGCAGAAACACCCGATTTTTGGCCTGGCCCATCCGCAGGATCGTCATATGTGGTGGCCGAGGTTGAATACGAGTCCTGCGCCGAGGAACTGCGACTTTGAGGAGGTGATGCTACGCTGATCAACCCATCCGACATGCGTACGTTGTTGATAGACTGTCCATCTCCGCTTCCATTCAGAAAGCTTGGTGTGCTGGAACTGAACGTGCTGTACATTGATTCTTTCGTTGGTTTAGACGATTTCCTTGAGGGCCGGGGTCTATCCGAAGTTCTTGGACTGGGTGGCACGCCACTACTTGTACGTGTGTCGCCTCTTGGTGGCTGTGGGAAAGAGTTGATGCTGACACTTTTGCGGAGTGTCTTTGGTTGTGGAAGTGCAGCCGTGGGTGCGGGACCAGATGGTGTCAAATTCGTCGTAGATGATGGTGCTCGAAGACCAGATCTGGGGGTTCCTGGCACTGATTTGATAGACGATGTGTGCGTTGGCAAATTTCCTTTGCTTTTGCGCGTCTTATTTACTGGCAATGCTGGTAGGGCCATGTTGGGTGGTCCGACTGAGGGCCGGGATGGGCGCGGTAACGTCGTCGTCATCGTGGATCGGGTGGGTAGTGTGGAAAAAGAAACAACAAGAAGTTGCAGGTGCTCGCAGGCTCGAGGTCGGTGGCCTGGTGCAAGGTCTTATTAAACGTCCTGAAAGGTTGGTCGGTCCATCAACTACTTCCACCGCTAAATCAACAGCTTTGATGGGCTCGTTCGGTTCAACGTCACTCTGATAAGGCGACGGTCGATTGTAACAATAAAAAGAAATCCTATATGATATGGGTCCTAGTCCTTTGTAAGGGTGGCCCAGCTTGACCGATCAAGGGAGGGATAAATCGGTGGAACGCCGGAGGCTGCGCGGGCTCGGTTGTATGTATGTATGTATGTCTCTCTCCAAGGTGCTATCGACTTGGCTGTGGATGGTCAGTGACGTGCGGCAGGGCAACTGCAACAGTGGGTAATAGTGTAAGGATTCTAGCTCTAGCTAGCACAATAAGGGACGAGTATCGATGCTGAACAAAAGCAAATCCAAAGAAAAGAATGGCTACCAGCAACGTACTCAGCCGTCGAATTGCTTGAAGGGAAAGAATTGAAGTTGAAAGGGGGGGCGGCAGTTGGGAACGTTCCAAATGACCTCTCAAAGTACTGTGGTAACGGAGCAGGACAGGAGATGAGAAAGTGAACCCTTACCCTTGGGGAAAAGCAAACCACAGCGAGCAAGGTCTCAACAAGGCTAATGTTAGTGTACCTCGACTAGCGCGACAGATGGATGGATAGCCTTGGTCGAGCACGGTGACGATGTCGGCCTTGGTTGCCCGGGATTCGAGTTAATAGCCAGATCCAAGAGCGGCCTTGCAAACGGTTTGGTTGTAAGTTGACGATGAAAATCCGAGCATTAGCACGCTGAAGCCAGCGAAGTACTGGTGCTGGTGTAGATGCTCGCAGCTTGAAAGAGTAACAAGGGCGAATGGATGGATAATCGGTTTCGGCAATGGTATGTACGACACAGACAACACTTCCAAACTGAGACTACTGCGCAAAGTACCACACAGTACCGTATCGTCTTCACCTTGTAAAGTCTGATGTTGATGTGGGGAGGAAAAGCATTGAGGGAACCTGGCGAGGCGAGTTCGAGTCGAGAGTTGAGTCGGGTCGAGTCAAGCTTGGAGTGGAGGGGAACGAATGGCTGGACAACAGGCCAGGATACAGATTCTAATGCATTTGGGTCCCACCACAAAGCACAGGTACAAGCACAAAATAAGTGAGTGAGCGACACGAGTGGCGTGACGTGTGGGAGGAAAATCAGGGACCGGCCTTCCAAAAAAAAAAAAAAATTACGACGGGATGATTGCAACGGATTTCCATGTATAGAACGACCTTCTACACAAGGAAACTGCACGTGGATACGGTTCAGATCCAAATAAGGAATCAAAATGAAAAGAGCGAAAGAGGGATCCAAAAAATGACGAACACGGTTGAAGACGCGGATATTAGTTCCCAAAAGCCTGAAAACGGTCCGCTTAGCAGATGAGGCGCTGGAGATTTCAGAAAGCTGGGGACCAATGCGTTCCAGTTAGAGTACGTACAGCACTAGCGTAGAGGAACAGAAAGACAGGCCTGCTGGGCCAAGATCAAAATCATCTGGTTTCTTCCCATGTCCCTTCATGCATCTAGATTGGACGACAGGGCATCCCGGAGAATACAGACCTGAGCGTCGCGGTAGCGAGGACTGTAATTACGATATGCAAGTCTAGGTCACGTCTTCGAGTAGCATTGAGTGCCGCAAGAGTTGACTTGACCGGTACGCACGGTCGCCTAAAATAAACCTAGTCTCTTAACTTAGCTCACTTAACTTTTTCTACCGGGTTAGCCACTCAGAGTGCCTTGTCTGGACGCTTGGGGATATCTTCCCCGGTCAGCCATCCACCATCTTGACTATTTGGGTTAGTCCAGTCAGAAAACGAAAAAGCAAGCATTTATCTAATATCCTCCTCCTCTTAGCCGTTGGATAAAGAAGTAGTATCATCAGGGACCACGGTTCGATACCCTTATCGTCATCCCGGCTTCAGAGAGTAAACTATCCAATTGTTATACATGGACTTGAATATTGAGCTTTCAGTGTTTAACTAGTACTGCAACACCATTACAGTTGAACTAAAGCTTCGAGTGTCTGGTAGAGACTGTAGTAAAGTTGAACTGGTGGATCGAAAACCCTCCACAGGTTCGTCGGGTATGGTCGATCGCCCCTTCCGTAATGCACCGTATTGTATCCGTAAAGCACCACCCACTTCCGTAGTAGGTTCATTGGTTTATGACCTACTGTTAGGCTGTGTTGTTGGTGGAAGGCGCACTACGGTACGGTACGGTACCTGAAAGTTGCCTTAGTTCCCGATGCCGAGCAACCTCAAACAACTAAGGCAGGTACGGTTCGTCGTACCTGGTTAGGCTTATTGGGGGAGCGAAGTCTATTCAACACCAATCCAAGAAAGATTTACTCAAAACATCATCATCACATTTTAAATATGAGTTCGAGCAGACTCCGCACTCCGCACTACGAACTCTGTGATCTGTGATCTGTCTTGTCCCTCCACAACAAGAGCCAATGCTGCGTCGCTCTCAAATTCCCTCTCGTCAGATTGGACAACCCTTTGATCGAAATTCCAAGCCCAGCTTCTGGTGCGGTCCTTTTTATCTATTAAGACAATGTTTCTTGCGTCCTTTCGAGATCGACGTCTTCCACCCTTCTACTCCCTGTCAACTGGCAAGGACATCCATCGATCAGCACCTGATACGGCTAGATTGGTTTGCCTCCAAGACGCCCTTCCGCGATAACAGCAGATTTTCCTCCTTGTCGAAGGAGTTCTAAAACTTGTGGCTTCGATCCATCATCATACACGACAAGAAGGCTTTCTTTGATGGGGCTAACAAGGTCTCCACTAGGCCAATAACGAGTATCCTTCTCATCTCTCTAGAGGATCGACTAATTACAGACCCTTATTGCTCATCAAGAATGGAACTCTATCCACAGACGATCCAATGATCCTCATGGGGTACCTATGCCCCTCGGCCCTCGCCATGTGAGTCGAGACGGAAAAGTATCTCCATATTAATCAATATTATGGTAGCCAACAGTTCATTAAAATCCAACATGTTTTATACATATTACGCCCGATAGCGTTTCTATCAAATACCCGTTCCCATTGGGACAGGACCGTTTTAGACCATTTTTAATATATCAGAATCGGCTGGGGCTGAATGTTCGCTGCCAGAGCGCATTCCGTTACAGGATTTTCAGCTATTGTCTAGTCAGTTGAGAGCCGGCCGATGACTTTGATGTACTCGCATATTATTGGTATGGGAAAAATCTATGGGCGCAATTTCAATAAACCCCCTGGCGAAGTCGCCAATACTCAGACCAACACGGCCCTTCGGCGGCTTTGGAGGATCCCGTTTGTGACCCTAGTTCGTGCCCCTTTCGCTGAGACGACCCCAGCTCTCCACAGCACATGGTTGGCATGGGCCATAAACCCAGTTCTGTGGTCTTGTTGGTCAGTTGGTCTACAAATTTTGGGCTCTCTAACACAGTAGCAGTACGCAATTTCTGGCTGCACGTGGTTATCACATTAACATTGTCTTTCAGTGATGTTAGTGGTGAATCGAAGGGTTTTGCTGATCAGTAAACAAGGTGTCGGCATCCAGCTTGTGTTAAGTGAGATAAGACGGTGCTCAATTGCAAGGGTTTTATCGCTTCATATTTACTCTGATGTGATAGACCTACTTGCTAGCTTGCTTTTTGGGTGGCACTGCGAACGGTTCGTTGACGGGCATTAAGCCGTCTTCAAGCATCGCTCATTCAAGACTCATCTCGCTCCTGGCATTATGAAGATCTCTCCGCCTATCATCTGTCTCAACGGGTCGTGGGGTCATCACTTGAAATCTGTAATGAACAAGCTGACAAGGTTCGGTCAGTTTTTAGTGGTCCACAATATGCTCCCCAAAAATCACAGCTCTCTGTCAGATATGAAAGACGATGCTACTCGGATAGTTAGGAGCCGACTAACAAAATTGCGTTGAAGAAATATTCCACAAGCCTTGGTTCAAGACAGGGCTGCACGCGACTCGGAACCGCAAGCTACTACACCCGAAAACATGCCAGTCTAAGATGGCTGCATTAACAGTCGCTAGGACCATGCCTACTCAGATCGGCGTTGCATGCAGCTATCTTTTGTCCATCTATGATCCGAGGTCAGTCTGGTCTCGTTTAATGCTAACCCATCATGCTTTACCTTACGCCTAAGCTATTCTACGCGAAACCCTCGCTTGGATAAAAAAAAGTTGTTGACATGCAACTGAGCTAGAAACGTCGTGGTTGTTGGGCAACTACAAGATAGCTAAAATGTTAGCTGTATCCGTACCAGCACACGAAAGAGGCTGCAAGGCATCGAAACATTTGCTGTGATGGTGGGTATCTCGTTCGACATTAGATAGATTCAAGGCTTGTCTTGCGATTGTTTGAGGATGCCACTCAGTTATGCTACCTACCTGCGTACTGTGTTCAAATATCAAACATCAACTACCACGACCATGGACGTGGCACTCGTTCATTTTACATGAAGTCAATAAATCTATCCGTAAAGGATTCCCATTTCATGATGGAGGGTCACATCGCTTCAGTGATCAGGGGAGATATGCTTATTATTCGTTACCAACAACCAAAACCTACGAGCAAACACGCAAGCCACCACTGTTGACCCAGCATCCATCCTTGTACATATCTGTAGGGAGTATCACAAGTTCGGCCTCCATGCTAACTAAACATTCCAATCACCTGTAATCACAATTTAATCACAGTTGTCACACCTGGATTTCGCCTCCTCCCCCTCAGCTGAATGTCTTAGTGTTGAGGGTACGTCTGCAGACTTGGTAAGCGATACGCAGTGTTGTCAACGTACTGACATATTGTCAAGGTTAATTATCATTCCGAGTTATCATACATCGTAAGTCCCTGTATCACCACAAGAATTCATTCATCACAACTCGAATTAGCATAATATTCGGATGAAACAGTTGTCTTACTTTGCTAATGGAAGTTGTGACGGATAAACATAATGTTTCCACCAATATCTATCTAGTTACAGATGGTATTCAAGTCGAATATGGTAGTTGTTATATGTCAAATTCGATAAAGAGTTCGAAACACAGGACTTGCCTTGGCAACACTAAAGTATCATAAACTTACTAACCAAATCACGATATTAATGATATGCGATACATGTAGCCACTCGTCTCAACCTCCCAATGCTCTCACTCCTCTTCCTACACTTCCTGTCTCAAACACTTCCACAACACCCAGCCCGACTGCCTCTCCTAGAACCCACGACCATTCAACTCCCCAGAATTCCTTCCACCTTGGCCCATATAAACCGCCGCCCTCGAACCGCTCCTTTAGCCAACTCTCCGGCCCTTCACCCCAGCGTGTCCGTCGTAGTGTCTCTCGTACCCAGTTAACAGTGGCTGTTGCCAGCCTGAGATGCCGACCGTGACCTGGCACTGCAATACGATGACCAGATGGTGTAGAACATGACCGTGTAAGTGTCGGGGCGCCGCCACCGCCGCCTGCAAGATGAATTGCGTTTCGTCCTCCAACAGCCGATACTGTGCCAGATGCAAATCGTGAAACGTGATGAATCGAAGTCAGGGTTGTTCGATCCTCGGGTCGGATGTCGAGCGTGCTCTCTGGCGCCGATGGCGTAGAACTTGTCAGAAACCCCATACGGATGAGTTCATCGGTTTGCCTGCCTTCCAAGGCATCCTTGTACAGTACCTGTGTAGTCGGGTTCTCTTTCAGAAATCTTTTGAATGCGTTCTTGGTGTCCTCACTCAAAGATGCCTTGTTAAGCATATCCTCATAGTCAGGCGTCTCTATCAATGCTTCACCTCCGCCTCCGCGCCTCTCAACTCTCACTCTTCGTATTACGCCCTTTGCCACCAACTCTGCAAGTTCTCGTTCCACCTTTCCTGGGGATCGCAGTACCGCATTAAGATGCCCGACGGTGACAAGAGGCGATGTGGTAGCCCTATAGTTGAGCACTTCTGCCGTCCTAGTTGAGTTGAAACCAGTTGGCGGCACGGGACTAAACATCCGCGCTCGGATGTATCGCATTGCCTGAACAACATCCCTGAGCGTGAGACTTTCCTCCAATACTTTTGCTAGGCCTATGTCATCAAGTTTATCTTGGAAAAGGTCTGTTTCTTGATCCTTGGGTTTGCGTGCGGGTCTTCGTGGAGTTGTGCTTGAACCTTTGCGAGAAGGTGTTGATGATTTGAAAGGCTTGGTGACTCGGCCAGACTTGCCGAGTATAGATCTAATGGTTTGCGGCATGTTGGATTATTATGAGATGGTGTTCATTCGAGATTTGCAACTGCTAATTAAGCTTCAACTATGCTATGTCGTTATACGCCCTTCAGTTCAGTCAGTGGCAAATCAGTGGGGAAATCGCAGTCTACCGTCAAACTCTCATTCAGAGTCGATGTGCGCAGCGGGAACGTCTACAGATCTTTATAAAGATAAAGCAAACTAACAAGATGAGCGCTGAATAGTACCACAAGAGTTTCGAGGTGTAGTTGAAAGTGACAATATGCTTGATGGGAATTACCCTAGATGCTGCGTTCGGGCTGACTAACACATTCCAATTGGAACACTGGTGTCTATTCTCACTCTGTAATTTCAACCGTCAAATCTAACAAGAGATAGGTCATTTCCCAATAGATATTAATTATGGCAGGAGTGGTCCAATGTATAGTTTAACCAGATACTGTTTTTTACATACTGTTGTAGTATTGTTTTTTTTTATAACTGTTAAACTCATATCTCTTAACAGATCGAATGAGTAATTCATTTATAGTTTAACCCGCTGTCGTCAATATGTAAGAAGTGATGGCACTCATCCTCTCGCTTGTGAGCTTTAGTGATATCTTCAGCAGCTCTCTTCCAATCTCTGGCTCTTTCTTCTGAATCCTTGCCCACTGATCGCGGTCCATCAGCCAGACCACGCAATCCCTTTCCACAACGGCTGTCGCAGTTCTGTCAGTCTCGGAAAAGAAGGGCAGCTCGCCGAGGGTCGTTCCAGCGACAATGCTTTCGCATAGCCATCCTTGGGGGAGATCGTACTCAGCACGCACGATACCACGCTCGACAAGGTAGAATCCGTTGGCTTGTTCTCCACGTCGGAAGAGAACAGTTCCAGCTGGGATCTCACGACGAGAGAAGTAGGAAGTTGCTGGGAACCAGAAGTCCTCGTTCTTGTCACTCAGACCCTGGAAAACCTGGAGCATGAGGCGAAGAGGCTCCTTAAAACTCTGCCACTTCTTCGGGTTTTGTACATCCACGCTGCTCAACGTATCGCGAGCGGCCTCGGCAAGATGATTGCGACGTGGTGAGTTGAAAGGCGGATCAAATGATGAGAAACCAGATGACTTGTTTGAGGGAACATCCAAGTTCTGGGCTGACTGTGCCGAAATACGTCTCAAGGAATTTATCTCTTTCTGCCGAGCGTAAAGAGTCTTGAGTAGCTCATTCTCACAACTTTCGAGGGCAGAGTTCAGGTTCGGCAGCATCATGACTTCAATGCCATCGTTGCCGAGTCCAACGGCCCTCAGGTTGCGACCAAGTTGAGTCTCTGAGTCAACGCCACTCAAGACGAGAACCACATCCTTGTTGTCAAGTAATCGACTGATGGTATTGAAAGCCTCGCCCGCGGAGTAGTCGAGCCCCGTCACATGCCACATATCGAGGATGAGGAACTTAATGGGTTGTGCAGTGAACGCGCTGTCCTCCAAGAGCGCCCGGATCCTCTCTTCCACACTGACAATGGTACCAAAGAAAAGGTAGCCTGTGAGTTTGGCGATGTAGATCTGTCGGCCGACTTCGTGTAGGTAACGTTGCTGGGACGGATTACGTCTTACAGTAGACGTAACTATATCACCAGAGTAGTTTCCGCGGATGGCGGAGACACGGGAGGTTTGTAGGATTAATGATACAAAGGCCAACAGAATACCAACTCCAATACCGACAACAAAGTCATGAATGCCCATGACGAGAACAATCACAACGACAGTTAGGTATTCAGCCAGCTTGAGCTTCTTGCGCGGAAGCCACAGAGCCTCAAGCAGTAGCTCAAAACCAAGATCATAGATCAAAGTGCCCACCATCATAACCGGGATATATCCAATGAGAGATGGGCCAATAACCATGATGCCGAACGTTGCCGCGGCTAGCATGTAACCCGCGAGGCGGCTGTTGCCTCCAGATCGCATAAAGAAGACTGTATTTGCATAGACGAGGTAGTTTTGAATGCTGCCAAAACAACCTGACAAGAAGTTGGAGTACCCATGAAGTCTCAACTCCTTGTCAAGATCAGCGTGGTCTTCGCCACAGTTAAGAGCCAATGCAGGGACGTTGATTGGGACGTGCAGGATGCCGAAGAACGTCAAAGCAAGCATGGCAGGCACACATTCAATAACCGCATCCCAGCGAACAAGGTGGAACTCTGAGCCAACAGTTAGTATAGTAGAGTGAGAGGTCTTTGGAAGTGTGAGCTTACTGTAGAGGGTGTAGAAATACCACCATGGCTCTCCAGAGGGAGGACCCTCAAAGATCCAGCCATGGTCGCGAAGTGTATCGATATGTAGTGTATCCAACGCAAGTACAAAGAAATAGAAAATCAGAGGGATCGCTAGGATGAATAACGGAAGAAAGAACTTGGATGTGATCTTGGACTGGCCATAAAACAGTATGATGGCAAGAACCAAGGGGACAACCCACAAAGGCACGGTGGCTGGGTCAGAAAGCTGCTTCAGAGTATCGAGGTTGTACTGAAGACTGCCATCGAGCCGAGCGGAAACCTCGAAGCCAGTAGCGATCAGGAACCAGCCAACGCCTCCAATGCAGCCAATTAGGATATGCCTGGGAATGAAGCCGACCATATAACCAACTTTAAAGCGGCCCATGAGATAGAAGACAAGTCCTGTCATCATGGCGCTAACAGAGAATGACACAATAGTAGTGGCAATGACAGCATCGGGGTTTTCTTCCCCAACAATTTCTGTGATCTTGCCTGCCATGTTGTGAAAGAAGGGGACGACTTCGATCTGGTGTGTGTTAGCAGATGTAAGTTTAGATCGGAAAGGAGTCGACTGACTAATTCTGAACCAACAGCGCCTTTGAATATACTGCCAGATGAGAAAGTGATTTGCGAAACAATTGTGCTAACATAAAAGACGGAAATTCCAGCAGATCCAAGGTGGGAGAATATTGGCTTTCCAAGAGGGAAAAGAATCATTCCTGCAATTGTTAGTTACTCTGTAGAGCCATGATTTTGAGAAACATACCGTATGAAAGGGCATCCAAAATATTGAGTAAAAGACCAACAGAGACAGCGGGAAGACATGAGGTTGGTGTAAGAACGACATTATTCCAGAGCGCCTGGCGATCCCATTTCCTGGGATTAACAGCAACCGATATCCTCTCTTCCATTCTGTGACCGACTTCTACCAAACCACTAAACCATGAGGGCTTTGACTGAGCCTTTTGTCCCTCAAGGTCAGAGTAAGATCGTCGACCGCCTGAAGTCATGCGCGCGAGCAGAGGCGTTTGTTCCGTCGCATCTTCTGCGTGACTAGTTCGGCGTGGATCCTGCTCTGCTTGGTTGTCCTCGACACGATCGTCTCCATGCTGTTCATGTGGGTGATCTGGCGCAATCGATTGAGGAGGCGATCGCTTGAGAAGGTTTGCCAGTACCGACGGCCCTGCATCCGCATCGAGGTCATCTTCGTTACCATCTGGTGATGGCGGCTCGGGAACTTCAAGAATTGTCTTCGAGAAACGGCCATTCTCAGCTATAGACGAATCGTCAACAACCTCGGAGTCAATTGAGTCCTGATAGGAGACTCTTGCTCGCTGGAGGACGGACGAGTTCTGTTGTGTTTTGGGGTCGGAGAGCAAGTAGGTCGCAAGCTCAGCGGTATCCTGACGGACGGATCGAGCGTTCTGAATACTATCAATTGGTGCTACACAGAGGTTAGAACAAGACGGAAAACGCTGATGAACAAAGATTCGGGTGCAACGCACCTAGGCTATCTCGCATAGAGCCGTGGATGAAAGACCTGATAGGTTCTCTGTGACCAGCAGCAGAGCTAGTCGAGGACGGTCTCGCAATTGGAAGATTGGGACTGTGACCATGTTGCGGAGGAGAAGTTGAGGGCTCTTCGCGAGGCAATTGAGCTTGCTCGTTGTCCCGCTGTGAAGCGGTACTCAAAGCTCTCCTCCTCCAAGGAGTAAAGTTGAGCGGCGACGACATTGTATGGGAATTGGGTCGACCGCAAAGGCACCTATGAGTGCAGGATGCAGCTCGTTCTAGGTGTGTCGCATGAGCAAAAGGTGGTGATAGTCTTTGTGTACTTGGGTTTGTGTTGCTGTTCCAGGGTCCAAAGAATGAAGGGTACTCAAACAATAACGACTGAGACAAGAAACATTCCAGATGAAGTCCTCACGTTAAAGAAAGACCGCGAAGAATTCGTGGGGAATGGAGTGACGAATGTCAATCATCTGCGATTGCGACGCAGTCAACTCACCCCCAAGCAAGGATCGGGGGTGGTGAAAGCGAGCCTGGTGGGGCGTCTCATGACACTATCAACTTATTAGTTAGGCTCAGCAACCACAACGACCTGGAACCTGCCAGCTTCAGCACAGTCCAGTCCAGTAAGGTTGTCAACGGGCAACGAAACGTGAATACGCAGAGGCTAATTTTACAGTTTTTTCCATCTTTTTTTATTCTGATGCCTCTATGCTTACCTTGCTGAATCTATTCATTTATTGGTTATGCTATCACGACAGATCCGTCGCTAGAAATCACACTATTCAATACCGTAAATCTTTTCATGATCCTGAAATCCTTGTCATGAGCCGAGACCGGCATGAACGCCGGATTCCCTGCAGTTACAGCTGCAGCTGTAGCATAATTTTTTCTTCTTGTCTCTCACATTTTTTTTCTTCTCACCTGTGTTTTAGGCGACAAGACCCGCTAAGATTGACCGAGAACCCACTAACAACCGCCACAACCAAAAAAACATGTCAAACTTGGTTGCAACGGCCGCCGAGTCTGGCCGGACGGGCCGAGCGGGTTAGTGCAGGGGCAAGAGAATTGATAAGACGCCGTTCGTTGGGTAAATCAAGATTCATTGCTTTATGTAACTCTTGTCCAGTTAAGATCATCGCTCTATCTGCAATAGAGCATATCTACGCCTATCTAGGGGTTCTAAAAATGGAGAATGTATGCGGGGACGTTGAGATTTCCGCTGTCAATGAGTTCTAGGTCTGGACTGTATCAAGCATGGATTCGTTAGTTTGCTCAGACTAGGTAACTTCAAGTGTTACCATTTGGCTTGGGCTGAACTCTATTCAATCCAGGGCGCTATTTTTTTTGTTATTGTTTCCTTCTCCTTAAGATATCCATACACTAATCGAGATATCTGATGAACTTTCTGGTTCCACCACAGCTACAACTAAGCTGAGGGGAACATCCCTCGCGAGGGTTGCATTTGAACGGACAACGGAGTTCCAAGCGTGACGCTACTTCTTTCTCGTGGCTTGCAGATTGCATTAGAACTAAATTTGCAAGACAATGACAGAAAGGTGCAATAGAAGTTGCCTTAGTATATGGCAAAGCTTTTACATGTGATAGTATCAATGCTATCTAGCAGGGTATAACAACACAACAGTCATGATCATTTAAACCGTCTGGCAAATCCAGCGGATTGTGACCCCTCAACCAAGCTTATGCAAATATCCTTGTGTTATAAGTCTTTCGACATCTCCTTGGCGAACGTAAAACTGACTGTTTTTAGTCAAAGTGATAGCCCTGCATCAGTCAGCTAAATGTCATAACACTCACAATCTTCTTGCGCATAACTCACCCGTATTCTGTTTGGATCTCTCCAGCATCCTTGATGACTCGTACGTCAATAAACAAGTCTCGTGGCGGCTCCAGGCTACCCGTGAGATCGATATCCGTCCATTGACCTTTGTATGCGGCCAACACGTCACTATACTGCCGAACGTACTCCTCCTCTTGCGGGCTCAGACTGCTCGTCGCACCGCTGCTTCCTGTGCCAGAGTTGCTCGTATCTCGTACTTGCTGACCAGACAAATCAACTACGTCTGATCCATTCCATACCTGCTCCTCTAGCTTGTCTGTCCGTGTCCGGTGGTAGGCAAGTAAACACCTTTTGTTCCTTCGCATAGATAGATGGTTCACGAGAATTGTATAGGCAATTGCCTGGTCGGCGCTGGGGTCGAATGAACCTTGGAAAGGCTCGAGAAGTTCTCCCACATCTTTGTCGAGGTCCCTCACTTCGCGTGTCACGGCGCGGACGATCTCGGTCTGGTAAGGTGGTAGATGTGCCAAGTTCTGCGTTCGTTTGGCATGTTGGACCTGGCATCAAAAGTCAGAGCTGGTTAGGTGTGGTGTGGTGTGGTGTGGTGCGCTGCGCTGCAAAGGGAAGAATACCAGCTTGTTGCCCAAGTCTCCATACATAGTGCAGCTGGCCCGAGTATGTGTGCGCTCAAGTGTCTGTGTTGTCTATCTGCATATCCCGACTATCATCGATTCGAAAGATACAAAGTTTGTATGATATTCTGAGAATGGCGGTCTAGTTACGTTCTGGGCTATGACATCTTCATTTGAGCGGTAGCATCAAAAATGCAATAGTGTCGCGTTGTCTAGGATGAACTTGACCGCGACTAGTGGGCTCCATCAACGCGCTCACCAAGTCTTAATTACCCCGCCATCACATGGCCCAGAACGGATACACATTGCCCGACATGCAACTTTTACACAGATTTGCCCCTCATCAACATTCCATGCCTAAAAATAATAATGGTGGCGGGGTACGAATTTTCTACTCTGATGTGGCGGCACGTTGAGGGTGAAATGTTCATAATTGGTTTCACGGGCAAATTACAGGATTATCATGTTTTGATCTATCATTTTTTGTTTTTATTTTTCATCTATGTTTGGTGCGAAGGTGCAGGATTCATGATTTTTTCCGCCTTTTACGTAGCTCATTTGAAAATCATAAGATCCCATTGGTCATCAATCCTCGCCGTCGTGCCTCATCATAAGTTGACATTGCTAACGCAGGCTTTTTACAGCTTCTGCATGGCAGCAACGTCGGTGGACTGGACGTAGTCCTCGAACTCCTGGATCTCCTCCTCAAGGTCGGCGACGGAGATCTTCTCGTCCTCGACAACGAGGTTGATCTGGAGCTTCTTGACACCGAAACCAACGGGGACGAGCTTGGAAGCACCCCAAGTCAGACCATCCTTCTCAATAGAACGGACGGCAGCCTCGAGAGCAGCCATATCGGTCTCGTCATCTGGAGATTGTTAGCATAATGACTTCTGTGTTATTTGCAGTGAAATAAACTTACCCCAAGGCTTGACGTCAAGAGTGACAACGGACTTGGCGATGGTCTTGGGCTTGTTCTCCTTCTTCTTGCGGTACTCAGCAAGGCGCTCCTCACGGACGCGAGCAGCCTCAGCATCCTCCTCCTCATCTTCGCTACCGAACAGGTCGACATCGTCGTCCTCCTCAGCGGCGGCCTCCTCAGCCTTCTCAGGGGCCTTGGCAGGGTTGAGGGTCACCTCGGCGGAGCCGGGACCGTAGGTGCTGTAGGCAGCAGAAGCATCACCGGGAAGGGTGGCGAACTGGCTCTCGTAGCTGGCGATGTGCTTGTACCATCGAGCGGCGTGGGGGTAGCTCTCGCCGGAGGGGGGGCCGGAGAGAGCCTTGAAGGCAGCAACATCAGCCTGAGAGGCAGATTGGCTGACACATGTTAGCACATAGTCTTGACAAAACAGTCGAGAAGTGAAAATAGTGTGTTTGAAAACAGCTCAGAGTTGCACAAGTGCTTGTTGCTTCGTCAAACGGCGGGTCTTGAGTCCACCTCCGAAACACGGACCAATTTGTCTCATCACAGAAGTTTTGCATCGAGAGGGAAATGCGAAGGAAAATCGGGGAGGAGGAAATACATACCCAACAATGTAAGAGCGGGTGCTCAACCAGCTGTTGAGCACTGAGTTCAACTGTCAGTGTCCATGTCCATGGCGCGGAAACGAGAGGCGCAGAAATATCAGGCCAGGGACATACCGTGAGCTCCAGTTTCGGAAAGGAGGTCGGTGAAGCCCATTTTGAAGGATGTGAAGAGTTGAGTCGAAAAGAAGAGAAAGGTCGGGTATTTGTAGAGCTGGGAGAGTTGCGAGAAAGAAATTGGGTTGTCTGGTCGATGTCCAAGGTGGGGTTTATGAGATTTTTCACCTAATTTGCTTTGACTGGGTCACCCTGCGAAGGGTGCAACGGATTAATTACATCCGCGGACCGACCTTCAAGCGTCATGGGCTAAGGTGCAGGTGGGTCTAGAGCTCTGTTAGGTAACTACCAGACTACATACCACAGCTTGACGACGTAAGAGCTTCTGCAGCCTTGTCAACCAAAGTTACTTTTTTAACACTTCTACAGATACCTTCGACATAATCGACCACAATTCTTTCCATCATTGGCAATCAAGAAATCCCCAACATGCCAATCTTACCAATCATCACATTCAAGGCCGGCCAGTGCGAGGTTGATGTACGACAGCTCATCCGCGCTCGAGATCCTAGTAGCATCCACTAACTCGACTCTCCAGACCTCCTCTAAGCCTTACAAGGTGAAGCCGCAATCTGAGCCTGGTTACATCTATCTATACTCCGAAGATGGTAGGTCCTCAACTTTGTTTTTGGTGTCATTGATACTGTGACTGACGGTGAATTCAGATCTTGTCCATTTCTGCTGGCGCAAGCGCAGTGAGCCACTCGACAACCCCGAGCTGGACCTGATCATGGTTCCCACCGATGGCAGCTTCACTGCCTACGAATCTACAACATCTTCCGAGCCCACCTCCAAGACTGATGGTCGCATTTTCGTCCTCAAGTTCTCTTCGTCATCCCAACGATACATCTTCTGGCTACAGTCAAAGCCACAGAGTGAGAACGGAGACGCAGCCTACTACAGTCCTCGTGATCGCAAGATCGGCGATATCGTTAATCGATTGCTACAGGGCGAGGAAGTCGAGGTGGCTGAGGAAATGGCCACCGTCCGCAACGATGACCAAGACGACGATGAGGACGAGGCCATGGAGGATGCCGACAACCAGCGTCCTCGAGAGCAACGAGGCAGCGGAGGCGCGGGACCTGATGCTACAGGAGGAGATGTCCGCGAGGAGGGCGAGGGCTCGCGAGAGGGTGGAGCTGATGGTGCTAGAGCGTAGGTGAATCCCTTTGCGTGGTTGAACAGAACGGCATGCGTGCATATGATGGAATTGGAGTTTAGACCTAGATCTGGGACCGCAGTTTAAACTGTATAAAGCTAGTTTTCTTCGCTGCGAGAGGAGAATAGGGAACTAGTGTCATGGCGCTCCGTCTATGGCATCAACTTTGAAATGTGACAGCGCTGACGTTGTTCCAGGGTCTCTTCCTCAGCCCCTGGCACCGATGCCTCTGCTGCTGTGAGGAGCTTCCTTGACTCCCTTCGAGGTCAGTCAGGCATCTCTGGCGGGCAGCAACAGCAACAAAGTGCCGATAAAGCGTACCCTTACCTTAACCATCTGCTTCCGACCTCTATTACGGTACCAATGATCGATTCAGCCCCGGAGGAGTTTGCCGATACGTTAATCAGCTTCCTACCGCCTGCTGTCGTCGTTCTTGCAAGTGGCTCTGCCAGTGCTGTTGATGGCAAATCAGACCCACCAGCTGCCACTGTGGAAGCTTCCAAGGCATCTCTCTCACTCGACGACAAGCGAACGCTGTTGAAGAAGGTGTTGCGAAGCCCTCAGTTCAACCAGGCTCTGGCAAGCCTCACCATGGCTATTCGTGATGGTGGCTTGCCTAGCATTGCCGATGCTCTTGGTGTCAAGGTGCAGGATGGCGGATATCTACGGGGTAGTGGCATGCCCTTGGGTGGCGGTCAGGCTGTCGAGGCATTCGTGAATGGAGTGAAGAAGACTGTCGAGGAGGAGAAGAAATGAATTAGATGAGCCTACCTAACTGGTAGCACCTTTGTTCTCGAAGCATCTACAACGGCGTTTTCTCACGTTACTCTGATAAAGGTCGATCCTTATACAATCGTTGGCGTTATACGGTTGAAGACTGGGGCTCATTTCCCTCCCAGAGATTCTAGAAAAACATGAATAGACTCATCCATTGATAAGACGTGTTTTTACTGAAATTCCAAATAAATAAATAAAACACGAGCGCTTCGACAATATTTCAGATAAATCGTGCTGTGAATACCTAGGAAAGGCTCGACAACATAGATAATTGATTCGGTGGGGCTTTGACTTGTTGCCCAGGCGCCACTATAGTACCTACGTCGAGTCAAGACCCAGTTGAAGAAGCATACTGACGTACAGCGGCGCGCGCCTCAGGGTATTCTCAGCTATCCTAACTTAGCTCATTAATACCCAAAATTTGTACCTCGATCTTGATTTTTCAGTCGCATTACCAATACACTTTGTCTTTTGCTTCCTCAATCATCTCAAATTCGTCGCGATGGACCTGCCGTTCCCTATAGACCCTCGCGAGTTCGACAGCGATGATCGTATATCGTTTTCCAAGCTCGACAAGAAGTTCATCGCGGTTCATGACGATGGCAACGAGTACGAATTCGACGCCGATTCTAAGCGATGGATTCTTGCAGATGAAGAGCCATTGGAACCGCCAGTAACTGATGCGTATGATGATTTCGCTGAGTTTGCATCAAACGAAGCTGCAGAGGACGGGTCAAGGAAGCGCAAAAATGGGTCGGGTCAGGATTCTGAGGTATGTTCCCATCACCACTTCGTCCTGGCAGTCTTGCTGCGCGCAGATCGATGAACCACAACCTAACCCTCTGAGTAGACTCCCGAACCATCCAAACCATCACGGCCAAACAAGAAGCAAAAAGCACCTCCGCAACCCAAACAAAACACAGCTGTGTATGTCACCGGTTTACCTCCCGATACAACTGTCGAGGAAGTACACGATCTCTTCTCACGAAAGGGCGGTGTTATTGCGGAGGAAATTGATAGCGGTGCGCCGCGAATCAAGCTTTACAATGATGCTGACGGCAACTTCAAGGGCGATGCTCTGATTGTCTTCTTCAAGCCCCAAAGCGTCGAGATGGCCATCATGCTTCTTGACGATACAGATTTCAGATTTACTGCGAGCGGCACGCACGAGGGTCGAATAAAAGTACAAGCTGCCGATTCGAGCTACAAAAAGGTCAAATACGACCAAGAACCTGGCGCTGGTGCTGGTGGAGAGAAGAGTAACGGCGCAGCTGAGCGCAAGCCACAGAACAACCGCGACAGGCAAAAGATTATTAAGAAAACCCAGAAGCTGGATGCAAAGCTGGCTGACTGGGATGATGATCTGCCGTACCCGGGACAGCCGGAGGCAGCAACCAAGTGGGACAAGCTTGTGATTCTTCGGCACATGTTTACGCTGGAAGAGCTCGAGGAGGACCCTGCTGCTCTGTTGGAGATCAAGGAAGATATCCGAGAAGAATGCGCCAAGCTGGGAACAGTGACCAACGTTGTGCTGTTTGATCAAGAGCCTGAAGGCATTGTCTCGGTCAAGTTCAAAGACACAGTATCGGCCCACGCATGCATCAATCTTATGCACGGGAGAAGATTTGATGGTCGAACGGTGGAGGCTTTCCTGGCAACAGGAAAGGAAAAGTTCAACAAATCAAAGGATGAGGAGAACCATGAGGACTCGGATTAGAAGCGTTGAGTTCCGCAATACACGTTTGGAAGATAAGTCTCGATTAGAATGTAAGATACCCATAACTCAAGTTTAGACACGCCCTGCGCAATACTTTCAGAGCTCAACACAGTTATTTCCAGGTTCTGTTTCGTACACCCAACTCGATTTACGTTTACGTAGATTTGGGACTGATGCCCATTTCAAGTTCTTCGGCGACTGTATACCATATAGCAGCCTCAATAATGTTGCAGATCACCTGTAACTCTTCGTCATCTAGTTTCATTATTGTTAGTCATTTCTTTACTTTCTTGGGTATATCTCGATTGCCTGAAAGCAAATCTCACCTCGTGGGGCGTAAACCATGACAAAGTCAGGAGAGACTGGGCTCTTGATAAATCGGCCTGTCCAAGCCAGTGGATGTCTTTGGCCCCACCCTTTTTCCAACACCTCTTTGATATCGTCAGGGTGCAGACACATGTGCATGGAGTGATCTGAGTCATGGATGTGGCATATCTCACCCTGACAACTTGTCTGTACAGGATGTCTGGCGAACAATGCTAAACCATGCTTCTCAACGCACGACCTCTCAGTGCCGAACTTCTTTGGGTTACGGTTTGCCAGTTTTGCCATGGACCAGCGGACAGATCGGTAGCATTCGTAAGATCCATGTTGGTCGAGTTGTCGTTGAGGAGCGATTCCAGCAACGGTAGGGCGTGGACCTGCGCGGTATGGGAGTCGTTGGCGACGGAGGACACCTGACGTTGGGAGGCGCAGAGGATCAGGTTCTGGCGCATCGTATGGGTTTCTTAGGGCCCAAATGCGAAACCAGGATATACGGAGGTAGCCGGCAAAGGTTGAAGGTGTACCGCCGGGGCCCAAGTTGAGGAAGTTCACGTAATCGTTGTGAATTAGTAGGACAACGGGGACGAGAGCCACGAGAGCCTGGGCATGATATGCATCAAGAAAGTGAATAAGTAGGACAAGGGCGATGGAAGACAAGAATATGTTTTTTCCATCAAGAGTCACGGAGATGGGTTGTTGGCGGAGAGCATGTGAAAGCTTGAGTGACTCGAGCTCTGCTTCACCCTGAAGATGTGGAGGAGGAGAAGCCAACGTCTCTGTGGAAGTGATTGCAACAGATGACATTTTCAGGATAATGGATTATACAGTGCTTGGATACAATATGTGCTGAACGTCAAGGTGAATTTGCAACCACAATGTCACCTGTAGTGTGTGTGGTTGGTAGGGTATGTGGGGGAGCTTGGGGAGGCCGTGTAAGTGTGGTGCGATATTGATGAGAGAGGCAGAGGAGGTCCTGTCAACTTTATACAAGCATTGACAATGATCGACCTTGCAACGTAACCTGGGGTAAGATAAGCCAGGTTCAGCTGATCCTCGTATCATATGCGGAGCACACTACAGTAGAATCTTACAAACTGGGGAGGGAAGAGGGCAAACCAAGAACTAGAGACGGTGAAAGGAACAACGGGAGGGGATCGTCATATGATGTCCCTCCAGGAGCATAAGCTAGGGAATAGTCGAGAAGCCATGGACCAACCAATTTAAGCCCATATGCAATGGGTACTTTATTGCACAGTTGCCTCGTCTCTTGGTTGGAGTTCTGCTCGGCGAGTTACACCCGTTTATGACGTTCAATGCGAAGACAGCATACGTCTAAGTGTTAGTGAGTATTATTTTAGATATATCACATCGAGGCACTATACATTGAATGGTTATCCTGTCCAAGAAGAATGACAAAAATACAATATCACAAAGTCACGAGGCACGAAACAAACCTTGAAAAAACAGGGCTCTGTATGGCTGAGACATTGAAAGCTAGCGAATTGATATGCTGCAGCCGCCTGCGGGGCATGACGTTCAATTGAAAGCTTGGGAATCCGATCAACAGTCTTACTTCAGTGCCGTCTTACCTTTTTGTAAACCTTCCTCCTTGAGGATCTAATGCGCTGCTCAGCCATGACATAGTTACCTAGTTTCACTCGGATCTTCCACCCAGCGATCCGGTTTGGAGTAGCACAATCGTGTAAGTTAGGTTTGCCAAAGACTACCCTAGACGAGGCGATAAGATGGTGGTCAGCAGAATATCTAGGCGCTATCTAAACAGCGGCATACCTGGATTCATACTTATTCGTATGAATCCTCAGTAAAAGAACGCCGTAGATTATCGTGAATTCCCTGTTTTTTCGGATCCTTCCAATAATTTCTTGGTCTATCGTTCGACAAAGGCAAATTGCTTGAACTGACTCGCTGGCAGATGCAAACTCGACAGCTCGCTCGCTAATAAAGTTGACCACGACACAACCCAGTAAAGTCAACCAAGAGAGAACGAATTGAAACCAAAGGGCCCACGTTCAATACAAAATACCGAATTGCTCTCTCAGCAGCCATTCATTGGTTACTCCAAATTAAGGCCGTAATGCCACATCGATAGCTGATGTTTGTGTTCGTATCTAAGCCTAAGCTCGAGGTTGCTCAGCAACAACCGGATCCGTAACAAAACAAACCAACGAATGACGAAGCTCGAATCATGGGTCAACCGCCAACTAAGAGCGGTCTAAACAGCTGCAAGGCAACATCCTTCAACACTTTCTGCTCCTCATGACAACTTTTTTTACAGCAGTCTGATATTCAATTCAGTTTAATTGTTTCCTTTCGTTAAGCGTTATCAATTCCTTTTCAGCAATTAGGAGGACATATCACAAATAGATAACCCTGCCGTCAGAGCGAAAGGGTCAGTTCCGAGACTTCCATGGAATTCCTCTCATGCCTGCTAACATTACCTTCCCAGACACAAAATTATATCCCATCATGGGGGGCCTACTAAAGAACCCTCTGCGACCACGCGAGCCAAAGCTCCCACTATACCAAAAAGTCAACTCCCCAAACAAAGAACGATTTTCAGACGACGACTACTCCTCCGATGAGGACAGCGACTATGAAGATGAGCCATACTCACCCGAGAGCTCTTCGGCGGGCTCTTCAAGACATACGTCGGGATCTACAAACAGCGGACTCTTAATGCTCCCCAGTCACCAGAAGAAGCCCCTCCCCCTCAGAAGAAGAATTGCCAAAGTGTATCCCTACAGAGTGCCAAACAAGGTCACCCGCTACTTGTTTTGCACAGTGATATCCCTCATCATTATTATGGTCCTGAGTCTGGTTCGCGCGAGCCAGGTCGAAAACTGGAAGGTTGCCAACGGCAAGGTCGACAACAGACCACCACCGCCACCACCTGCTTGGGAAAAGTTTCCTTTCCTCGAGAGATACTATGGCGGACTTAAGACTCTGGTTAACTTCAACGAGCTTAAGCCCGAGTGGCCTCATGTCAAGAACGAACCTGAGATGCTGGGTGAAGGCAACGACTGGAACAAGCAAAACGAGATCAAGAGCGGCAAGAACAGTGACAAGGATAAGGACAAGGACAGCGACGAGACCGACAAGGCCGCTACCGAAGAGATTGAAGCTGAGGTTCAAGGCACCAAGGCTCCCAAGAAGGAGACCAGAGATGAATCCAAGCCCAAGGACGACTCTGCGGATAAAAAGGAGGACAAGCCGAAAGACGACCCCAAAGCCACCAAGGCAAAGCTCCCCAAGAGCAACGACTGGAGTGGTTATGCCAACAAGACCAAGGAGACAGACATGCAAGAATGTTTCCTGGATGTTGACGGTAAGGTCCGAGTCCCACAGCTGCGATACTACAATGGCCGCCCGCAAGGATTCCCCGAGCACGCTGTTGGATCTTACGAGGTTTTGGACCTACCGGAGGACATTTGTTTCGATCGCTACGGCCGCTATGGCCCCTACGGATTTGGTTACTCTTCACGCAATGGAGGCCTCAGCGTTGGTGAGCATGGCCTGAAGGAGGGCTCAGATGCTGTTTGGGAGAACACACCCCGTGTTGATTATCGACATATCGACTGGGCTGATGTTCAGCGACGCTGCTTCAAGACCAACCAGGCTCGCTTCAAAGAGGTGCCCGAGAAGATTCAAACTCCTCATGGATTCTTTGCTCATGAGCCCAAGCCAAAGGCTCTGCCTAGCTCTACCCTCATGCGTCGTGGTGTCGAAGACGAGAAGCCCAATACTGTAAAGGAGACTCCTACCTCTAAGGTCGAAACTACCAAGACCGAGGCAGCCCAGGCCAAGCAGACGACAAGCTCCGAAGAGATCAAGTCCAATGTTTCCAAGGTTGACGAGTCAAAGACAGTCGAATCTAAGGTTAACACTTCAAAGGCTGCGGCGACCAAGGTTGCTGAGGTCTCCAAGTCTGAAACCCCAAAGCCCAAAGAAACCATTACTCAGAAGTCTCAACCTGAGAAGTCCAAGGTCGATGACGACGAGGAGTCAGAGAATGATGTGCCGGAAGTCCCCAAGGTTGAGTCACCCAAGGCATCCGGAGCCGGATTGTCACGAACAGCTGTCGTTGTGCGCTGCTGGGACGAGTACAACTGGCGCGAGGATGACATTGCCCACCTTCGATCTCTCATTACTGAGCTTGCCATCACTTCTGGCGGACGTTATGACATCCATCTGTTGGTTCAAGTGAAGAATGAAGCCGCCCATCCTGTTTGGGCAGACGAAAGAATCTACCAGGAACGTATCGAAGAGTCAATTCCTGAAGAGTTCCGAGGTCTTGTGACCCTGTGGTCAGAGACTCAGATGCTCGCTCTCTACCAAGGCATCTACGATCACTTCTCTCGTGGCCCTGACCTGCCCGTTCATGGAGTGTACCGCGGTCTTTCTATGGCCATGCAGTACTTTGCCCACAAGCACCCCGAGTACGACTACTTCTGGCAGTGGGAGATGGATGTGCGTTATACTGGTCACTACTACGATCTTTTCAGCAAGGTCGAGGGCTGGTCCAAGGCTCAGCCCCGCAAGGGTCTCTGGGAGCGCAACTCCCGCTTCTACTTCCCCAGCATCCATGGCACCTGGGAGGATTTCTCGCAGATGTCTCGTGTTCAGAGCCAGATGGGTGTCGTTGGTGCTGACAACGTGTGGAAGGGCGTTCATGGTCTCGACGGCAAGACTCCTGACCAAGACACCAAGGGCCACCGTACTGTCTGGGGACCTCTTCGCCCCAAGGATGATGACGACTGGTTTGAGCCTGGCAATGATCCCGTTGCTCCCACCTCTTATGAGAAGGATCACTACCAGTGGGGCGTTGGCGAGGAAGCTGATTACATTGCGCTCAACCCCATGTTCAACCCTGACGGTACAACCTGGGGTCTCAAGGATGATATCACAGGCTTCAACCGATCAGAGGGGCTTCCTCCTCGTCGCGCCAACATCATCACCACTTCGCGCATGTCCCGCCGACTTTTGACAACCATGCACAAGATGACTGCCTTCAAGAAGCAATTCGCCTTCCCTGAGATGTGGCCTGCTACTGTTGCTCTGCAGCACGGCTACAAGGCTGTCTCAGTCCCCCATCCCGTCTATGTTGACCGAACCTGGCCTCCAGCTTACATGGCTCAAGTCTTCAACAACGGCCGTGATGGCACAAGCGGCGGCTCTCGCACCAGTATCTTTGGCGATCGTGAGCACAACATGCACGGTCTCTCGTGGTTCTACAATTCAGGCTTTGCGCCAAACATGTACCGTCGCTGGTTGGGTCTTCGGGTCAACAACGATGGTGGTGAGGAGTTTGAGGGCACTGAAGATCAGAGCAAGAAGGGCAAGGGAGTCGGCAACATGCGCGGTGGTGAGGGCAGAATGTGTCTGCCCCCTATGCTACTACATCCTGTCAAGGATGTGGAGTTGCCTGTTGAAGCTCCTAAAGCTGAAGCTGAGGAGGGCAAAGCCCCCCAGTCTGATCCTGGAGCCTAACCTACCCTTTCCCTTTTTTGCATAGAGGACTCCAAGAGTCATGTACGGCGTTTTTAGGTTTTGCTTTCTGGATGTTTTATAATGGGTTTACGTCCTGTCATGTATACGACGAAATATGTCAACGGGATGATAATGACCTTTCAAGCTGCTAGGCACTGTAGTATATACGGCTATCCTTTGGGTACCTGGATTTAGACTGGATGAAGTTGAATAATGAACATGCTTTCTCATGAACATATATCTACAAGTGAATGTTTGCAACCTGCGTGGGAAACTGCTCTCCCCAGCCTCATAACCTGATCTTAGACGGTAGATCTCGTCCAAATCGTAGTGATATTTGGCTCAACAACGTAAAATGGTTTACACAGATTTTCTGCTGTGACATTGGCGCAGATTTCCGACTGCTCTTTTGTGTGATTGTTTCATGCATCCCGAAGCTCCTAGTTTTGCGCCGATGTGTTGTTCGCAATTGCGACGTGTAAACAAACAAACAGCATTTCCCGGGCAATTCTCCATACTGCCCCTTTTCTCATATTATCGCATAACCTTGAGCAGCCCCTTAGACCACACGCTTGACCTCGAAGAAGCGTCGCAGCCACCAGACCTGGAAGAGAGACTCGCCAATGACGACACCAATAACGAACATGTTCCACCACTTGACTCGGCTGTTTGTGCTCTCGGCGGTGTTTCGGTGGGTGCGCTCACGCATAACGATATACTCTTGCTCGTCCTTGACTTGGGCAAGGAGATCGGACAGTTTGCGGACTATAGGAAGACCTTTGTAAGCTTATTGAATAACTTCACGAGACAGAAGAGCATTTACCTTCACGGTCGAGGGGGTCGGAGGGCATCTCATGCTCGCTCACGTAGACAATTCCGTGGACGTTGAAGGAGACCTCCTTGGTGTTGGCGCCCCAAGCCTCGTTACCGAAGCAGTAAAGGTATTTGCCGTCGTGCTTGGCTGTGAATGAGTAGTCACCGTTGGAGATACTCTTCTCGTTTGTCTCGTATTGTCCAGTGGGGTTGGTGATCTGTCCAAGTTAGCATCCCGACCACCACCCTGATTCTTTTCAGGACACATACCCAGAAGTCGATATCGAGGTTGCCTGCGCTACCGAATTCACGATCGCCAACCTGGAAGGTAACGGTCATGGTGTCATCCTTGTGGAGGGACTCGTGGAAGCATTCTCGACCGTGGGCGGGCAGGACGATGTTGTGAGCAGTGACGGCTGAGAAGACAGCGGCGGCCACGAGGGCCTTGGCCGCAGAGATGAAGTACATTATGGAGGAGACGGGAGTCGAGGTCGGGTATCGATTGATCGCTATAGCTTCAAAAAATGAACGTCGTGGTCGTTTCGCGATCCTACAGTGTTATCATGTCCCTGTAGGAGCTATACTGTCCACTAAAGTCAAGCAAGGTATGGAGACGGATTCGAATCGCGACGAATTGACACCTTTCCACAGCTTATTGGAGGAGCAGGGGGCCTGTCGTTGCGTCTCTCTCGTCCCGTCTGGGCAACCACGGTTTTGCCGAGCTCAAGAGATCAGTCAAGTCGAGTTCCTGCCAGCTTGCAGCTTCTATTCTTGCCAAAATTCACAAGCCAATCCCGCAACTCCAGACCCAAAAGGGGGAAAGTGGGCAACGGTGGGTCACTGTGGCTTGAACCAGGGCATGCTAGGGATTAAGGTACCTTGGATTGTCGTTTATCTGTCCTCGCGAATACCTCATATGTACCTCAAAAAGGGATGAGACGGCGGGACCTGATTGCGCGGCTCTCTGATTTCTGTTGTCTGGTAATCACAAATGGAATTCATGGTGAAATTTGACTGCTGCTCGCTACTTAGCATGCTCCAGTGGGCTTTGAACCATCTGTCCTTTCAAGAATACTGCCAACAACAGGCTTGCCTAAAATCGTATTCAATAAGCGTCTTGATTCAGAACCGCTCTTATCAAGTTCCCACATTAAAGTGAATAAAGTACCCGAGATCAAAGAGGTCACTGACCATGTGGCGGTGCGATTGCGTTGTCTGCCCCTCAGCACTCCCTGTCTGTTGTAACGATCCCCTGAAGCACAATCGAAACAGGCCCTGGCTCCAGTGTTCCCCTGCAAGTAACCAGTAAACAGTCCAGTAACACTGCTGCACGCTCACCAGCCTCAGCCCCCCAGCCCGAGGCCAGGAAAAAATAGGACATTGTCTCTCACCCCTCTCTCCCTAAAGTGATCCATTCTCACACCGACAAGTCACCACCCGACAGAGCCCACCCCCAATCCAATCCATCCATATTATCCATCCATCCATCGTCGCTCGTCGTTTTTTCTGCACCACCACTCCAAGGACCGCCCCACGATCCAGTAAGTTCAGCGTCTTTCTGTCTATTGCTCGAGTATCTTCAGATTCCGCTTCCTGTTGTCTGTCTATTCCCGATGCTCGTCTCGATGGCTTCAAAGAGCTCCCGTCCGTCTCACGCTGCCGCCGCCCGATGATCCAGATTCGCCGCCGTGCTATTACCCCGTTGATCCGCCTCGTGACGGCCCAAACCACCATGTCGACGTACAGCATAGCACAGCTTATCTCAATGGATTTGGCGGCAGCCTGGAACGAGAACGCTTAAAAAGCTCAGAGCCCCAAGGACTTGGATGATGGTGACGGTGGGGAGGCGTTGGTAGATGAGCTCTTGATCGCTGCCTTGCTCATCAACTTATGTGTCCTTTCGCGACACTGCCATAAAGCCCGCCATCACCAGACATTCAGCCTCCTGTTCTGTTCCTCCCTTAGCTAGACGTCTCCTGCATTCTGTCTTAGACTTTTGTCTCTTCCCTCTTTAACTCAACTCAAACCTGTCTCCTTTATTTTTACTTTTACCCCTCGCACGCTTCAAAGTCCCTCGCCACGTCTTCTTCTTTCAACATTTATCCCCCAGCATCGCTGACCTTGCGCCTTCGCTTCTAGAACCCTTTACTCTATCCCTAGAAACACAGGCCTCGACGCCGTAAACCGCAAACATGGGTCTCGCCTTTTCGAAGCTTTTCGACCGACTGTGGGGGAAGAAGGAGATGCGAATTCTGATGGTTGGTCTTGATGCCGCCGGTAAAACCACCATTCTCTACAAGCTCAAGCTTGGTGAGATCGTCACCACCATTCCCACCATCGGTATGATACGCCCTGGATCCTTCAAAACAGCGAATGTTGCTAACCTTTCTTCCTCAACCAGGCTTCAACGTCGAGACCGTCGAGTACAAGAACATTCAATTCACCGTGTGGGATGTTGGTGGTCAGGACAAGATCCGTCCTCTGTGGAGGCACTATTTCCAGAACACTCAGGGTATCATCTTCGTCGTCGACTCCAACGATCGCGACCGTATTGTTGAGGCCCGTGAGGAGCTCCAGCGCATGCTCAACGAGGATGAGCTCCGCGATGCTATTCTCCTTGTCTTCGCCAACAAGCAGGATCTTCCCGTACGTCACGACCCCGCCTTCACATTTCGCCTAACAGCATTCCCCTCAATATGTCATTTAAGTGCATCACCATGATGCTAACATTATTCCTCAACTAGAACGCCATGAACGCCGCCGAGATCACAGACAAGCTTGGCCTCCACAGCCTGCGACAACGCGCCTGGGTAAGTAACGAACCATTAATCTCTGAGTTCCAGAAATCGACATATCCCTTCGTCTGATCACATGCTAATCTTGCACCTTTTCTCCCAACAGTACATCCAGTCCACTTGTGCTACCTCAGGTGACGGTCTCTATGAGGGTCTCGAGTGGCTCGCCAACACCCTCCGAAAGGCGGGTCACCAGTAGAAAGATTGACGAGAAGCATCTCTTAAAGAAACCCGCCTTTTTCTCTTGCTCTGCCACATACTCTCAAATGGCTCTTTGTGTCGACTCGAGGTTTCGGTTGTAATTTGCAAAGTTATCGGTCAACCAATCGAAAATGAATCCTTGAACCAAAGTCGCATCTATTCACGTTTTCTGTTAAAGCAACCTGTTTCTACGCTTCCTCCGTCTCTCAATGGTGCTTCACTGTGAGCCTCTCGGTTAACGTTTGTTTGCCATCTGCCAGCGCCAGCTCGCCTCCCGAGGACCACAGAACGTGCTTTCTTTTTTTTCTTCCTGGAGGAAAAGTCGGGTGATGATGGGAGGCGTCTTATGGGGAACCCCCGGGGTATTTGTACAGTCGTCAAATCGGGTATCGTGTTTGTTCTTTGAAAAAAATGCATTCTTTGCAGATTTTATACGAATACTCTCGCAAACCGTGGCGCACTGGTACATCTATCATTTGCTGTTTTTTTCCATTTCCTTTCCATATTGCTTTGGGGAACATGACCATGATGATCAACTCGAGTAACGAGGAGTAGAAACGAGGCATGAATTCGGGGCCAGTATGAGATTGGGTCGTTGTAGAGATTCTAACTGTTTTATTCCATCTTCATATCTATTTTGTAGCCTAACCTGTGATGAATCGGTGACATTTGTATGTTGTTGCATGGCTCGTTAATGTCAACTTTCTTATTACGTCCCTGATGTACGACCTAGGGTTGTACATGTAGCACGATGTGTAAAGTAGACAAACATACCAACCAGCTGCACTGTTACTTGTATGATTGCATATCAAAAACGTTCCACCTCTGTGATAAATGTAACAAGTACTACCATTCAATACAGTAGTCTAGAAGTCCACCATTTACTTGTCGCCCTTGACTATCCTTATCAAGAGGTTACTTGCAAAGTGAGAATTACCCTTTAGAGTTTTGGCAAAGCCCTTAGTTGTACAATTATCGTCTGATGTAAAAGCTCGAACACGAATGAGCACAAATATTGTTAAAATTAGAAAGCTGAGTGGGTATTTATTAAATCAAGGTTAGAGACATTCTATGCTAGGATGGTTATACAGTATGATGCTATTTATACAAGACATTTTACAATAATTAGACATGAAACACATAAACTCATTAAATGCGAACGGAGAAACTTTCAGTTTAGGCCTCCTTGGACTTGATGGCAATGTCCAAGCCTTCCTTGTCCTCGCGAACCTTGATCTCGGCCGTCTCTCCCATCTTCAGCTGGCCCTTGATGATCTTGTCTGCAAGGCCATTGCCGATCTCGTTTGTGATGAGTCGGTTCAAGGGACGGGCACCGAATTTGGGATCGTAGCCACGCTCCGCAAGCCAGTCTCTAACGTCGCCGGGAACATCGAGCACGATGCGGCGGTCGTCGAGGCGTTGTTGGAGTTCCTTGAGGCGTATATCCACGATGTCGCGAAGAGCACTGCGGGCAAGGCGCTTGAAGACGATGAAGGAGTCGATTCGGTTGAGGAATTCGGGTGGGTAAGCTGAGGCGACAACATCCATGACGGCCTTGCGGACGGATGGGTCGATCTCACCGTCAGCTGTTTCGCTGTAGGGATGAAGGTGGTTCTGACCAACAAGGATGTCGGCACCCAAGTTGGACGTCAGAACAATGATGGTGTTCTTGAAATCGACCTTGTGGCCTTGAGCATCTGTGAGGTAGCCCTCGTCCAGAACCTGGAGGAGTAGGGCAGAGATATCACGGTGTGCCTTCTCAAACTCGTCAAAGAGAAGGACAGCGTAAGGCTTGCGGCGAACCGCCTCGGTCAGTTGGCCAGCGTCTTCGTAGCCAACGTAACCAGAAGGCGCGCCAATGAGTCGAGAGATTGTGTGCTTCTCCTGGAATTCGGACATGTCGAAGCGAACGACTGCAGACTCTGTTGAAAACAAGAACCCAGCAAGCTTCTTACAAAGCTCTGTTTTACCCACACCGGTAGGGCCTAGGAAGAAGAAGGAAGCCAAGGGTTTGTTCTCACCGCTCAGACCAGCTCGCTGGAGACGAACTGCATCTGACACAGCCTTGATGGCTTCATCTTGTCCCTTGACTGCCTGGCTAAGTGAGTCCTCCATGTGGACCAGCTTCTCGATGTGGCCTGAGGTGAGCTTTGTCACGGGGATGCCGGTGATACGGGACACGACATTGGCGATGTCGTCTGGGCTGACGGAATCATGGATAAGAGTCTCGCTGGAGGTTGACTCTTGGGCCTCTCCCTCCTTGGGCAACTTCTGTTCAAGGTCGGGAATCACACCAAATCTGAGTTCAGAGGCACGCCCAAAGTTTCCTTCTCTCTGGGCCTGCTCAAGTGCAAACTTGGCCTTGTCGAGATCCTCTTGGATCTTCTTGACCGACTCGATCTCAGCACGCTCCTTCTCCCAGCGCGCGTTGAGCCCAGAAATTTCCTCGTTCAATTTCTTGAGGTCATTTTCGAGCTTCTCTCGGCGCTCCTTGCTTGCCACATCAGACTCCTTCCTCAAACTCTCAAGCTCAATCTGAATGGTCATGATCTTGTGGTCAAGACGCATGATGTCTTCAGGCTTGGACTCGTGCTGCAGTTTGAGATGACTGGCTGCCTCGTCCATGAGGTCAATAGCTTTGTCTGGTAAGAATCGGTCGGTGATGTAGCGGTTAGACAGAGTTGCGGCAGCCACCAATGCGCCGTCTGTAATGCGGACACCATGGTGGACTTCGTACTTGTCTTTAATTCCTCTGAGAATACTTATTGTGTCCTCCACGGATGGTTCGCTGACAATGATAGGTTGGAATCGTCGTGCCAGGGCAACATCTTTTTCAATCTGACGATACTCGTTAAGGGTTGTTGCACCACAGCACTGAAGTTCGCCACGGGCCAAAGCAGGCTTCAAGAGATTCGAGGCATCGATGGAGCCTTCAGCCTTTCCGAGGCCAAGGAGGGTGTGCAGTTCATCGATGAATAGAATAACTTCTCCCTCAGCCTGTTCGACCTCTGTCAAGACCTTCTTCAGTCTTTCTTCGAAGTCTCCTCTGAACTTGGCACCGGCGATCAGGGAGCCAAGATCAAGACTGATGACCCTCTTGTTCTTGACACTCTCGGGGACGTCGCCACGAACAATACGAAGAGCGAGACCCTCAAGAATTGCTGTCTTTCCAGTTCCCGCATTACCGATGAGAACTGGGTTATTCTTGGTACGTCGTGACAGAATTTGGATTGTTCGCTGAATCTCGGCATCTCTTCCAATAACAGGATCCAGCTTACCATCCTTGGCCCGGGCAGTAAGGTCGATACCAAATTGTTCCAGAGCAGGCTTCTCCTCCTCACCACCCATATTCATGCGGTGAGTACCGCCTGGGGGATGAGGTCTGCCATTGGCATATGTCCTGACGGCAAGACTTGGTATCAAGCGTAGGGGAGTTGGTCTTAAAGGTTGTGTTGCGAGTACTCGTGTAAGTGGCCGGGCTGATCGAGCCCGGACACTAGCAGCCATACGCTGCGTTGATGTGATTAGTTGTCTTCGCGCCTGCATACTGGGCACTTGAGAATAGCAAGACAATAAACTTGTAAGAGATCAATTGAAAGAGAGAAAAGAGAAGCAAAATCAAAGATTATATCAACAGGCGGGACACCTCCAATTATCTACACGATCGAGGCCTGGGCTACACGCTTCATGACGCCTGGAGCATTTTCTCGTAGCTTCCAGATCCAGGCCCAGTCCGTAATCGGGAACATGAGACTAACAGCTGATAAGATATGAATCGAGGCCAATCTTTTTTGTTATGATTATGTAATATTAGGCTTAGGGCTTGCGAAAAAGGCAGGAACGAAGAGTGGAGATATCAGCACAAATTTTGATTGGGCTGGTGTGTCGGTCTCACTTTCCCACAAACTTAGCGGCTTCCACAAGAAATCTAACATTTCGGGCGCACCTCATCAACACCAAGTGTCTTCCTTTCCTTCACCACCTAACCCCAAGTCTAACAGCCAGGAGAGTCACAATGTCGGCGAAGCCCACGAGCAAGACCTTCGGAAAGTCGACCCGAGAGGTCCCTGCCTCTTCGGAGAAGGCTAAGAAGTGGTACCCCGCTGGCGACGATGCCGAGAACAAGAAGGTGAGTCTCTGGTGATGATTGCGATGCGTTTGCAGGCGTTGCACAAGTGTTCTGGACAGCGCGGTTCGGTCGGATGTATGGAACGCGGATTGAGATATATCGAGTTTCGGTTCGTGAACGACAGGCATTTCGACGCCCAAAGCGCAAGGAGGAAGGCAGCATGTCTAGTGATGCACTATCACTCTTTTTCTGTAAAAAGAAGAGAGCAGTGGCCTCGGCAGTATCACCGCACAAGAAGAAAGCAGTATCATGGGACGACCACAGCCTTCGAAAATTTCAAGAGGCTTCGAGACGAAACGCACAAATCAGTATACACAGAACTGCGACAAATATCGATTGACGACCACACACCCAGAGAGAGAACACATATATAGCAACTGCCTGCAGCATCGTTCAGCATAACCCCAAGCATCAGTCCGCTAACAAGTGGAAAATCATAGGTTCGCAAGGCTGTCCGATCTTGGACTCCTCGCTCTTCCCTCCAGCCCGGCACTGTCCTCATCCTCCTCGCTGGCCGCTTCCGTGGCAAGCGTGTCATCCTCCTGAAGTCCCTCGACCAGGGCGTCCTCTTGGTCACCGGCCCCTTCAAGATCAACGGTGTCCCTCTGCGACGAGTCAACTCCCGATACGTCATCGCCACCTCTTACAAGGTCGACATCTCCGGCCTCGACGAGAGCAAGATTGAGGAGATCTCTCAGCCCAAGTACTTCACCGCCGAGAAGGCCAAGGAGAAGGCTGGCGAGGAGGCTTTCTTCAAGCAGGGAGAGAAGCCCCAGGTACGACATAACAATCCTTGTGCAAGACGTGTGGACAGGGACCAGATTACTGACTTGCGACTACAGAAGAAGGAGGTCAACAGCAGCCGCGCCGCCGACCAGAAGGCTATCGACAAGGCTCTGATTGCCAACATCAAGAAGGTCGACATGCTTGCCTCTTACCTCTCCAGCTCTTTCAGCTTGAGGAAGGGTGACAAGCCCCACGAGATGGCCTGGTAAATGTGCAATCTTGTGTGCCGGGGGTGATGGGAGTACCGGGGTTGCGACACAAAGGGTTGTAGAACGGCAAGGGTCTCCGAAATGGGCTGGTTTTGGCCATGCATTTGAAAGTCGACGGGCATCGGTCACATTTTGGCGTCTGTAATCAGGTTTTACAGTCAAAAACAAACGAGCATACAAAATTCTAGAGGCTTCCGGTGAGAGGCCGATGATGATGAACTTCACTCGGATGTCCCATCTCCCTGGGTGAAAAGAAAAACAACTGGTGTGAGCGATCATGGTCTTTCCCGGTCTGAACTGGTCAAAAATGGACATTGTTTTACGAATCATTAAAAAAAAAAACCGTTTCAATAATTGTGTGTGGATTGTATTATTGACATGCCAACTGATTTAGTAGATCCGGCTTGGGTCTTGATAGTGATATCAACCATCATCTTATCTATTTCATCTGTTCTTCTAATGTACAGCTTACAGACCCAAGATGATCGTCGTCTTTGTGAATCTTTTTCAGTTTTACAAGGCGCGATCCACCCAACTCTGGACCATGCCAGTCAATGAGGGTTCGTAGTGCTTGATGGAAACCTTTCCAGATGACCCATCCAAGGAGGTATTGGCCTGGACAAAGACCTTGCGAGGCTGCTTGTTCTTGAGAACAATGTCGCGAACCTTCTTACCCCAAAAGTCGGGGTCGACGGTTGTCATGTGGACGTAAAAGTCAGTACCAGTCTTGACATCAGCAGTCGACTTGTAGATGTGAAGCTTCTGGAGATACTTGGCAACGGCTGGCATACTGGTTAGCTTGTTGTTCACATATTCAGGGGCGAGTTCTTACCATCTCGGCCAGCCGTGAGAATCTTGGAGCGATCAAGCTTGATGGTCAAGTCAGAAAGGTCATCCTGCTTGTAGTCGAGCTTGCAGAAGTCGTCCTCGGCCTCGAGGAAGCACTTGAGAATAGAGAAGCGGGCCTGGCTGTGAGCCTGTCCCCATTTTTGGCTCTTGGGGTCCCACATCTCAAGTGAAGCAAGTCCAGCTCGGGCCATGGACAAATAGGAGGCGAACAAGACGTCGCCAGCCTCGCCGTTGATGTCTTCAGAGCCGTTGCCGAAGCCAAAGATCTTGAGGACAGGAAACTCGCAGCTCAGGTGCATGGCAACAAGTTCAGCACGGCACTCCTCGTATGAGGCAGCAATGCTGCCGAAAACTGAGCCCCATGTCTGACCAGGCTTGTACCAAGTTGTGATGGGCTTGTTGTCGACAGGGCTGACGGGAGGGTTCTCCTTGTCGAAGTTGAAGGTACCTGGTGATGTCTCCTGGAGAAGCTTACCACAGCCGTGACCTATTACGTATGAGTGACGATAGTTAAATGCGTGTTGGGGTCCATTACGTACCAGTAAGCTCGTGTAGACCGACCTGGACCTCGAATGAAGCATCGCGCTGCTTCTTGTAAACCTCAAGATCCTCATCACGGATGAAAGGAATCTTCTCATCGGGAGCCTTGGCGCTCAGAACGTTTCCAAGTGACACGTTCTTGAAACCCTCGGTCTGACGGATATCATCGTAGTTGGGGCTGTAGGTCATTAGCAATCAACGTTTCACCCTAATTCATGATGACAAAACCCACATGTTGATTCCAGCAGGAATTCCAGAACCTTTATCCAATGTTAGCATCATCAGACATGTAATGAGGCAGTGGCTGTTACTACTTACCAGCAAAGGTCATAACCTCGAGAGAAGTGAAGTCGGGAGACAAGAACTTGTCCTTCTCAAACTCAGTGCCCCAAGGCAAGAGGGGAATAAGCTTAGGTGCCTTTTCCACGAGCTCACCAAAGGCGCGAGTTCGCTCAAGGTTGACCATGGAGGCGAAACCTTCCCACTCTCCGCGGATACCAGCAGGGTCTCGGTACGTCTCGATGAAACCAATGTTGGACTCGATCATGGGACCCTTGTCCTTGATCCAGTATCTTTGGCTGTCCTTGAAATCCTCTAGAGAACCGGACTCGAAAGACTTGCTGTAAGCCTCGTGCATCTTCTTCTGGGTGTCATTCTCTGCGTTCTCGGCGGCGCCGTTGATGAATGCAGTGATGTTCTTCATCTCCTCTGCGTAGTCACCGTAGACTAGCTTGATAGTCTTGCCCTTGAGAGATCCGTCTTCCACAGTGAACTCGGTCTCTTTGCCAATATCACCTCCCTTGCTGGGGATTTCCTTGACAGCCGAGGCGATTAGAATCTCAAAGTTGCCATCAGAGGTCTTTCGAAGACGGTTGTTTTCGGGGAGAAGACCCTTGGACTCCATCCAGTCAGAGACAGCCTTGATGTCGTCCTTGGTGATGTGGGAGGACTCAGGGTAGTAAGTAGTCATGTGGCCATCATCTGGGTAGCCCAGGTGCATCATGGCAGGGTTGTCAGAGCTGAAGATACCACCCTTTGTAGCCTCATAAAACTTGTTGGCTTCGGGAGAAGTGGCAGCCAGGGCAGCAACAGTCTTCTCGGAGCAGCGGGGAATAAACTTGGAATCACCAAAGCTCTTGTAGTTTCCATTGTTGCCGAGGAACATGGCGGCATACTCGAGGAAGCGGGTGGCCTCTTCCTCCTCAACGCCAGCCTTCTTGGCCAGGGCGTTCCAGTCGCCATTTGCAGACTTGTGCAGCGACAGGATCAAGTCAAAGATGGGCTCAGACTCTGGGGAGATCTGTCGAAGGACAATTCTGGTGCCGGCGAAAGCAGCTCTATGATGATGTGTTAGCCGCACGACCCCTCTCTCATAAGCAAGCATGAGTTGCCCCTCATTTCAGGCTGGCCAAGCTCGACGACGACTTATACAATGCCGAGAAACAAAAACAAAACTTACTTGCTGATAAAGTGAGCATAACGTCTCTGCTTGTCGTTTAGAACCTCAAAGTGCTTCTCAATCTCGAGCCTGACCACCGACGGGGGCTTGTCGGCGAGGTAGTGGACCAGCTCGTTGGAGTTCATGGCGACGATGGAGGTGGAAAACCTATGAAGGCTCTGACGGTTGAAGGACGTTGTAGAGCGAGGAATTGACCGTCGTGTTAAGGGAGAGTGTCTCAAAGCTGCAGTTCTCAGAGAAGGCAATCTTTGAAGAACAAGAGACGGTGAGATTGAGTTGAGAGGAAGCATGCGTGGCTTCTGTTTGACGTTTTTGGGTCACGTCGGCCAATGGATCTTTGTTCTCTGGGGGTCAAACACAGCTTCCTAAACGTGTCAAGGCAGCAAACAAAAGGTGCAAAGCTTCTTTCCTATAGCGGCTAGTGAGCTGTGCACAAATGCCCATCATGACACCATGAGTGAGGGGTTCAAGAGATGTAAATTGGGGTTCCTATTTTCTGCTCGAATATCAGGAATAATAAGTCTCCATATGATATGTTGGCTATGGGCCTCAATTTGATGCATGCGCTGTTTTATAGTAATTTATGATCTCGTGTGTAATATTTGACTGCACTTCTCCAGTCACACATGGTGTCAAATAGGGAATGATAGACACATGGCATCTTTCGCCCGAGATGTTAACAAAATCATGATGGGGAATTGCTCAGTCATGTTAGATTATGTATTGATCCTGATCTATATTCTTGAAATTAAATCGATAATGTCGTTAGAATGATTTATTAACTAATGCCAAGCCCCGATTCTACTGCTGAAATGGAAAAGTGAACCTAATCAACAGAAGATAATATCGACATACGTCTTGTCTATTTACTGCAATACCTACTCACATTGATCACTCCGGAATCACTTAGCTTAGTAGTCTCCTACAATCCATAGTTCCCAACACCAGTCAAAAATATTGCAACAATCTCATCAGGAACTACCATTGCTTGCTCCACATCACTTGCAGACCAAATACCCTATAGAGAAACACGCAAATTACAAGTTGCTATACAGTATGAAAAAGGTTTACCACAAGCCAGCGCGTCTAATATTATCAACGAATACTTCTATCAAAGTTCATGCCGGTAACTAAATCAACCGACGTGAAATGTTATTCGTGAGTTGTTGATTGAAAGGAAGCGAGCCGAACCGACAAGCAAGCCGATTTACACACCCATAGGACACTACCCCAGGTCTATACTAGTTTAATAATGCAGCCATGTCACGTATCAAACTGTCGAGGCAATAAAGGCAACATAAAAAATATGCAGCTGCTTCAAAGCGGTGTGGCGTTGAAGGATCGTACATACATGGTGTCTGGCCAAGCCTTGGATTGGAAGCAAGCAGTATCGGTAGAGCAACCGGTGTCGCCAACCGAGCCAGCCCTTCGGAATCTAATCTAGCAACCCGACAGGGCGGGACGCCTGGGGGGAAAAGGTTGGGGTGACATGGATCGAGGTCCAAGACTCCAAGTCAAGTCAAAATCAAGTCCGTTTGTCCCGGGGAAAGCTTTTGGTTGCCCCGATTGCATGCCTAGTTTGTGTAGTGCGGTGTTTGTGTAATAACAAAACTGGCAATGTTTGATGGTTTATACAACGTTAAAAAAAAGAGGTTGCCTATGTGATAATTAATGTTGCGCAAACATCTGATGCGTGATCTTTGTTTGTGTAATATTCGTGATATAGCCCTATACAAGCAAGCAGTAACAGTATCTTCCCTTGAAGCAGATGTATCAGACCCGTCTCAGAACTCACATCTCCCTACAGTATGATACTCGTATATTGACTTCTTTCTTGTTTCGTATCGGAAATGAAGTCCTGTTGAATTTTATGTTGGTGCTCTGTGCTTAATAAAAGTTCAAAGTCCACATGACCTACCTCTCTGCCTGCCCCCACGCCTCCATGTACTCCACACTCCCTCTCTACACTAACACTGCACTTCTCTCCTGGTGGCTTTCTTCCGTAGTGCGTCGTGCCTTGACTAGACCCAGATCCAACTTTTGGATTTCTAGATTGGGCTTGCAAGATTGTACCTGGCTTGAACACACAATAGTAAATTTAAATGTATGTCCAGGTTACTGAGGACTTCAAAAACTAGTCAATACGCACTCCCTCGGCTTTACTCTTTTCTGTTGGTCCAAGTTCCTATTTGCAACAATTGCAGGAACATTCAACTGGGGCCCCCTTTACAAAGCGAGACGAGGATTGACGAGATATTGATTACATACAGAAAGTATCAGTGCATTGATAATTGTGACCTGGTCCTAGCGGATCATATATTTAGAATAGACCCATATTGGAACATTCGAAGGAGAAAAGTAGCAGTGTCTGTTATGCATGGGTCACGATGGTTGAGCATCATCGTAGGATAACTTTCTGTCAGTAGAATTTGACCAACGACTCAGTACTTCAGTCGGAGGATTCTGCATTATCAATCACCAAGCAGCCCAACGTTATCTTTAGTCCGATTCATCGACGTTGCAAGATAAGATCTAGGATTTGAGTGCAGGTAAAGTTGGGTAGTCTTTAGCCGTAAGCCCAGCCCAGTTCAGTCGGACCGGATAAGTGCTGATCAGTTTGTAGATATAGACTTTTACCGACTTGAGAGATTAATTATCCAAGATAAGTCTAATTCCTCTTTGAGAGAATTACAGATGCTGATCATTGATACTGGTTACAGAGTACATACTGCGCGCTGACGGTTCGACGGCTAGGAATTCCATCAAGTCTGCAAGTAATAGATCAAGCGGAAACTCCGCTCAAGGATGTATTCCTCCAAGAAAACATGATACCGTAGATCCGCCCCTGGGGATCAAGACTTGATGCATTGCTAGCATGGTTTTTAAGTGTGACGTGCATCGTCACGATGATCAGAATATGGAAGATTGAAAGGACGTGCGAGGAGGGAGGCAGCCTCGTGACCTCACCATTCCCATTCCAAAGGTACGTTGTACGAACGAACGGGAGAGTGACAGGGACAGGGTCTGGGGGCTAGGAACTGGGATGAATATGAGATGGAATTTGGGGTTCAGACTTTCTAGAGACCATCCATCATCGTGTTCCACAACAAGCGTCATGGGCCCTACTCCTCACCAATCTCTTGTCTTTTCCCCTGACAGTGAATCCACAAGAATTAGTCCACAGCCATGCTTTTGTATCTCAAGAGTCAAGATAATGGCAGTGTCCAGTTGCAGTAATACTACGAAACAGGAACGGAAATGTACAACTGCAGGTATCCCTACAATCAAGAAAAATGTCCGGGCATAAAACCAAGTCAACAAGGGGATACTCTTTAGCCTCGACCAATTAAAGCACCCTCAAAATACCGTCTTCGTCGCCCCCTTGTCCCTCAAGTACACTTACAGAGCTTGCCCAGCGGGTGACTGTCACCCCCCGGGCCCCATTTCACTACACCCAATGCCCCCACGCCACCCTATGGAACAAGAACCGACAGTGGAGGCTTCCCAAAGTTTCGTGCCTGTCCTCCACTGCCACGGTCACGGCCTTCTCCCCGGTTCTCCTTGAGCCTGAATTTGAACATCCATACCTACACACATCAGCCATCCATGACTTTTAGACTAGGTTGTACTCTGTAACTCCAAGGCTTATATAGATCCCCCCCATCTGTCCTGACCCCCCGTGGCTTTTTTGACAATCCCGCTTGCTTCACTGGTTTTTGGCTCTTTTCCCAACCTGTCTTACTCTTTGCTCGTAACGGTTAACGGAAATCACTCCTGTCCATCTGCTACTTATTCATAAACTGCTGCACAGCCTGTTACTACGTCATTTGGTTACTCAGTAGCCTGCCTTTATCACTGCTGCCACTGTACTCAGTATTCGATCATAGGCGTATTCTCTGGGGCTATTTATTCTACAAAAAAAAGGCGTCTATCCGTCCACTCAAATTCGGACCAACCCAACAACAATCACACCTACCACTCATACATAACTCACTCTTAACTCAACTCAACTACAAAACAAAAGTCGATTTAGATTTCTTGCAAAGATTATTCCAAAATGCTCACTTACAATTCCACGTCAACAATGCCCATCAAGGCTCCCACAAAACCAGTATCCATTGCCTTGTCACCCACAACTTCGTCACCAATGACGGCAGCAACTCCGTCTCTCAACTCGGCCGCCATCAACGGTCACAAGACCCAAGGACAACAACACATCTGGCTGGTTACGGGCCCTGCTGGTTGTGGAAAGACCACTGTCGCCGAGTATTTGGCCAAGTCATTGGGTATGCCCTATGTCGAGGGCGATGCTGTATGTACAATTTTCTTCCCAGTGTCGCATATCACTACTAACACGCTCTCCCCCCACTAGTTCCACCCTACCGCCAATATTGAAAAGATGGCAAATGGAATCCCTCTTACTGACGAGGATCGATGGGACTGGCTTACTGCCCTGCGAGAAGAGTCCATCAACCGCTTAAACGCTGGATCATGTGGTGTCGTCCTTACTTGTTCAGCACTCAAGCGCAAGTACCGCGACGTCATTCGTGTCGCTGGATACTACGATCGTCGCATCCAAATCCACTTTGTCTTTCTCGATGCCCCTGAAGAGCTTCTTCTCGCTCGCGTCACACAACGACAAAACCACTACATGGGCGCCAACATGGTACACAGCCAATTCGATATCCTGGAGCGTCCCTTGGCCGACGAAAAGGATGTTATCACCATCGACGTCAGCCGACCTATCGAGGTAGTCGAGCAAGAAGCCCTGAGCAATGTTTTAGAAACTATGGCCAAGTCTCAAGACAAGCTATAAAAAAAAGACATCATTCTGATATACATGACCCCTACCAACACTTACCGACACTCACCAGACACAACACCACACAACACATCCGCCACCATCCAATACTATGCAAAAATTATCATTGAGCAGGGAGTCACAGCGTTACAAGGCTATTTGCATTCTGGATTTAGGAGTTTAATATTTGTTCATACCTTGATCTTTACACGGCGTTACGAGTCTTTTCAGTTCCTACCTCACTTTCGGACAGCTCTCCGGTGCGGCGCAACAAAGACAAGCACAGGCAGGGGACAAGGATAAGCAACTCTAACTTAGTAGCAGTTGTCTAAACCTTGGTCTCGGTCTTGATTTTGGGTCATGCCCCATGGCTTGCCCCTCCCCCCGCAAATGTCAGAGTTGCAGTCGCTGGGTCCGGAGAGCGCGGGGTGAGGTGAGGCTGCTGATACAGATAGGCTAAAAGGGATGACGGCAAGGTATTCCCTTCTCATCCTTGGAATTTTTCATCTTTTTTTTTTGTTTGGTTACATACAGTACAAATGGGGAAAGGAACTTGGAAAGAGATAAGCGGTCAGATTTGAGGCTTATTCTTTTTTTCTTACCGAGGCACGACTTTCAGCTTTTATCATAGACTACCTATCTGCCACCTGCTACAAATGGCGGTAGAAATACAAATGTTTCAAGAGTTTCTTTGTTACTTAATTTGTGATATATGATCTCCTCTACTAGTAGTGACTCTAATACTGCCATAGACTCGCGATATATTGTCTAGTGTTGGCGCTGGCATCGGGCATTACTGGGATTATATTATCCGATGCATTCAATGTCCAGCTCATGCATCATGACAACTCAGCCAGCTGGCCTGACTACAGCTCAGCTCTTCCATCCATGAAAAATGACTCAGTCGGGCGTACAAATGATGCACCACCCGAATAGTTCCTCAAGGACAAGCATTTCAATTGGAAGTACAGAGCTGATGTGTTGTCATCATGCACGATAATACCCTTTCGGCACTTGTGATGTAGAGCATATCACGAGGTTGGATATACATGCATTGAAACCAAGTACCGTATGGTGTTGTACAACCACACATCCAACTTAGAAAATAAAAGTCTTACGCACATGTTGTGTGCATTGGAATTGTAATTCGTCCTGCAGTCTCGCAATGGTGATGAGGCTTCAGTGAGTAAAAGTGTCACTTGTAGAAACCAAGCATGCAACACAACGGCACAGCATATTCTCTTTCCATGTACAGATTCTCATTCTTTATCATGACTTGTAAATTTTATATCTAAATTATATACTTTAACACATTTCCAACTATTTAAGATGCATCACCATAAGATCCGGCTCCTCCACTATTTGTCTCACAACTTCAGCGGCTCGCGCCATAGTAGCACCGTCGATAACTCGGTGGTCAGCACTCCAGCTAAAGTTGGTAATCTGCTTCTTGATCACGTTGTCGTTCTCGTCAAACGCAGGCACTGTTCGCATACGTCCGATGCCCAGGATAGCCACTTCGCGCTCCACAATGACGGGACTAACATATGTACCACCGACATTTCCAATATTAGACACAGTGATGGTGCCGCCTTGGAAGTCAGCTGGCTTCAGTTTGCCCTGAGTGGCCAGTGCCTGAAGTCTTGACAGTTCTGCTGCAATCGTCAAGATGTTGAGGGATGCAACGTTCTTAATCACAGGCACCACGAGACCGCCTGCTGTGTCCATGGCGACACCAATGTTGTGTTGTGATCGGTGGACCAGGCAGGGCTTGCTAGTCTTGGGATCAACATCCACTCTGGCGTTGAGCATTGGGTATTTGTTCAGTGACAGCGAAACAGCCTTGATAATAAAAGGGAGATATGATAGCTTGCTTGGCTGCCCCTCGACAGAAGGACTCTTTGCAAGAACACGGTTCAGACGTTGTCGAAGTTCCACGAGACTTGAAAAGTCGACCTCGTCCGCGTAGAGGAAATGTGGAATGGTTAATGACCGTGTCATGGTCTTGAACATTTGGAGCTGTGTGCTGGATAGAGGCGCGACTGTTTCTGTTTGCACCGACGTATTCTGGGGCAGTGAAGGTGTAGGAGTTGGTGCTATTTGCTGAGCACTGCCCTTTGCATCTCTCTCCTTGACAAATCTGTAAATGTCCTCTTTCATAACTCTTCCATCTCTTCCTGTTCCATCAACATCGCAGATGTCGATTTTGAGCTCCTTGGAAAGATGTCGCACAGCGGGAGTAGCGATGCTTGCACATTTGCCCTTTTCCTTCGCTGGTGTCTCAACTGCTTGGGGAGTTTGTTGTTGTGTTTGTTCGGTCTTGGATGATGTAGGTGCTGATGGTGGAGGGGGAGGAACATCCGCCTTGTCACCTGGTTGGTCAATTATCGTTTCGACGTCTTCTGCCTTGGCTTCTCCCTCGATATCAATGTCGACAAAGGGCTTGCCGACCTTGGCCATCTCGCCTGCTTCGTAATGTAGTTTCTTGACCACGCCGGAGAAGCGACTTGTGATTTCCACAGACGCTTTATCGCTTTGGACTTCGCAGAGCGGGGAGAATTCCTCGACACGAGCGCCGGGTTCGACGAACCATTGAATGACTTCGCATTCGACGATGCCTGTCCTTGTGTCAGTCAGGTTCTCGGATGATTTGACTGGGAAGACTTACCTTCACCAATATCGGCCAAAACAACAGGCTTTATAGCCATTAACCTTCTAGACTCGCTGAACCATCTGGGAGAAGAGGCGTTCAATGAAGCACGAGGGCCCATTGCCATGTTGCTCATGGCTCTCGCAACGTGCCATTGCTTCTGTAACACACGGGATCCTCGCTGTAGAAACATGGTTCTGTAACTGACAATTGGGCCTGGAGAAGTGAAAGTAACGATCAAAGAAAATAACAAATATCAGCACCAAGTCATCCTCATAAGAAAGAGGAGATGGTAAATACCATGGCATTGATTAAGCCGAAAGCCTGGCTTCCATCGGCCCCGTCCGTGGATAACCGCCAATCCGGGGGAATGACGGCACTGGCAGGTACTAAGCCCGATCTGACCGCGTTCTCGGTTCTGTCACGAACCCCGAAAATCCACATTGCCGATACAGGCAATTGCCCTGTGCTCCACTGATCCCGTTCTGAACGTGGGGACCTGGGTCCGGACTTTGGCCTTTTTTTTTTGTTGGAGTCGATAATTTTCCAACGTCTGCCCGGTCTGATGTTGTAGAGAGAAGAGCGAAGAGCCGCCCCAAAAGTCTCTCCCACCCCCGCCAACCAGCCATGATGGCGTCACGACGACTCGAACTATCCCTCTCCGGCCTCGCCCGTCGACCTCTAACATGTTTATTCTGCGAATCTCGACGATCCTTCACCACCTCCGTTCTTCGGCTAGCGAGGACTGAAAAGCCAGGTGCTGGCGCATCGCTAGATCCTCAAGCAACTGTTGCCAAGCCAATCGAAGCCCCTCGAAGCTATGGAAAACGACAACAGGGCCACTTCGTACCCAAACCTCTCCCTCGACCGATTGGCATGCCTCTACCGCCCAAGGCTGGAGAGAATACAGGCATTGATAGTCGCTCATTGAAGCAACGTCGTGAGGACTTTGTCAACTACGATAAGCACTTACAACGGCGAAAGGAGCTGTAAGAGCAGCACTATCAACAATATATATCGCATATACTAATAATGCACGTCTACAGAACAGCAAAGATATCACGACCATATTTCCGAGACTGGGGTAACCTTCAATACCACGAGGGTAAATCCTTCATCGCCCCTCCACGCCTCTTTAAAGCAGAACTCTCCCTGTTCTTCCCCAACTTTTACGGCGAAACCCTCTTAAAGACGGACAGAAACCCGCGCGATACGACACCACTTCTCAGCGGCAAGGCTACAGTTATCAATTTCTTCAGCAGTCGCTGGGCTGAGCAGCAGGTCGGGACTTTTACTTCCAAGGAGGAAAACCCGGCGTTACATCAAGTGTTGGCACAGCACGCCGAAACCACGCAGCTTGTCAATATCAACTACGAGGATAATGCTGGAAAGGCCTGGCTGATTCGGTTCTTTATGGGATCTCTGCGAAAGCAATTCCCCGAAAAGGACTGGGACAAGTACTTCCTGGTACGACGTGGTGTCACTGACGACATTCGAGAGTCCATTGGCCTGCTCAACAGCAAGGTCGGATACGTCTTCCTCGTCGACAAGTACTGCCGTGTTCGGTGGGCAGGCAGTGGAACAGCCCATCCAGTCGAGACAGAGGGCCTTGCCAAGGGTCTCTCACGTTTAGTGGACGAGATGGATCACGAAGCTACCTTGCCGGCCACAGCAAAGGAGCAACACCCAGGTAAACAACATCTTGAGGTGCCAAAAATCTTGTAATTAGACGTCCTCCGGTAGAGGAGAGACGATTGTAACTTTAGACATGCTAGACATCATGAACCCACCATGGCCTAGGTATTGTACAATATCAAACACGCTGATACCCCCAAACACCTATAACATTACCTTTACGGAAGAAAAAAAACCAAGTCCCGCCCAGTTTAGTTTTACGAAAAGAGGAAGAAGACAATGAAGCAAAACGCAACGAAGCCGCCCATGATAATGCCATCCCTCCTCTTTTTGGCTGATATCCTTCCAATCAGCGTGTTAATCCCGGGCACTTGGCTTGCTGCATGTGTGATCCTCCTGTTGATGCTTGCCAACGTTTCGCGCTGCAGGTTGAAGTTGTCGTTAACAGCGTATGCCTGGCTAAGCACGTTGTCGGCCATGCTGTTACTGTTGTCTATGCGATTGCGCTCTTGCAACATATAGTCGGCCTCGGCAGCTTCGGGGTTGTTCTGACGGTACTGGTCAATATCCGAACGGACATTGGTCAAAAGGTTTGCGCGATTGCGGGCTTCTTGTAGATTTGAGCGTAGGCGGATCAGATCCTTCCTGTGACTGGCGAGTTTCTTTTGGAAAAGAGCGAGGTTGTTCTGTTTCATGGCAGATGAGGTGAGGGCGGCTTCGGAATCGAGAAGTCGGACGAGTTTGCTGATGACATCCTCGCGCTGAAGGGAGTTAGGAAATAACATGTTAACACAAACCATCGGTGCGCACCTTTTCCAACAACTCTTCTAGTTTCTTTTCCGTCTCACGCTCTTTTTCCGTAGGCTTGGGTGGGATATTAGGAGCTGCCGCGAACTGCGAATACGTATGGAACAAGTTGTCCGTCTAAGTTATGACTACGTCAGCTTGTGTTTCGGCGCATCATGTCGTTTGATGTACCTGTTTTTCTAGTTGTCGAGCTTGTTGGATAAGACTGGTCCAGCTACCAGTTCCCGACGGCGCAGACATTGTGCTTAGTGTATATGATGTTCTGGTAATTGCGTGGTGATGTGCTTGCGCAAGCTTGGACTAATCTACAATCTACCAGCTCATGATCAACTCCCTGACGACAGACTGACCAACCGGCCGACACCTGGTCCGATTGATGGCAGAATTCCACACCGCCTACAGTAGCGCCAAGACACAGTCACCTGCCTTGGCACGTGAGCTTCTGAACGACCCCGAATTCGAAATCGGAAGGAAAAACCTAGCAAGCCCACCTGCCAATCAAAAATTTCAAATTCCTCGCTCCTTCCCCACCTCAAGTTCTTGCAAGCCCTAATTTTCCAACGCACCTTCTCGGCAAACTTCTCTAAATCGATCTATCGCGACACGGACGGTGACAGGTCGAGGCTGATATTTTCCCAAAACACTCGTCGACACACTTCGCACACCACTTCGAAGCTATTCAAGATGGTGAGTACGAACATTCCACGCCCTTGTTGTTACGGCAGACGTCGACTGCGTATTGTCGACGTTTCGTGCGGCCAGAGAGTCCTTTCGAGCATTCATTCCAATTCCATCGACCAAGCGTACACATGATATACACAATCCACAATCCACGAGCGTCATCCCACAACTGAACTCGAGTCTCGGCCATGATTTCGATAGCACAATTCACGCAAGAGAACAATACGGGTTGGACAAATCGCTGACAGGTTGCAGTCGTCGGGCAAGGTCAAGGCTGGAGAGCTCTGGAATAAGTCCAAGGATGATTTGACAAAGCAGCTCGCTGAGCTCAAGACTGAGCTTGGTCAGCTCCGCATTCAGAAGGTCGCTTCTTCCGGCTCCAAACTGAACAGAATGTGAGCATTTTCCCATCTTTGCTGTGGTCTTGCTACAGAAGCAGGAGACCGCCAAAAAGTTGTGCCCCACTAACGCAATTTCGAATAGCCACGACATCCGCAAGTCGATCGCTCGTGTCCTGACCGTCATCAACGCCAAGCAAAGGGCCCAGCTCCGTCTGTTCTACAAGAACAAGAAGTACGCTCCCCTCGATCTCCGAGCCAAGCAGACCCGTGCTATCCGCCGCCGCCTATCACCCGATGAGAAGTCCCGCGTGCTCGAGAAGACCAAGAAGCGTACTGTCCACTTCCCTCAGCGCAAGTTCGCCATCAAGGTACGATGAACAAATGCTGTGGAAGGAAGGAATCTCAAGTTCCTTTCCCCTGGCAATATCCACGTATCAAGATCAACCGACTAACAATCCATCCAGGCTTAAGTTAAAAATGCTGGTAGTTCTTGGCGTGTGACGGACACTGGGTAGAAGGGAAACGGGGTATGGAGGGCGTCGCGTGCTTTTTCTTTGAAAAAACTTCGAAATCTGCATCGCATGGCTCAGGGAATCTCGGTCTGACTTGTACTTATTTCCCGGTTTGGGCCTCGATCTGGGACGGGATATGTCCACAATGGGCTGCCCGTAGGCAGTCTTAAAAAACAAAAATGAGGTCATGATCAACAAGTCCTTGTAAGATTGAGATACGCGAGAGCAGTGATCGTGATGTTTTGTATCCATATCTATTATTGCTTGCTATCGAGTTGTACAGCATTCCTGGATGCACTTTCCGAATGGAAAACTGCCCACAAGCTTTGGTGCCTTACGAACCTGTAATTGACAAGGCATAAACTCGCAATTGCCAGGGTCATGAGAGAGCTGAAAGTTTCTAACCCCTGTGAGACCCTTAATCTAATGTTCTTCTATCCATCCTTCAATTGAACGAGGAAACACGCCAAAAGACCCAGTTACCATACCAAAATTGTTTCTCACGGCTCGGTCTTTTTCGGTTGGTCTATTAGGGGGTGCCAGATCGGTTCAACCGGAGTCACCCCACCACAACCCCAACGGCATCCTTCCATCAACAGGCAAAAGCGATGTAAATGAAAATTGGCTGCACTATTCACGACAGTTTTCATCGTTTTCCATCCAAGGCAGCGCTCTGGATCCGGGCTCAATCATCGGTTTCGTCTCTTATTCACAGACTTCACTCTGAACTGATTCAACATGGATCTTCTCGGACTATCGATCACATCGGCCTTTTAAAAAAGACCCCGCAACGGCGACAGAGTTCAATCCGGTTTTCCACGGAATTGTATTCAGCTTTGAGCGGCCTAATGGCTGGACTCTCTGGCGTCGTTCATATGTGTCTCTGATTAGGGAGGATGACAACTCAGTACCTAACACGACACGTCCAACCAACTTCTATGCGGGTCTTCTCGAGATAGAGTTCGTCCATCCTCTAACGTTCAATACCCAACGACCAGGCTCTCCGACCAGATGGAACAGAACGACTGAACCCAATATGAGCCCTGAGTATGGCAAAGATGACTTTTTATGGATTGTCACACCATTACGGTCACACGGCGTCGACTCCCGACTCACATCAACCTGTTGAAATACGCCGTGATGGTTAGTGACTATGTTCGGGTCCAACAAGGACCACGATGTGTTCATTACGCTTCCTGTGTCATGATGACATCGGGTATCTATCTACCTTTATCTGGATCATACGCTCGTCTCATATGTTTCGTGCCGCTCATCCGGGGCAGCTTGTTCCCTGAACGCCGGTTTTCGTTGCAGAATCTTGACCCAAACTCAAGACAAACCCAAACACCAATGTCAATCTCGAAACGCCAAAAATGATTTTATCGCCGCGTGCGACTTGTATCCCTCGTTCGCCCATCTTCAATTCACCACGGCAAGACGATGTCAGGAGCTTTTGCTGCTCTTGCGGCTACCATCTGGAAGATGTGTTTGCAGATGCCGACGAAGTTGGTCCAAGCGATGGAAATCCTTTCCGCAATGCTCGCATACATGACTACCACGAACATTGTGCGTGCGACGATGTTTGGAAAGATTGGAGGATTCACCAAACCGCTTCCCACAAATTTCGCACATCAACGGCTTCTCGCCAGTGTGCGTGCGCATGTGCATAGCTTGGCAAAGGGTTAGCATGCTATACTGAGCTGAAAATCAACAAACTTACTGAGAGCACTCTGCTGCTTGAAGCGAGCTCCGCAGCCCTCATGCTCACACTTCCATGGTTTCTCGCCTGAATGGGTGCGCATGTGCTGCTCGAGCGATTGTTTTGCGGAAAGCATTATGCCACAGATATCGCACTTTACTGGCTTGTCTACGGGTGACGCTGTTAGTGCATGTTTCAAGACGAATTCGAGATTCCGGTCTAGGGGGTTGTAGCTTACACCCGGTGTGAGTCTGCATGTGTCGCTCTAGCTTGCTCTTCTGTGAGAATGGGCCAGGCCTTATACAACCGTACCACGTACAGCAGAAACCATACTCGCCCTTCTTCAAGTTCTTTACATGCTCGCTTTTGCAATGATCCTGAAGTTCCTTGTTGCCCCCAAATGTTTTGGAGCAGAGGATACCATCTTCACAGAGCCACTTGCAGGTGAAGTCAGTATCGTCATTCATGGACTGGTTGTCGGGCAGCTCGGTTTTGGGTGTGGGAGAGTGAGAAGACATGGAAAAAACTGCATTTTGATTCAAGCCCGAGCCGCCGTGGTCGCTGTTGAGGTTTGCATCATGATGATTCAAATCATCTGTGAAACTATGGCCGAGATCATGGGCAAAACCAAAGTTTTGCCCGATGGCCGAACCAATGTCAAAAGAAACGTCGCTGCTTGGCTCCTCCGGACTGAGGATGGCATTGACTATGGGCTCTGGCTCGGCTGAGGGTGTCGTGACAGATACAGAAGCTGGAGTAGTGGAAACCGTGGTCCCGACGCAATGCGAATCATTGCAAGGAATGGCAGCCTCCTGGCACGAAGAATCTAGGCATGGCTCGAGAGCAGCGCATGTTGGCTCAAAACAACATGCGGCATGAGAGAAGTCGATCTCGGCGCAGGAGGTATCGAAGCAACAGTCTGGGTCATCTCCGTCGCCGCATTGACTCCAGCACTTGTTATCGCCACATGCAGAAGTGCAATCAGCAGAGGCAGCTTCGTTACAGCCAGTGTGCGTTGGCCACGACATTTGCATACAGTTAGCAATGGTGGCTTGGCTCATCATGTTGGCCCAAGAAGGAGCAACAGCTTGTGGCCAGCGACCATAGGGGCTTGAATGTGTGAATACACCGCCGTGTTGTTGAAGGTCGCCGCCAAACGATGGGTGGTGACCATTCAAAAAAGGCATTTGGAAGTTGTGGTGCAAGTTCTCGTTAACAGTCTGAAGGGCCGCCGTGGGTTCGATATGATGTTGTAGGTTTTGGCCATGGAGGAAATGGGGCGAGTGCTGGTGAATATTGGACGTCTGGTGATAGTCCATCTGGTGTTGGTGCTGATTCTGCTGATGCTGGTGGTGTTGAAACTGCTCAGACTGTCTCTTCCGCTTTTGCCTATGTGCCGAAGCTCTAGTTGCGGCAGCAGACATCTTTACAGGAGAGGCAGAGATGCTTGATTGTGAACGAGTCTTTGCTCTCGAAGGACGAGGGTTGTTTGCCTGTTCATTTCTATGGGAGGCTTTATCGGTGCCGGCTTTTAGATCGAGACCAATCTCGAGAACGTTCTTGGCAGCAGAAGTTTTGCCATAGTGATCGAAACATCGCTGATCGAGACAAGCGTTCTCGGTGTTGTTGCAGGTTCCAAGGGAATCGAGCCCATGTGTCAGGCAGGTATCGTGGCCAAGCATAGAATCGAAGCCATAGTCGACTTTTTCGGGGTCGAAAGAAGTTGGCTGGAGGTAATGGGCAGCAAAGGCTGTCGAGTGCGAGTGGTCCATGGTTTCATGGGCTGCTAGAAATCACAAGACAAGAGCAATCGCTCGTTCCGATGAAGAGGATCACTTTTGTTGTTTCTTGACGCACGCACAGATAAAGGCTTCTGGATATGATCTATAGGCAAGATGTCCGTTCATCAGAGTCATTTGGATGGATAAATGGATGGTCACAGCAAATACCCGGACGGGATGTTATGTTGCCAATGACCCGCGCCTCAGAGGTTTGACGAGAATGAGAACCCGGATGGCCAGGCGGCTCAAGAACCAGGCATGGAAGGTGGAGGGGCACTAAAGGCTACGGCACTCTGAGAACGAACTTCAGTGGACCATGGCACGTTCTAGCGGGGCCGGTCCCCTAGAGATTGCTGTGTGTCGCCAATCAGAAGGTATCGAATGGGCGCGCGAATATCTCGGGCATACTATGTATGTCCTCTGGTTGCTGGCTCATACCCAAGCCAACCTACCAAGTCACAGGATAGGATCGGCTGTGTTTTCCGTTCTTTTTTGCAGTAATTTTATGCACTAAGAAAAACAGATAACTAGGTTTTCAGAGGGTAGGAGAAAAGAAGAGAAGGTCGAAAGTTTCTCTCTCTCCAACCCAGAGGTGTGTATGTGTGAGCAAGCGTCGGATATTCAGTATTCATCCTTGATCTCTTTCATCCAGACCGATATAGCAGAGTCTGGCCACGGCGAGTGAATCACTTGATCTTTGCGTGAGGGGCTAGTCACATCCAAGTCTCACCTCTCTGGGTACATGAGTTCAGTGACCATGAGTTCCTGCATCACATAGATACCCATATCCAGTCAGCCCACTTTCACCACTCCAGTATTTTCTACAATGTCTCTCGGCCTGTCCCTCCGACTGGAGCCCAGATCATAAGGTCCGTAACGTTGTTCTCTGGTTTGCAGTAGATCAGCAACCCCAGATGACCTCCATCCGGCCAAAGCTCCGTTCCTGCATTTGATGGTTTATACAACGTTAAAAAAAGAGGTTTCTCCGTTCCTGCATATTATGCTTAATTTTGTGGCAAGTAATTCATGTCTTGTGTCTTCTGTACGTTTTTTCGTCCATATCTAGCTCTACTGTAAATTCACGTGCCTTGTTGTGACACTACATATGCTTGCAGAGATAACTGCCCACATACCGTAGCAAACTTGGAGTTAATCTAAGAAATCATAGGATTTCATGTACCAATAGACCGTGCAGATCAAGCTCAACTACACTGATCTAGTGTCCGCTGGGGAACTTGGCAATGGCAAAAGGTTGTATTGGAGTTTGGCTACCCTGTATTCTCACATGTTTATTACTTTCCCTTGCCAGTTCACAGTACTGTGAGTTATTACTGGCAGAAGTAGCTGGATATATCAAGGCCAAAGTCTGAAGTCTTTAAATTATGTATAGATTTCTCTCACTAGATAAATCTCTTTATCATGACTAGTAATCTACAGAGTACGCTCCGAAAGAGTCGTATAAATTCCACTCTTATCTAAAGGAATGGATCAAGTAAACATGGGTAGGTCTTCGTTCCTATGTACTTCATGATGAAAACCATATGTAAGTTATAATTTATATGATGAATGTTTATCAGATATAAATGTAATGGATCTTTATATTTGTAAACAATTAACCACAGCCTGTTTATTCATTGGTGATCTTGAGCCATACGAATCACTACTACCCGAATGACGTTGCTCACATGGGCTCTCTGAGGCGCAGCGCTATATCTCATATGAGAGACGACATGAATTAGCCGTAAATAACCTCAACAATACAAATGGCCATATTGCATTAACAAAACCATTACATTGTGATGCGATTTGAGAATATAGCTTTCAAGGCTCTCAAAACTTTCAAGCAACTGCCTTAACAGCAACCCCCAAGGTCTTCTTTCCGCCTTGGGTAGCTCTAGATCCAGCCCCTCAACCTGGTCCTGACCTCGGAGCTTGGCACGAAGAAACTCCAACTTTCAACTATCACCGCCACACAACACTATCTTTAACTCACCTTAATCCGACTACTGCAAATCAGACCATCACCAAGTTAATACTATATCACACACTGATCAAATATTGATACGGCCTTTGTATATCAGCGAACATTTGAACAAAGAAACTCACATCCACTGTGCCGCGTCACAAAGTACCTAGTAGTCATGGGTAACATCTGTGGTAAGACAGAGCCCGAGGCTTTCTCACAGCCCGGCCGTGTCTTGGGTACCGCGCCTCCTCCGACTTCCGGCACAGCACCGGTCCCTAAACAGGTCGGCGGCCCTCCGAGAACCTTGGGAGGTGGATCAGCCACTGCCGCCTCAGGTTCAGACGATCCAGAGAATGCGCGAAGGAAAGCCGCCGAAGCCGCCGAGGTCAGTACCCCAGATAAATAACAACAACGATCAGCCCTCCCATAAACTGACATAAAAACACAGGCTCGCGCCAAGGCTGCATCGAAGCCGGGTGGAAAGTTACAGACACAGCTAGCAGCGCAGAAGAAGCAGACTCGCTCAGAGACGTTGAAAGATGCTAGCCAGGAGCAGCTTCGAGCGCGTGAAGCGGATCAAGCAACAGAAGCCCGAAATTGGTCATGAGAAAGGTTTCGCGATCTCGGATTGGTGGGCCAGGACATATTCCTGTATGGAAAGCAAGACGAGTTCGAGTCGTGTGACTTGGTGCAGCGGCATGGCAATCAATCCTGATTTCATGCATGCTTTGGGGCCAAGATAATGTCTGTATATACCAACCCGGGACGGCTGGTGGTCAGCGTCGTTTTTATTGTTGTTGAGTTACTATCTCAAGTTACAGCGTTTTTTTCCCTTTCGTTTCAGAAATTACTAGTTATAGAGAAGAGTTCACACAGCATATGCATTTCAGCTCGCAGACTTACAGCAAGCGCGTTAGAACTGAGTGATAACCAAATTCCCTATATAGGGCCTCTCTAGCGCCGTCATTGACTCCTATAATTGTGTATTTCCCCCTTTTTCAGATTACCGCCCCCTTCATCAGCCCCATGGCTGAACAGCTGGACCCCATGCAAGTCTGGTAGTAATAATATACGTTTGCCTGAAAACATCAGGTTCCAAGCACGATTAGGTGATTGTGTATCGTCCACTGGCAGGTGCTCGACTATCGGCATCTACAGCAGCAATTGTGCCCTCCCGCAACAAGCGCGTGAGTTCGGTCAGGGCAGAACTGACGACAACTTCTGTATCGCCTTCAATAAGAATATACAGCTTGGGCTCGGCTCCAGCGGGCGCCTCCTTGCCAGCCGGGTAGAAGTTGCCCTTTGTCGTGATCGATGTACCTGTAGCTTCCAGAATCTTCGCCACGTTGGTTCTGTTTGTGACAGCCCATCTTGCCTTTTGAGGGAAGTCGTTGATCTCCAATGTAGCGTGGAAGGCACCAGCATCGGGTCCCTTGTTGTCGATGGGTTGCCCAGCGCGAAGTTGGCCGGCCTTTCCAAGTCGGCTGTTGATGGCGCTGACAGCAGAACTGACCTTGTCCAATGGGTCCTTGGCCTTGTCCTTTACCACACCACTAGTCTTGACTGGCGGCATGGACTTCACATCTGCATCGTCAGCCTTTGCCGACTCGCGAGCCAGCACGCCAGATGCTGCAGCTCGGATCGCATCCAGCGCCTTCTCTGCCTTTTCGTCCTCGTCCTCCTTCTTGTCCTCGGTTACCTCCTCTTCCTCACCCTCGGCCTTGTGAACCTTGCGCTCACGCAGACGAGCCGCCTCTCGTTCCTGATCAAGACGGTCGAGACCCTTACCACCAAAACCTGACGTGTCTTTAGCCTTTCCAGACTTGACCTTCTCTCTATGAGCTTTCCTCATTTCGTTGAGCCTGTCAGGTATGGGCTGCCCACTCTGTTCAAGAGCCTTGGCAATGCCTGGAGCGCAATTCTCCTGTTCGGGCGTAACAAAAGTGACAGCAACACCGGTATTACCAGCACGGCCAGTTCGACCTGCGCGATGCACATAATCCTCCAAATGATTAGGAGCGTCGTAGTTGATAACAAGCTTTAGCTGCTTGACATCAAGACCACGGGCTGCTACCGAAGTGGCAATCAAGATGGGTACAACACCTTTCTTGAAATCCGAAATAGTGGAATCGCGGTCGATCTGGTCCTTGCCTCCGTGAATTGACATACATGGATATCCCTTCATCATCAGTTCTTTAAGCAAGTCGTCCGCCTTTTCTTGTCGCTCGACAAAGATTAAGGTACGAGCATCTTCATCGCGATCATAGAGTTCTCCGAGAAGCTCAAGAACACGGTGAAACTTGGAAGGCTCGTCTCGGACTTCGACGATTTGTTCGATCTCCTTTGCCACGACACTGCGTCCGCCGACTGTGACCTCAATAGGGTTCTTAAGCACCTTCTTGGTTAGCGAGTCGATGATACGAGGCATAGTGGCCGAGAAGAGGATTGTCTGCCTGTCAGGTCGCATGTTTGCAAAGATCTTCATGACCTGGGGTTCGAACCCCATGTCAAACATTCGATCGGCTTCATCAAGCACAACATAGGTAACTCTTTTCAGGTTGGTGACCCGGCCTTGGTTCGCGGCCAAAAGGTCAATCATTCGACCGGGCGTGCACACAATGATCTCTGCACCACGCTTGAGCTCTGCAATCTGCTCTCGAATAGGGGCTCCACCATAAGCACAAACAGCGCGAAGACCCATCATCTTGAGGAAAGGCTTGCAGTCTTTATGGATCTGAACGGCAAGTTCTCGAGTAGGGGTCATGATCAATCCAATAGGGCCATCTGTATCCTTGAGAGGAGGCTGATCTTTGATGTGTCGAAACATGGGAAGCAGAAAAGCAACCGTCTTTCCAGAGCCGGTTTTGGCAACACCAATAACATCACGACCAGACATCAGAGCCGGGAGTGCCTGCATCTGAATGGGAGTGGGCTTTTCGTATCCCAGGTTGTCAACGACATCCAGCGTCTGGCGTGTGAGACCGCATTGGGCCCACTTCTGAACAGGCTTTGGGACGTCTTTTCCATTGACCTTTATACCATCCAGTTCGAGGCGAAGGTCAGCCACCTCAGCCTCCGTAAGAAGACTCAACTCAGCCGGCTCATGCCAGAAGTTCTTGCGGATAGGCTCAATCTCGATCTTGCTGTAATCAATCGTCGGGATATCCTTCTTCTTCCGCTTTGCTGTAATGGCCAACAGAGCGCTTGCATCGCCTTCATCCTTCTTGTTGAAGTCATATTCATCATCACTGAAGTAGGCCTCGGGCTCCTGGATCTTTTGTGTCGTCGATGTTTTGGTAGGTCGTCTCACATCAGTCTGCTTTAGATCGGCCATGAAAGCATCTAAAGGATCGACATCATCTTCCTCGTCAACTTCCATCTGGGTGGCAGGTTCGGGCTGGGAGGCGTCGTTGTTCATTGTCACATCGCCGTTTGTCTCCGCATCCGTAGGTTTGGTCTCTTCCTCGGCTGTATCCATCTGGTTCTCAGCCTGCAAACGCCGCTCATGAGCTGCACGGGCAGCAGCAGCGGCCTCCTCCTCGTTCTCAGCAAAGTTATCACCATCGGACTCGTCGTCATCCTGGTCAGCGTACGGAGTGTCATCAGCCTCAATAGGAAGGGCAGGGAGTTTAGTAAGCTTGCGCTTGGTTGTGTCTTCCTCGTCAAGGTCGAGCTTTCGCTTAGTGGTAAGCTTCTCGGTCTCTGCATTAGTTTTTACGAAGCCAAAGCCACTTGCTTTTGTTCTGTTTGCAGGAAGAGCAGATGCTAAAACAAATGTGTCAATTGAGTCGAAGGAAATGATGCAAGACTTGGACGTACCAGTGGTGGCTTGCTTGACCGGCACCGAAATCTTTTCAGGCTGTCCTTCCAGGGAGCCAAGTGCAGGTTTAGAAGCATCGTGTGCCCGTGAAGCTGCCGATTTCTTGGCGATGGCCTTGGGATCAAACTTGCCAGAGTAGGAAGCAGCGGGGGACTCGACAGCGGGCGTAGCAGCCGGTGAAGCAACAGCAGAAACTGAAGGGGAACCCGTTTTGGACGACGCTCCGCTCGCCTTCTTGTCCATTTCAGCAAGGAGATTCCTTGTCTGGCTGGGGTTTACCTCTTTTTGTTTCTGACTTGCGCTCTCCTTCTTCTTCTTCCATGCTTCAAGCTTGGCCAGTCGTTCAGCTTTCTTGTCGACATCAGCTTGTCCGCCTTCAGCTTTGGGAGTTTGTGCCTGTAGTCCATTAGCTATGCACTCAAAATCAAGAAGAGTGTATCGAACCTGACTAGCACCGCCGTTACCGCTGTCGCCCAGTGGCGTCTTCTGATTTCTGCCATCATCACGATTGCTGCGAGCAGGAGAGTCAGTTGTACCCTCACGGCGCCCAGAGACACGGCTGCGGGAATCGTCTCGCCTTCTCACATCCCGGTCATTCTCTCTGCTGCGGTTGCGTCGCCGGTCGGTCATGGGTGATCGAATGCGGTCATCAAAGCGGTCTCGCGATCTTCGGCGATCTCGTTCTCGATTGTCTCTTCGTCCACCTCGGTAATGGTTGTCATCTCGTCGATCTAGGGAACGGTCTCTTCGGCGGTAGTTGTCTCTGTCTCGTGGTGCGCGGTCACGATCACGGTCTCTGTCTCGGTCGCGATTTCGGGGCTGTTGATGGAGCAGCTCGTTAGAATAATGCCGGTTAGAATTGCGATGCTGCCTTCTTACGTCTGGACTGCGAGATCTGGTACGCCGACGATGGTCCCTTCCATCGTTGCGACGATCCCTATCCCGGCGATCATCGTTGCGGAAACGACGGGAACTGTGGGTGCTGCCTGCAGGACTTGGTGAGCGCGAGTCTCTCGGTCGAGCCATTGTTGGTGGTCTCGTAGGCTCAGCAGGACACTTCGTTGGTGAGTAGTACTTTTGAACGGAGACCGAAGCCTTTGTAAGAATGCGCGATGGCGCGTGGTCGCTTGTCGTTGGCGCAAATATGTGTAATATCGATACGCCTCTCTTGACGGTCTATTAGAGGTACTGGGAGCTGTCTTCCACCTCGGTATGTTGACTGGATAGCTGCACGAAGGAGGGGAGGGTGATTTGTAGGATGCTTAAAGCTTTATTAGTTGGAAATCATGGAGATGAGATGATGGTTTCAAGGCTTCCGAGTTTTACCCACCAGGCAAGACAGTTGACAATCGAGGTATCCACAATTGGAAACCAGGAGCCGCGCTAAGCCAAAAAGGTTTCCAAGTCGTACCTGCCTCGGTTTCGATTGATTAACGACTTTAGTCCCCTTGCAACGAAACTGAATAGCGTGTTGCGCCAATCTCAACTCCATCATCATCTCATATCATCTTATAAAACTTCAACATGGCCGGTTTAGTAGGATACGCAAGCAGCGACGATGGAGAGGATATCCAGGAAGTCACTCCTCCTCAACCGAAAAAAAAGGTACAAGTGTAACCTTCTATTCTTCACTTTAATATCTTCTTATTCTAGCTAGGAACCCGCGACCATTGCACAAGATGCAGGCGTCAAATCACTGACCCAAGAGGCAGAGCAGAAGCCTTCTGCACCAGGTGGGCATATACCTTTCATTGATTGATTCATTTTATTTTCCTCTAGACAACGAATCTTATCTTACCATCAATAAGTAGCGCCTGAACCCAAGAGCCCTGATGCGGTTGTCATTGAAACTGTCCAACAAAACGCAGTGCCGCTGGGACCATCTCTACCGCCCATGGAAGAAGCTGTCGTGGATGACCAGGATCCAACATATAGACCGGCCTCGCCATACTCAGCAAATCGCGCCCTTCTTCGCGATCTCACATTGCCGTCAGCACCTAACATGGATATCCCACCATCACCACCAGGCTCACCACCACCTGGAGCCAACAAGAAATTTGAGCAATTCCTTGAGCTAAAAAAGAAGGGGACTCATTTTAACGCCAAGCTGGAACAGTCTTCCGCGCTGAAAAATCCAAGTCTGATGGATAAACTGATGAGATTTGTCGAAATCGATGAACGCCATCAGTATTCTACCACATTGCCTACTGACCTCTGGAATCCCACAGCCTTCCCGGAATGGGCTTTCAAGGACAAGCTACGGAAGACCAATGATAAGTTGACCAAGGAGAAGGACGCAGAGAGAGCAAGTGGCACAAGAACAGCTGTGGATTTTGTCCCTTCAACAAGTATAGGGGGTCACGACACAACGATTAAGGGAGGACTCTCGAAAGGCGAAAAGAGGAAAAGTGGATGGAATTAAAGACGATCACATCAACATACATCGACCCCTTGGGTTTACGAAATCCCAGACTACATGAAGACATATTGCACTCGACGGAATGAAGAAATCTGAGCTTGACACCTGGGTGCAGGGTATAAACGGTGGCCCGCATCAAAGGTATCATTATAATCGGCTACGCCTCTGGTCAAACCACTACCTAGCTTTATATTAATCGACCGGACGACTTTCATCCTTCTTTCCTACCTCAGCACACCTGGCACGCGACCCAAAGACTAAAAATGCTTTGCAACTAGTTCTTTTTGCACTTCACTTCATAGCCAATGCCCTTCTTCAGGATGGAACCAATGTCGATTTCGACAGTCTGGTTTGAGCTTCCCAACGCCGCGGCAAAATATGTGAGATTTTCGCCATGGTTCATGACCGACTTGCCCAACAGTTTGAAGGGAAGGATGCCTGTCTTGCAGTAGGGCTCTTGCTGAACGGCGTTCAGAACCAAGCTTTGGTTCATGCTGGCGGTGATGTTGACAACGTTGTTGCCTGGCTTGAGGAGTAGGTTTGGAATTGTGAGAGTACCAACCTCTACGTCTCCGACGAAGTTTGTAAAGGTAACGTTTCCCTGTTATATAGGTGAGCAACAGATCTGGAAAGATGGGACGGTAACTTACGTTGTCAAGGGTGAAGACAGAAGCGTTGGGAATAACGGTTGTACCGTTGAAGTTGGGCTCATCCGTACCATCGCCGAAACCAATGTGGCCATCCGTGACCTCGGTGCCAGCGAAGTGGTTAAGTCCCTTGAGCTCAACTGTCTTCTTGAAGGTGACGCCGTACTTGCGCGTCAGACCACTTGGCTTGACCTTTGTCTTGCCATTGACAGTGACACGCAGCGTTTCGTTGTTGTGGAACCAGATGTTGAATCGAGTAAACTCCTCCATGTCGGCGATTTTGACGTGCTGGGTGACGTTCACGACCTGGTGTTTGTTGCTGTTGGTCTCGGGCATGTTCACTGTCGCGAATGGCACATGTGCTGGCCAGTCCTCGAGGTACATTTCGGCCTCAAATGGATCAACTGATGCATGAATCTTGCCATCGGTGGTGATGGAAGAGTCAATTTTCATGAGATAGGCACCCTCCTCAGTTTCGAGAATTTGAACACTTTGGATCTCAAGCTCGGCTTCGTTGATTTTGCTCTGTGCAATCTTGGGAACAGCAACAAGGATTCTAAACCGCAATGTCAGCTCAACAGTAGCTACATGAGAGAACATACGCTTGAACTTACATCACAGGAACCACGATGACGGTGATGATGCAGAGGACGATGAGATACACCCACCAGAAGCGCTTGCAGTGTCTCGCGCAGGTGCGCTTGGATTTAGGAACCCCATTTTCGGTCTGGGTCACGTCGTTTTTCTCCGACATATTTAATTACTAATATCGTTCAAGGCTCAGTGCCTGAACAGACAAGAAGAAAGAAAGGAAAGGGGGAAGATGGAATTGAGTTTCCGACAAGAAGTCAGGAACAAGGTGGTGGAAGTGACGGAAGTAGATCAACCTTCAACATGCGACAAAACGAAAAAGAATGATACGAGAGCACGACCCAATATAAGTACTAGTCGCACCGGACATTAAGATCGGTCGACCAGGCATTCACAAACCTAAGGGCGAAACAAGAAGGCACTTAACGGCAGCATCTGTGCCATAGGTTGTCTACTAGGGGGTGTCAGGTGGGTCAGATAAAAACTAACACACTTGACACCTCTTGATACTAGACTGACATATTTATTTAGCACCTAGTTATTGGCTGGCAAGCTGCTGTTGCTCGCCTCTTTCTGTCGAGAAGGTTTAATGTGTCGGTTTTATCTGACCAACTGTACGGCTGTACCGCAATAATGCAGCCATCCCTACCATCCAACCCTGGCAAGACCGGATCGCCATGATCCAAGTCCCTTTGCATCTGTCCACGGGCATTGACTGCCACAATAGGCAAGTGGCCGATGAACGGACACGGCGCTATTCCCCAGATTTGCCCCGCATGGGTTCAGGTCAGGGTCGGAAGAGGCGAGTGTTACCTCCCACGCCCTCATACACAACGAGGTTTTGGCTCCTATAATCCCTATTTCAGTTTGTTCCTCGGCAGCTTGTGAATCCCTGTGGTGGACCGCACACAATGTTATGTTCGACGTCGCAGGAATTGATACGCAACGGACGATGCCCGGCACGCCCATCTGCAAAGCAGACTAGCTGAGGCACTACCTCTTCAAACAAGATCTTTCAAACAAGATCTCTTAATGAACCTTGCTCCTGTTCTGATTCGACAAAGCTTATCCGTGAAATGGCTTTGAATAGTTTCACGTGAAGCGAGAGCTGGGGCAACAAGATAAGTTGGGCCGATCCTACATGATGCCATTTGCACAGGGACTGGATAATGGGAATGCTAAGATTTACAAGCAGGCCCCACGCGACCTGCTCATTCCCGAGACGTCCATTCAAAGTGTCTACCTGGCAGTTGGCGCTTCATGAATTACCGAGACTTCCGCTAAAAGCCCGAGTTTCTGGATCCTCGACAATGTCTGTGTCGACCACTAAACCACAGCTAATACAGAACAGCACCACACAACTGAGACAACTACCCACAGCGGACCGAAAAGAAGACCCTTTGGAAGAAAAGGCACAGACAAATCGCACGAGACAAGGCAAAAGAGAGAGAAAAACCTGCTATTTAAAGCTGCCCAACCACAGCACATGAGTCTGCCAAGCCAGTAGGGGCAGTTGGCGATCAACCGGCTGGGCAGTGGGCACAGACTACCTAGTCAGGTAAAAGATGAAATTTTTGACCAACAAGAAGCCATTATTGAGGGTTGCAATTCTGCCAATATCGGTGTCTTCGATATCTGGTCATGGCAGGCAGTAGCACACCTTTTTCTACGGTAATTGCTACCAACGATTTAGAGTTGCGCAAGTGGCTTGCTCTGACAGCCAACCATTCTTGTTTCATTGACAAAGAGGGACATGGCACGCCACGTTGAAAAGTGTCATTCAAGGCCGGGAGTGGCTCGCAGCTCGTTAGCCCACTAAGTTACGATGTACGTACGTGGAGGGGATCAACATCTCAAAAGGCAAGTACAGAGGGGTTTCCATTCAGCTCATTTATGTTCATGTGCCCTCTGAGAGGGCCGGTTGCGACACACCATCTCGGCCTGGACATCCACTGGTGGTATGGTCGACTTTCAGGTTTTTGAAGACTGGCCTGTATATGACCGGGGAGGTCGTTCGATTCGGCTAGGTCATCAACTATCCCTGTCCATGTCCCTGTCCCTGCATAGTCCACCCACCTGTACAGTACGTACTGGCTGGTCGGCTGATGGGGGCACAATTGTCGTTCTTGATCAACAACAAGATGAACTGTCACTTGTTCCTCACTGAGCGAAACATGCATTCTCTAGAACTGCATGTGAAGGAGGACAACCCGGAGGCAAACAGTTAAATAAGGTTTGATTCTATTCTCAGGGATGCACACTCGGTCAATATCCTGAAATCCTGTACGGACTGCGCCGCAACGATGCCTTCAATACCTTCGGGGTACGAGTAATCTGAACTACATTTCAACTATTACAGGAGGCTATCTGTTTGGTGGCGGATCATGCCGTAGGTTTCCTATCTGAGACCCAATTTCGAATTATGAACAATTTGTGTTTCTCCTGACTGACCCTGCATTATCAAGCAGTGGCAACGACGTTACAGTTCGTATAATGACACCCTACGACCAACAGATACTGGTGACATTCAATTAGGGAAAGGAACAAGGGGCCCCGGTTGACAGGGCGGGGAAGTGTGCCGAGGATGCGTTTGGCATATGAAGATATCTAGATATCGCAGCTGATATTCCTCAAAGCTTAGACTTTGTCCACAAACCTTGACGATCCAACCCGGAATCTCCATCGTAGATATCCCGTTCCACCTGTCGAGCATTCACCTGTCGAGCCAGTTAGACGAGGCAGTGGAGTCTGGGGAAAAGCTGGGGAAGAACTTACAAATCTAGGGCCAAGTTCCGAGATGTTCTTGGCACCGAGTAGTCGCATACACGTGGCTGTTTCTGCCTCGAGAACTGTGTTTTGCATGTGTTAGTCTAGCCAAGGCCTTGAATCTGGGGATATCCGGGATATGGTTTCCACTCACTCTCAAGTGTTCGCTCGACACCGGCTTGGCCACCAGCACCCAGCCCGAAAAGCGCAGCACGTCCAATGCCAACACCGCTGGCGCCCAGGCACAACGCCTTGACAACGTCTGTTCCTCGCTTGATGCCTCCGTCGATCCATATTTGAACCTTGCTCATGATCTCAGGGCAGTACTTGCGGATCTCGAGCAATGTATGCATGGCCGGAGGAGCCGTGTCGGCGGCGCGGCCACCATGGTTGGACAAGATGATGGCTTTCACCTGAGGAGCATACTTGGCTGCTAGGAAAGCATCTTCATGGGTTTGGAGACCCTTAAGTACGATGGGCAGATCAGTATGGGCCGCCAACCACGGAAGGGTCGTCTTCCACGTCAAGTCAGCAGCAGTGCCAAAGAAAAGCTGCTGACCGACACCTCCAGCACCGGGCTTGCTCTCGCCGCTGGCGGGACTGGGCTCAGAGTAGTCAAAGTTTTGCTTCTCATCCAGTTCACGCTTTCCTGGAACAGGCGCATCTAGCGTCAAGCAAATAAACTTGTAATAACCTCGCATAGAGTTGATGCGCTTCAGCATGGCCTCACTCTTGTCTCGCTGATTCTGAACATAGAGTTGCCACCCAAAGGTCTGGCCCGGCTTCGCGCCCTCAATAATCTGCTCGGGAGTCATGGAGGCGTTATTAGATACGATTTGCATGGCGCCAAACCGAGCGCATGCTTTAGCGATACCTTGCTCGCCGTCAGGGTGAGCCAATCGAGCCATTGCGGCTGGAGAGACAAAGATTGGTAGTCCGACTTTGTTGCCGATCAATGTTGTTGAGGTGTCGCAAGCTGTGCAGTCGACAAAGACGCGTGGTCGGATGAGAATATTCTTGAAAACATGGTTGTTGTAGCTCTTCGAGAACAGATCATCTGCGGCAGAAAAATAGTATGCCCATGCCTTTTTGGAAATGCGCTTCGTTGCTTCTTGCTCGATCTCATCGAGGTTCATAAGCGATGCCAATGGTAGAGGTTGGTCTTCGCTAGATTGTGTAACGCCCTTTTCGCCGGTCGATTGAGATTGTGAGAGTGTTTCGGGGTTGACTTCACCGAGAACGTGTTCGGGCTTGAGGTTCTCCTCGAGGGTGCCAGGCGGGTGAACGGGATCATATTCTTCGGTGGCGTCCTTTCCAGCGAGCTTCAAGATAATCTTCTTACCGCCTGGGTGAGATGGCAGAAACTCGGTCACGTCGTAGACCTTTCCGTAAAGGATAACCCAACAGCTCTCTGAGGTGTTGTGCTTGGCCACTATCGCGAGAATCGCATGTCAGTCAATTGCGCCTTCTGAAAACATAGACATAGTGAGAACTCAATTGAGGTTGTTCATACCTTCAGCCGCGTCAAAGACCTTGGCCATTCTGGGCTATATGATTGATGTGAATGAGAGATGGATAGTATATGGGGGTATATTGAAACAAAAGATGATTGAAAGGTGTTGTGAAAGGGTAAGGATGGAAGAAATGGAAATGTTGGTCTGGTATCGAAGCCAACTTCGGAAGATCTACAGACTCGGCAGACACCAATTATCTTATCCCACTCCAACGAGGATTGGGGGTTCGTTTGGGGGGTGGTCTACACGCTTTGTTTGTTATGACAGGCAAGAAGAGCGACCAAATGGACAGGGCTTATGGGAACGAAACACGAATAAGTAGTATTAGGTCAATTGACTTGTCTCATGAGAACTTGGATGGAATTTGCAATACAAGTTCTTTCTTCAATCATTCATCATGGATGAGAAAGATAATTATCTTGTTCGTTATTGGATCGGACTGGATACCGATCATGACGGCCGACCTTTGCCGAAACCGGGGGGTTCCTGTACCGGAATCATCATGAGTAGCTGCGCCACACAGAGTGCCACTTGATAGCCACAACCATTGAGGTCATTCATCTCACGCTAAGAAATTTAATAGCATTACGACATTGAAGAAAGCACTTTCCGAGCGACATCCGTAAAGAACGACAATTCCTACTTTTGTTCTACTTCACTTCAGTACACCATATTTCGCCGTCTTTGACTCTTTTGTCTCCCGCAACATAGCTCTATCATACTCCTACATTGGTGTTTAATCCTCTTTCTTTTTTGCCAAATATGCGCTCGTCTGTCTCATCCTCTGTCGTGCGCGATCTTTCTCGGACTTGTATCCGGTGTCAACTCCGAGCTCGCCGAGCCTCAACTCTTGCATCCTCACATCGAGCTTCTGCACCAGCAACACCTGTACAGCGCAATGGAGCTTTTGTAACGGCCAATAGAGGCTCTGCGGCTGTATTCGCTTATTCCCGCGCCGCTTCCAGTGCTGCGCAGCCCGAGTCGCAGAGGTCTTCTTCGTTGAGTGCCCCGCCATCAACGCACTATGGGCTCTTCCCTGAGACGCTTCCCGATGGTCCTCCCCCAGCAGGCCACTTCCCTATCGATACGCGAGCTTTGCGCCGCGAGTTCCTTCGTCTTCAGGCCCGCGCGCATCCGGATATGCATGGCTCGCAGAACAAGGCCCGCGCCGAGGCAATGTCTGCGCTGATAAACGAGGCTTATAAGACACTTTCCAACCCTCTCCTACGAGCTCAGTACTTGCTCTCCCTACGAGGTGTCGATGTCGCCAATGACGAGACTCTCAAGGTCGAAGAGCCTGAGTTGCTCATGCTTGTACTGGAGGCGAGGGAGGAAATCGAGGATGCCGAAAAAGAAGAGGATCTAGACGAACCTCGTGCAGCGAATGATGCGCGTATCGCCGAGAGTGAGCAGGTGCTGGAGAACGCATTTCGACACGACGATATAGAGGCTGCAAAGCACGAGGCTGTGCGCCTGCGCTATTGGGTGAATATCAAGGAGAGCCTGGATAACTGGGAGAGCGGCAAGCCTGTAGTGCTGCAGCATTAGATAAGGACATCAAATATGAGAGTGTACACAGTAAAATGGTATGAGAAGGCGGGATATGATTTGGCGTAGTATATACGCCATGTCGGCAATCACGCATGTACAATTAACGCATCAGCGAGAATCATGGTCTCTGGGGACTTATCTAGCAGATATGGTCTTCAGAGTCAAATCAGAGAAACGACTATTCAACTCTCAGATGACATGCGCAGTCGACGAAAGACATGCTTTGTGAGTATCCAACAATATTAATATTTATCGTGATATTACTCTCATCAAGTATCCAAAAACGCCGGGACACCAACCTGTGCGTCCACAAATTATATAATATCCCATCATGACCCATATACTGAATGCGACTGTACAATATACTCCAAGACAAAGGCGAAATGCCAACTCATCTTTGATACGCAGGTAACTGCTCTCCACCACCGTGTCTCGGGCTACTGGAAGGTCCTGCGCCAGAGCCGTATCCAGGGAACTCATCATAATCATCAACTAAAGGTGCACTCGGTGCGCTCGGTGCACTGGCTTCAGCTCCGATGTCCACTTCCGTTGAAGGGCCGTCAATTCTTCTTCGCTGCATATCCTCGGGGACATCCGGGGGAGCACTGGCTTCGTCCAGTAGCCGCCGTCTTTCGATTTCCTGCTTATCTTCCACGACCCCAGACGGCGGTACTGCTGCTGACTCGACGTCGTCCTCTGTTGGTGCTGAGGGGCCTGCATCGGGGGCACTGGGGGCACTGGGCACACTCAGATCAAACCCGGCATCCAGATCCGGAACCCGAGGTGTGTCCTCTGCGTCGTATATATCTTCGTCATCCTGGTTTGAACTTGTTGATGGACCTGCCACTGGAGGTTGGCTTGGTAGTAGCCGTGTCTCGGCCTGCCGAATTCTTTCCTTTTCTGATAGATTGTTCGGATTCGGTATCTCAGGAGGGGGAATATACGAAGGAGCTGCTGAGGAAGAACCAAACCCGTTGGTATTTGACCCAGAGAAGCCACGCGAATGCGACGAAGCTTGCAAGGGAGGTACTTGTGAGTAAGGTTGTGGTGGATGTGAGGGAATCGAAGGAAGTCGACTACCATTAGTGTGGGGAGAGAAATAACCAGCAGGAGAAAGTGGCCCATTCCCTGAATAGTGTTCGATGGAAGGCCCTTCGCCGTAGTTTGGCTCTTGTCCTATCACATCTTCTTCGTCGCTTTCAAGAATCTGCACACTTCGCGATGTCGGCGACGCCCTCGACTTTTTCCTGCCGCGTGACGAATCCGAGGTGCCCACGACTGTCTCCATAGATACCGCGATTACCCCCTTTTCGTGGCGCATCTGCGAAGTGTCTGCGATATTTGCTCCTCTCCTTGGACCGTACGTGTTGTTGTCTGTGCTTCCATGACCATAAGGTCCGAATCTCGCTGGCCCTGTTTGCATCTGATTCGACAATCTTCCACCCAGGTCGACAACCACCTCAACCACGTACTTGAAGCTAATCATTTCCCCAGGAACGCCCTTGATTGTTGGGAATGAATCGTCGGGCAGCTTAACAGTGACAGTGACTGATGTTTGCATAGTATTGGGATCAATAATGAGTGGTGCTATGTTCTGATCGAGGTCCTTGCGGAATATGCTTGTCGAACTCGAAGATGACAAGGACAATCCACCGAGACCTGTTCTTGATCGTGGGAACACATCTTCCTTGTCAATACGAGCTATGTCTTCCTGGCTCATAGATTCGTCGAAAAAAGCCTTTGGCGGATTGCTGTCGATTTTGCCTTGCCTGAGTAACGTCACAATCACTCCCGTCATGCTCTTGACCCGCTTGGTGTGCTGGACTGTGACTCGCACAGAAATGGCATCGCCTGGTAAGCAACCACCTTTGAGCAGCTCAACCGTCGCCGTGATCGTCTTCTTGTCTACCGCTTGTTGCTTGGCTGATGTGAGTGTCCCTACTTGGGATAGTGCGACTTCCGGTCTGCTTAAGCTTGTGCTGTTGCTGACACCGCTGTCCCCGCTGACTTCGCTTCGCAAATCACTTTGGATCGGACTCCTGGGATCTGCGGTGTGCTCACGGTAGTCTTCTGTCGGCGTTTCTGTCAATTCGTGCCCAGTATTGACTTCGTTAACCTCGGACTGGGCTGCAGGCGACTTGTCTATTACCATAGACTTTCTCCTTCGGTTTCGTTTCGAGATTGGTTCGAGGAAGATGGTGCGCGGTCTGGGAGTGTGTAGCAACCCGACATCCACGTTTTCTACTAGCATCACTTTCCTTTCGCAAGATGACGTTGGGGCAATTGAGGTTGGTCGCGTTAGCGTCGCTGTAACCATGTAGGAAACCGTTCCTCGCTCGAACTGCACGTTGCATTAGCAATTATACAGCGCCCAGTAGTTTCGTGTTCAACCTACATCAATACTGCTTGGCAATCCCTTGTTGGGAAACAAAAGGTCGAACCCGAACTCATACCTGCCTGGTTCCAGCCGTCCCTCGCCACTCAACACTTGTTCGTCTTGGAAAAGACTTGCGAGGCCGTTGCCGTGATATCTTGGCCGTGCCGCATCGCCGTTTTGCGGTAACACAACAGTTCCTTGCGCCTTGGCGACCGAGGTTGGATCTTTAAGCACACGCACATACCCATGCAGTGATACGGTAAGATGAGTAATTCGAACCGGTTTCACGATGACGATGACGACAGCTCCACGAACATTGTCGCCAGCGCTATACCGACGGTGGGGTTCTTCGGCACGAATATGAAAGTCGGTGACGTTGCGATTTCGGTTGCGCAAAGGTAGAGAGAGTGGGAGGCTGAAGCGCGAAAGGAAGCCTGGGCGCGTAGAGGAGGTGGCAGATGCCGTGGGTGACGTCGCCGTTGGGGCGTGGGAGGTGGAGGAGCCGGCAGACTCGGCCGGAGAGGATGTCGCGATGTTATTAGGAGTGTCGGGAGCCGTCGAGTTCGCAGGACCAGGAGCTTCTGTAACGTTAGAGAGCGTGGGAGAAGATCTCGAGCGGCGACCCATTCCCAGACGTGTTGCCAAAGGCATCAGGACCGGGGTCCAAGGTCGATAACGACGTCGAGCTTATATAACCGACGTCGCGAGCCTTGGAGCGAGAGCGAGAGCTCACAGCCAGGTGGCTCTGGTAGCTAATGGTGCCGATGGGCCGTTGAATTGTATGCATGCGGGTGTGGGAAGGTTAAGGTTGAGGTGGAAGCAGAGACGTTAAATCCGGCGCGTCGGCGGTTGGGTTGGGGTTGTGATTGGGATTGGGGCTGCGTGTTCTAAGGCTGCAGGAGGGGTACGGGTAAGAGGGAGATCGACACTCGAGAGATGGATCAAGGATTGAAAAAAATATATAAATGAACACGAGTATGGATATGAAATACTTAGTAAATGCACTATAGTCTGGGCGAGTTGAGATGAAAAAAGTTGGACTGGGCGATCAAGCGAGTGACGAATGTCGGGCTGCAGATGGCGGAGGCGGCAGTAGCAGCAACAGCAGCAGCAAGCAATGGATGCCCGGGACGGACGATACCTAGATTAACTATAACTAGCACTAGCAACTGTAAGCCACGATTGAAGGTTTACAATCGCGGGACGGGAGGGGGGAGGAAGGAATTCACCAATTGGATCAATACCTTTCTAGCGCCTGCAGAAGGGGGGGGGCATCACCCCCATAGCGTCTTCCATCGAACGAACGGCTTTGGGCAACGGTGATGCAAATGCAATCGATGGATGGAGTCCTCTCAAAACAATTGGAGGGGGAAATACCTCAGGGAATAGCAAGAGTCATTGGGATGCATCATTTCTCCACCCTCAACCCAAATTCCACCCAAAATCAGCCATTGTTTCAATTCTGATTCTTCATCGTCACCTATGCAATTCTGTCTGTCAGGGAGGGCTCCCATCTCGAATCTACCCTACCTGTAAAGTCAGCGTGCATGTGCCAAGACATTGCAGGCCATCGCTCCGCCAAGAAAAGCTTGGTCAGGGCCTCGACGAGCTTGGCTCGCATGTCCAGCCGAAGACCTGGGTCCGTAGATTAACTTAGAAGACAGACAAGCATGGCTAATAAGAGCCTAGCGGAAACGGCCAGCTGAGTGTTTTTTCCCGCCCACCTGTCAAGCTTCCGTGTTACAGCTGGAATTCGCTGCGCCGTGCTTAGTTAGTATGTCAATGACAGGCCTCCAAAATGTGTAGTACCGCACGAACAGCACTTTTGCAAACCTACATCATCAAAGCGCCAAAGCGAATGCAACTTAGGGACAACAGTTGCATCACAATGTTCCCCGTCATGTTGCAAATTTGGTGTGCGGCACGGTTGGTTCCGGGAAAAACCGCCAATGCAGACCATGACGCGACCGACACGTCCCTCCCTCGGTGGAACATCACCATGGGTAAAGAATCCTCTTTACGGATACGTAGTACATACGGCAAAGTACAGGGCATTGATGCTTGCAAAATCATCAGACCCCTATGTCAGTGGAGGTGAGAAAGATAAGGATACCGGCATCGTCTCCACGGTTGGGAATTAGGTAACATAAAATGGGGGAAACATTTCAGATTCACGAATCTTGGCCATAGGCGCAATCGATTGTACTTTTTGTGTTCTTTTATTCTATGCAATGCCAGCATAGCGGCAGTGTCTAATACCCGTACTTATCCATCTTCAAGGCAAGGTGCAACCTATGCTACCTTTCAATCAACCTTTATAATTATATACATGGTATCGTTATCCATCCCAGGACTTCTGGATTGCCATCCAGACATATGTGACCAACCAGCGCAATGCCATGCAAATGCGACGCAACATGACAATAATGATAAACAAAGCCCAACCAGAATTAGACAAACCAAAACGCCGTACAGTGCTGCTGTATGCTTCCTTCCTTCCTTCCTGTCGAATGCTTTTTACACTCTAATCCAATGATTCTCCACTCAAAATGCTCTTCAGAATGCCTGCGCCGATGCCGTCAGTCGCAGACTCGATCTCTTTTTCTGCAACACAACTTGTGAGTCTTCGCTCATCTCCAGTGGCGGCCATAGTTTTGCGGCCCCTCTTGCTAGGTGTTTGTGGTGCAGTAAAACTTCCAGTCTTTCCATCCGATGCAGTGACCAATCCCAGGGTCTCGAGGCTGCCAGCAACCTCGCGGAATTCAGAGCTCGATAGCGGATGCAGGACGGAGTCACGGATGCAAAGCTGACAGTACGCATCGAACAAAGTCTTGATAGTTGGCGCCTGAAATTTCGACTTTGAAGGTGTAGCGCCGCCATTGGCCATCTTGGCTGCCATTCGAATTCGCTTCTCGTAGGCCACCAGGGCACACAGCGCAGCCTTCTGTTGAAGGTTAAGCGTCTTGAGCCGCTGTGTAGTTCCATTACTGAACGCTGCTGCTGTGATCTTGTTGAGATGGCTGATCGATGCTCGAGGGGCCGTTTCTGCTGTGAGAGCCTTGAGAGAATTCGCCATTATCTGCACCACACTTCTTGTGCCACCTGATGCTCCGTTAATATTCTCTCCAAGGGGTCGCTTGGAGGGTGTCATTTGTAGGAGCTCCTCTCTCGCCTCTTCCTCGTGCTTTTGTCGGGTCTCGACTTCTATCAAATCCAGTGCGCGCCGACAAATTTCGAAGGCTTTACGAAGATCTCCAGTCTGCTTTGAGACCTTGCGAGAGCACAGGTCAATGGCAGCAGGGTGAATGAATGGCACGTATCCCTCCTTACCACCCGCGGGCATCAGCGATTGGAGTCGTGTGATGATAATATTCTTGACTTGTGTTGCGGTGTAAGGGAGGAATGATAGTAGGTCAGGCTTGAGGTTCTTGGCCTTCAATCGAGGAAGGAATCGATCAGTCAGGTCCAAGGCGTTGGCAATACCGACGAGGATGAGACGGGAGTTCTTTTGTAGGGACCATTCGAATACCCGGTAAAGACTCTCCAATCCCATGGTAAGAACGTGGTCGATCTCGTCCAGTGTAACAAGGTGGACAGTGCTTGACTTTGTCTTTGGCAGAAACAATGCTTGTAGAGTTGTGATAGCATCAGCCTCTGAGGCGTCAAAACCCTGGCCAAGAGCACCAAGCAGTGTCGTGTAGAGATCCTTTGAAGATTTGACGCTCATACAGTTGACGTAGGCGTATCGGACATCCTTGTGGTTGGCATATTGTCGAGTCATCTCGGTAATCATGGCACTCTTGCCCGTTCCTGGGGGTCCGCTGACATAAAGGCAGCCATGGGGGGTGGGTGAAGAGTAACGGTTGAGAAAGTCCGTTAGCTGCTTTCGTTCCTCCTCTCGACCGACGAGTTGGCCTGGTTCGGCACCACGAGCAAACAGTTGCCGTGCTTGTTGGTAAATGGTCTGGACCGCGCTCGGGGAAAGTGGTGTGTGTGGTGTCAGCCTTTTAAAAAGTTTGCCTGCCGACATGACAGCATGTCTAGGCGTGGTAGGAGGCACCGAGAGGGCATCTCGATGTCGTGGTGTTGAAGGTGTAACGGGGTTGTGTTTTGTAGTTGCTTGTGATGGCGACTTTCGGGTTCGGGGAGGTAGCTCGGCCAACACGTCGTCCTCTTCATCGTTAAAAGGGGAATATGCAGGATCTTGGTTCTCGTCGTTATATGAGGCAGCCCTTGCAAGGCGTCGGCTTCGCTTGGGTGTAGTTACTTGGCAGGGAATATCTTGAATCATCAAGTTAGTAGCTGCGTTGGGGTGTGTTCATTCCATCAAGCACTCACCAGTTTCATCAATACCCCGAGCTCTCTTTCCTAGAGATGCTGTGCGAGCCATGACTGTGTATAGTGCCTTCCAATTTTTAGCAGTAATGTACAGATGCAACTCGGTAACTCTTTCCAACAAAAAGTGGTACAGGGTTAGGAAGTAAAGGAAGTTGCAAAAACAATTGTTGTCGATGGCAACTGCAGGTTATGTGCAGGACTTAAAGAATGAATGAGCCCCATATCGCTCTTACCATTTCCTAGGAAATAGGCGTCAAAGCGTGTTGAGGTCGCGTAGAAACGCGAGGCGCGGGCCACGATCAATTAAACAAATGGTCCGTGCATTACGGTCGCGGTTAGAGCAGCGACAGCCTCACGTGTAAATAGAACAAACCCCTGCCGGTCACGACCGTTCGCGACATGATTAACTAGCGCGATAAATGGATAGCAATTAAACCTCCTGAGACGTTCGTTGCTCAGAGACGCACCAGGACATTGACTCAATTGAGTAGACAGCTCGCTACCGAGACGCATTGACTTTTTCCTTTTTGTTAGAGTTTCTCATTGACGTGCCTACATGAAGCTCTTGCGATGATGATACATCTCGATTGAACAGGCCATATTGAACTTCCAAGATATCAGCCCACTATATGCCATTAATGGACAGATTTTACTCTGTACAGTTCGGAGCCTCGGCACTGAGAGAATTCCAATAAATGTATTACGTCATTGTCTCCCATTGGAGATATTACCACATGTCCTGACTTTTCCTTTTCCATTTTACCCTGCTAAACATTGAATATTTTGTTCTGTTCTTCCATAAAAGTGTTCATCATGACAACGTACATTCCAGCTCTCACTTTGCCAGACTCGGTCTTCCTCAAGCCGGCTCTTTCGGTTTTACTACCCATCGGCCTCGGCACAGCTGTTGGCTTCAGCGCTACTCGTGAGCTAACCTTCTATCCAGGACCTCATCGGCAGGTTCATTAACTTATTGTTTGCTACAGAAACCCAAAAAACATATCTTGCGTTGAAGAAGCCCTCGCTGCAACCCCCACCATGGCTATTCGGACCTGTCTGGACTATTCTCTACGGGTATGACCTCTCAAAACTGGCATGTCAGGCACATACTGACTAGCTATAATTAGTGTCATGGGATATGCCGCTTACCGAGTTGCTAACATTGGTCTTTCTCCCTTCTCTTCTCCTGAGACTATCGTCAACACCCGACAAGCCATGACTGTTTACTCCATTCAGCTTGGTCTTAACCTCATCTGGACGCCTCTCTTCTTCGGCCTATACCGCCCCATCGAGGCCTCTGTTGACATTATAACACTCCTCGGAGTCAACGGTTATCTCACCTATCTCTACAGCTCCATTGACTCTACTGCTGCTTGGTGCCAGGTCCCCTACCTTGGCTGGCTTACCTTTGCTACCTACCTCTGCACTACCATTGGACAATTGAACAACTGGGACCTCGCAAGCGGCGAGATCAACAAGAAGGAGTAAGGTGATCTGGCAGAAGAACATTGTAAAGTTCACCTTTTGATCACGAGCTTTGAATGCAGCTGCACTGAAACTTCAAGTCCAACGCACTCTAATCGTCTTTTTATCAAAAGTCTTATGTAACTGTCTATCTTAATCACCAGTTGAGAAATAATATCTCAAACTCATGCTACAACCCATCAGCCTGATATATTCCTAAAATTCAAAGATGAACGCCTTCGATGCTCTAGCCAGTCGTCACAATGCATAAGAACAAAATCGCTTTTCTAAACCAGTTGGTGGAACCTTAACCGCTACAAGCAAGAAACATCCCGCCCAGTTTCAAAGTGTTATTGGAGGGGGAAGTTTCGCTTTAATCCGTCATAAACCATGAAGATAAATGCCGAGCTCGGCGCTGACCGGATGCATGTAACACCGCAGCCGCGGTACATGCCTCGAACACCGTGCTGCTGCCACAGTATAGTGCCTTCTTGCCAGAATGTTCGTCGTTGCACAAGGTCACTGACGGCGGCCGTTTGCATTCGTGACTTGATTGTGTCCGCAGGGAAGAACAAGAAGTTGTATGAAACACCCGCCGATGCACCAGCAATCGCCTGCTGCCAGAACGGTAGTGGGGTGTCAAGGATCTTCTGCTTCTCTGCTGCTGATGTAGCTGTCTTCGCCTTGTGCTGATAGAACATGCTTGTCACCGTCTCCTTGGCACCGAACCAAGCAGAACCACCGCCTGCTTCTCGAATCAGCGTACCGAGCTGACCGTGCCAGAAACCGCGAAGGCCTTCATGGCGAAAGACATGTTTGATGACGGGAATGGGACGGAGAGGAACACCAGCGGAGCCGTCGCCCAACAACGGGGCCTGGATCCTGCACTTGACAAGCTCAATTGGCGTAAGAACAAAAGACGTAAAGGCTCCAGAGAAAGCACCAGTCAACCAAAGATGCGGCAATGAAAGTCCCTGTTCTCGAGAGGCCATGTTGCTTGCAAAAAGCAGTTCGCGACCAAGACTTTCAAAGACGAACAGACTGCTAGTTTCAGCGGCAGCGCCCACCAGAGGAGCAGTGATACCCCGGTAAAGACCCAATACTCCATCGCTCTTGATAGCTTGTCGGAAGCAATCTATTGGACCAGTATATCGTAGCGGGAGGTGGTCGGGCTGGCTCTGCAGTCGAACCTTGACTGTGTCGAAAGGGTATTCGATGTATTTGCCAACGGCACCGGCAGTCTGTCCTAGTTAGTATAGTCGAGGTTGCCTAGAGTAATAGCACACACCGATCCAAAAAGTATATCTTCGAGTGCTTCCGTGAGAGCTGTCTTGGCCTTGACAGGGAGCGCAGGCGCGTGGGCCGCTTCGACAGAAATAGGACTCGGCTCCATCACAGTCGGGTCGTATATATTAACGAGAATGATATATGCGAGAAAGTGATAGGTATCGAAATGCGGCTTGTCGGCGGTAGGACGTTATGAATAGCACTTTCGTAGCTGCTGTCTTGGTTGGATGTGTGGAGTCGCAAGATGGACCCAACGAAGTATACAGACTGCGGCTTCAGGTACGAAACAACCAGAGTCTTGCAACGGTGAGAAAGAGCGCAAAGCAGTTTGAAGCGAATCGAACAATGACAGACAGTAGAATATCCAGCTCGTAGGACGGGTTGTGTTTCTCAACCGCAACTCTGAGTCATTTGTCGAAGAAAGGTATAAAGAGAAACGTTTGGACGAAAAAAAAAGAGAACAAAAAAAGACAGAGTGAGGGGAACAAATTATCTCGCAGCTACAGGGCGAGCTATTCTAATTGTATCAGGTCAAGTTTCTTCACTCACTACGAGTTATTAGTGGCCAATGCATGCAACATAAATCGTCGCCCTGTGCTGCGAGCCTGATAGATCAAGCGTTATGCTGCTATATACAGGTACTGGTGTTGCTCGTTTTGGGCATCTCCCATCCAGACCGTCCCTGTCCCATGGAGAAAAATTCTTAACAGTGCAGCATGTGACATCAGATATTCCGCTTTTCGCACCTATTCGACCCAATCAGACAGAACTGTTCCTTATCAGATCGACCGTGCACAGCTTGAAGCCGCAAAGCTCCAGGGATTTCGTTACATTCGGTTTGGAGGACTGGGGCTTTTAGGCTTTGAAAGACTCTTCATGTGGTCCCTGGCCGTGAATGATTCCGTCCGAACCATCCGTTGTCCTATGAGGAGTTGGAAAGCCCTGTAACGCGGAACGGAATTTGGCTTTTTGTTGCAGTTTTCCGACTAGCGTCCTGCAGCTTGATCGAACTGATTGATAAGATATCCACTCCGGTCACGGCTTTGGTTGTACAATAAACTTCATAAGACCTAGGTAAGCATGCCTCAGGGTATCAGAAAAATTGGCCGCTGGAAGCACAAGAGACGAAATT